>NC_052540.1:7291458-7592500 GCF_016699485.2 Gallus gallus
TATAGAAGTAATTTACTATAGCATATTCCTGTAGCCGCTCTTTCTATCCACCAATGGAGAACACATTTTACTAAGCTGATTGGAAAGGAATGCTTTAGGTTTTTGATTTTTTACATAAAACTTCTACATGTTCACATCACTTTCTCAGAGGCTGCTGTAAACAAAGAATTATGTTCAGGGCCACAGCCAGAAATAAGATATGTCGGAGATCTATAACCCATTCTATAGAGAATCAGTCAATGGCCCAAGGGTACTTCCTTACACGAGAAAGGGTAAAATAACTGAGGTCAAGGCCTCAAACGCGGCGCTAGTTTTAATCATGTTGTTGATTTAGAGCATAACAAGACTGCTTTTCTTTTCTTTTTTTTTTTTTTTTGCTTCCTTCCAATTGTCAAAGCCCATTTATTTTTCTTGACATGTCTAGAGTGGCCCCAGTGACACCATATGAACCACTCCTCACTGCTCCCTGCTCAGCCCATAGGCAGCTACAGGCATTGACATCAGATGCAAATGTAATTCCTGCTAACTAGAATCTCTGTCCTCATGCTATTCTGTAAGCAGATGGACAAAGTGAGGAGTAGAGAGAGAACAAATGTCTTTTCATAAGGGAATACTTCAACAAAATCCACGTAACTTGAAGGAAATGGAATAGTTGTGGTAAAGCTCAGGATGGGATGACTCCCAAGGTTTGGAAACAAGAACTGGAACAGAACAGAGAGACAAATACCCAAATGGTTGACCCTCCCTGGATGTTTTAACAGCGACTTCTGAAAAAGGTGTGCAGGCTTTGCTTTCCTTTTGCTATAAGGCTGAACTATTTGTAAAAGCTTTTCTTTGTCTGTGCAAAACGGAGTCTGTTTTTCCAGCCGAGACATATTCCCTTTGAACACTCAGCCTGGCCAAATAAAGGCACCAGAGAAGCACGCAGACTGCTGGCTTTCTCTTCCCAAATACAAAAGGGAACGATGAAGTGCCTTTAAAAGCACGCTGTTTCCATGCCATCCTTGGGGCAGCCTCATCGGCTCCGCTGGAACCCCTCCCAAGAACAACTTGGTTTAAAGCGTTTGCTGAACAGACGAGTCAAAAGTTTAAGGAAACATCCAGAAGTGCCACCGTCCCTTCTGCAGCAACTCTGAGCTGCAGACGTACATAATTCAGGTGGTTACAACGCAAAAGTCCGTACGCCCTCAGTGAAGCGGGGCTGGTAGGGACGGGACGGTTAAGAGCACCGTGCGCGGGGACGCTCCAGGTGTTCCCATCACTCAACACCACCTGGTACAGCACGGCCACTCCCGGGTCCGCTCGGAGCCCTTCCCGCAGCGCTCAGCTCCCCGCCCAGCGCTCCCCCTCCGCTCTCCGTTAGACCCTCAGCTCCGCCCCGAGCACCAGCTGTGTGCGCTGCAGCCGAGAGCCCGGCTCACGGGGCGCTGCGGTCCTCCAGGACGCGCCCGGGCCAGAAGCGGCCACGCGTAAGGTCGGGAGGCGGCTGATATCCACCCTTTAACCGTTTTCGCATCACCCCAAAAAAGTAGCGGTGACGCTTCAGTAATAAAGAAGGAATCGCTTACCCTCGTGAGGAGCAGGGCTCGCTGGAAACCCCAAAAGGAGGCAGTCTCCAAGCGGAGATGCTTCCCCTCCGGCTGCAGCCCCCGGATGAGGTGAGGGAGGGGCGGCCCCGGCTCGCGCGCGGATTGCTGCACCTGTGCCGGGCCGGGCGCGTGCCTGCAGCGCGTGCTGCCACTGCTTCTGCACCCAACGGCTGCCGTGCAGCGCGGCACGGGCCGGACAGCCCGAGAGCGCATCCCAGCAGTCCGCGTGCAGCAACGATACGATCCTGCAGTGCTTTAACTCAGGCGTAGCAGCCATACGTAGGGCGCGGTGCACAAGGAAAAGTCATCAAGGTTATTAACGAGGTCAAGCTGACTGCAGCGCCCATCCCGCATCACAAACGTAGCTGAAGAGCGGAGATGATCCCGACGGTGGTTTCCAAACGAGCTGTGTCTGTGGCACGCGGCACAGCCCGCGCCGTAACAGAGAGGAACGCACTTTAGGCAACACGTGGGAGCCACACGGCTCAGAGCTGGAAGTGCGCTCCCGGGAGGGCTGCTGCAAAACCGATCCCGTTGGGGCAAATGGCACAAACACTGCTTTGTACTCGTATGGGATGTGGAGAAGTGCTACATAATAAAAAGGTGCAATGATTAGAAATAGATCGTTTCAAGTTTGTACAGCAACTACTTTATTATTTTCAAATGCAAATGTTTGCACTGTTTGCTATTTTACAATTTTACAAACTAGGTATAAAAGACCATAAATAAATGACATAAGTTATGTGTACCTAAAATTCATGGAAGGGGAAAACATTACAAATTAACTCAAAATAGAAAATCTATAATATCTAACCCAGAGATCGTTCAAATGCACGAACCAAGAAATGCTGTTAGATTTTTTCAGTATGAACTAAATTATAATACGCCTCATACATTCTAATTTTAACCACAGTCCTTGCATATTCCAACATACTTGCAGTGATACAAAAAAATAAATGCACTCTCTTTTTATTCGTCTGGTTAGTATTTCGGGGAGGGGTTTTTTTTTGTTTGTTTTTTTGTGGGTTTTTTTTTTTTCTGGTTATGAAAATGTCACATAAAAAAAAATACTGCTTTGTAAGTCCCGTTCACTGGTCACTTCCAGCCTTCTGTATTTTATACATACATATTTTTATTACATAGAGCCATCACGGAATGAGTACAGCAGGAAACCCGGACCGACATGACCGCGCGGGGTGTGAGCAACACAACCTCCTCCCCAGCAGGAGTGCGTTGCGCTGAGCAGTGGGACAGCAGCTGGCAGCTCTCCTGCACCAGCTGCACCCAGCACAGCCCCGGGGCACTGCGCCTAACGCCAGGCCCGGCTCCTTCTAGGGATGGTCCCAAAGCGGCCGGCGAGGAGGAGAGAGGCTGTGGGGTGGCCGGCAGCGGCTGTGGCCTGTGCTGCACTCTCATTCAGAGCGGCGCACCCACATCCCTGTCCCAGGACGTCTCTGGGCTGACCGGGGCGCCAGTAGCATGCGTGCTCCCCAGGCTCCAGCACATACCCCCTTAAAGACCTGGCTTGCACCGAGCTCTCCAAAGGCAGAAAGCTGTGGCAGGCAGCACCAGGGAGCAGCAGCACTGCTCCTCAGGCCCGCGGTGTCTCCTATGGCACTTCCCATGCTCCTACGGCACGCCACAGCCCTCTGGCTAACCACTGCAACCTTGGAAGTGTTGTGATTTCATTCCTTAACTGTGCAGGGAGCAAACTGGTGTTTGGATTATTAACTTACAAGTTTTCACAGCTTGCACGCAGAGCAAGGTGCTTCTGTGAATGGAAGAACTGCATATATTTGTTCGCATTCAGCAAGTCTTTAAAACCCTACATCTGCAGATCAAAAAAAAAGGCTACTTAAGAGTTCGGGTGAGGGTTATCAGTGGATGGATATGCAGGTGCTGCCTCCATCACCTTGTCACTGAGCAAATGGTTGCTCTGGATCATGAACAGAACGTCAGTAAGAAGAAACAACATGTAAGAAAATCTTTAGCACCCTTATGGATCCTGTAATCCACAACTTCGAAACTAACTTGAAACTGTCCCTGTTTTAGGCTGCAGAACTACTCATTATACGTAGCGTGGCAGTTAAAAACACACCTACAGACACAGACATTTCAACACTTCTCAACGCGTGTTCCTGCCACCGCTGCAGAGCCGAGCTGCTGGGCCGTGCTCACATGGCAGAGGGACATCACGTGGCTCCCAGGGACGCTTGGGCACATTCACAGGCAGTTGTACACACGAGGTGATTTGCACGCGCACACACACACGAACACACACGCGCACCTTCCAGAGGAGATAATAATCCATTATCCATTCAAGGGAAAAAAATATATTTATATCACTGCAATGGCACGTTTCGTGTAAAATGTCACGTCAGCAATGTATACAGGCAGCTCACAGCAACTGGGTTCTCCGCTGCGGCGCCTGGCCCAGCGTCCATGGTAAGATGTGTGGTGTTCTGCCACCTGCATCCATGTGAGATGAGGCGGCAGCAGGCAGGGGAGTGAGGATAGAGAATAACAGAATATATAAATAAAATCCAAGGTAGGAATAGAAAGCAGAAGGGAATAAAAAATCAACAAGTCTGCGGGGCTTTGACACAGTACATTCCTCCCAGTGACAACTGGGTGCTGAATCTTACCGAGTTAGCTATCTTTCAATGAAGAAAAAATGGCGTGGGTGGCAAGGAAAAAAAAAGAGAAAGTAAAAGTCACACTCTTCAGGGCCCGACGACTGTTCAGTGTGTGGTTTCCAGAATCAGTGCTAGGGAAGATGCAACCATGGATCCAGAAGGCTTCAGGGTCCAGTCTGTGTTCCTCCATGGTCAGTGAGATCAACGGGACGGAGTAGGAGGCCGTGAAGGCAAAATATAATTTCCCTGCACAAAAAGAAAGCATGAATTCACAAAAAGAAAGCATGAACAGTGTGCAACAAGACAGACACGTACATCTGCCCCAAGATTTCCCAAGAGAAGCACAACCGTATCTTGGGCCAGCCAGCATCTCCTTGGCAGGTGCAATTGCTAATTCCTATCAGTGGAAAAGAGCTGAGAGGGGAGCATGCCTTGGAGTTAAACCTCTCCCTGGAGAGGGGAAGGATTTCTTAAAGGACAGGGGAGAAAGCAGGAGGAGAGGCAATTCCTACACAAAAGGGGGTGGATGGCACGGGTGCTCAGACACTGTGTCTGTGAGACACAGCAGCCAGCACCTCCCAGGGGAGAGCCCTTTGCCCCTTGGAGTCTCGTCTTCATGACACACCTCCTAAATGGGGATGTCAGATACATGCATGTGCCACCTTTTATTTTTCAATCCACTTTCCTCCAGCAAAAAAGACATCCAAGTGCATGTCCTCTCAACGGGTACATTTTGCAACAAGAAAGGCATCACTAACAGTGCTGACAATCGGGCACATCAGCTGCTGCCTGAGTTTCCACTTTCTGTGGAGAAAACTGTTCATTTTGTGTGGAAAATACTGGAGTGGTTTGAATTACTGTTACTAGGCTTCCAAGAAATCATTTTTGCAAATTGGCCTACAAATTGGGTGTGTTTTTGTCAATGTGAAAGGATAACCTCAACAGAATGCAGCAGATTTACAGCAAGGGGAAACTTAGAAGTATCTCTGCACTTCAGCAAAAGAGTTTTTACTGCTGAAAGTACAAGTACAGGCCTTTAAAATGACGTCTCCTGGCAACATGGCATTAAAACATGCTGGTTGAAGACATTTCTTAAAAGAAATATTAAAGTTCTGCAAATGGGAAAGCTTTTATAAGTAATGCTGCAGAACAGTTTTTACTAAGCTGTCACGACATGACAGGATCCGAATTTAGCATCCCTTGTTCTGAACAAGTTGTTTTCTGAGAAGGTTGGGGGTGAGGGAGAGTTATAGTTACAACTAGCAAGTTATTGTTCAAAGTGACAAAATGTGATGTGAGCAACACTGCGGGTACACTGCGTGCCACTTGTCCAACTGAGGGAGCTGCTGGGGACTTAGAATGACAGCAATGATTAAAAAGCACTATATGACATATAAGGCCCCTAAGTCATTTCTGAATTTGCTCTCGGGTGCAGTGTGAGACCAAAACAATACAGGCCAAAGTACCCATCAGCACCATCAAAATATAAATCTCACCTTCCTGACACTGTGCCAGGTACAGCTGAAAAGCTGTGTCTGTTCCAGAGCACATATCCTCCAAGTCCCACTCTTGCCCACTGTGGCATAAGCATAAAAGATCCTGGCTCTTTTCCACGTCTTTTACTTTGATGAAATCCTAGCACAGACTAAGAAATGAAGCACCACAACCATGCCGGACACTGTACTTTCACTGACCTTTCTCCATGTGGCAAATTGAACTGCTTCTTGAAAGAGAAAAGTCTGAAAGCTCCACAGCCACGACTACCACAGCTGACTGCTGACAAGACGGTCACGAAACCTCTCAAAGTGGCAGAATTCAGCACAGCAATAGCCAACAGTCTTCCCAGAAGTCCAGTTCTGCCCAGTAATCCGTGAGGTGGGTCATTCCACATCTCAAGCCCGTAAATGGGTAGATTGCTAATCGCCAAGCACTGATTAGCCAAATGATACTCTCAATGAGGTTTCTGCAAGGTATCAGCGTTGCATCAAGTCTGCAAAAAAGATCCTAGGGCAGATTCTTCATTCCAGTGAAAGATGCACAACTGCGGTTTCACCCACAAATAAAACACTATGGTTGTAATCCTACAGGTCACAGGGAGAAGGAAAGTAATTTTGTTTTTTAAGCACAGTATCTGGCAGCAAACATAGCATCAAAACTTGACTGTGACATTATATTTATATAGATACATGTATTTTACATATCGTTGATCAACAGAGAAGTATGTTCCAAGAAACAATTTGTTCCAGGTCTGGTTTAAAATGACGGCTTGTCATTTCTGGAGGCCCCCCTCCCAACACACGCTCGGTTTCCACAATCTGTACATCAAGCAATGCTGCAGATCTTTATTTCAACGGGCGAGGAGACGAAGTAAAAAAAGTGCAGTTCTTCAATTAAAGTGCATGGATGAGGTAAACTAATTTCAAGAGTTTTGAGTTTATTCAGTACTGGCTCAGACGGGCACCATCCTGCCGTGCATCTGTTGCATTTGGCTGCGCATGGCTTGAACGCTGCTCAAGATCTTGTTCTGGTGTGTGATGGCAGTGATCCCGATCCTGGCCAGGTCGCTGGGAAAGCAAGAGAAGAAGCCTGAGAACTGTGGGTCAGAGGCCGATGCAGAGACAAATATTAGAAGTCAGCCACATGCAACACAGCAAAAGCAAGGCAGATGTACAGAAATGTTTAATTAAATAAGTGAAGGCATTGTGGAGGCATTTTTAAGTCGTACTCCGTCCAAATGAAAGGCATTCCATTTCTTTAATGAGTGTAATGATATGCAGCACAAAGCAAAGGAGGCTGATTAAATCCAGATTTACCAGTTTTTTTGTTATTGCGCTGAGTACTTACTCCTGGTTCATATGCACCACAGCCTCTAGGGTGGTATAGCCAGCAGCTGTGAAGTTATCCTTGTATCGCTCCATTTTAATGGCTTGGAGCCAGTCACTGACAGAAACAACCGCCGAGAACTCCGGGGAGCTGGGATCCAGCAGGGCTGTGCTGGGTCTGCATGCCAAACAGTGAAAGGACAGACAAACCGTGTCAGCTGATCATGACTTTCAAACCCAAGTCTGGGCTCTGCAATGATTATTCCCAGTGACTAGGGAAAGTATGGGCAACGAGTCGTGCCTAGTGGAACTCGTGGCTCTCTGCATAGCAAAGCACATCAGTTGCAACAATCTCGATCAAGTGCAAGGTAACGGGACAACTTTAGCCAAGAATGAACTTGACCCTAGGCTTTTATTTTTTGCTTTCAGGTGTGTTTTGAATCTCAGCACCATCCACAGTTTCCACCTCAGAGGCAATCAGGTTCACAGAAAATGCTTTTCCTTCAAAAAACAAAGATGGCAATGCTGCAGCACGTTCAGCCTACCGAGTCTGCATCTCGCAGGCAGCAATGAAAAGCCATGCCAATCCTGCATATGTCAGACCTCAGCTCAGCAGCTATAGAAACACCACTGAAGTATGTGTGGAGGAAGAGTGAGCTCATACAACCTGCCAGACGGGTTTGGAGAGCAAAACTCAGGGCGGGTTCAGATAAGCCCTGTTTCTAGCCAGGTTCACAGGCAATCTTGTTCATTCAATACAATTCAGGACAGCAGGGAGTTAATCCCCTCTTTAATCAACCCATTCCTGACCAGCACGTGTGCCAGGACTGGTGGGACTGATGTGAGCTTTGATCTTTCTTCGCACTGTGGAATGTGTTTCTCATTTTCTCTTGCACAATTTGCAAATAATTATTTTCACAAAATTCACTCCACTTATTAGTATCTCATTTACTATTTCATGTATATTATAAATCACACTGTTCCATTAAACCATTAAAAATTACTACTGTCTATCTAACCAAAACAATTATCATCTAGCAATTTATTTAAAAACACACATCATCAAAGATTAGGTGTGCAATAGCATAGTTTTGTATTGCCTAAGGCACTGGCTTCACGGCAGTAGCTCTTGGTACAACTCCCTTACCGTACTAACACAAGGCCAATGATAGCAACCTAATTATATACAATTACGCTTCACTTATAAAGCCATATATTAATAATGCTACATGCAAATTTGAAATTCACATTCCAAAGGGAAGAATTAAACATCCATTAATATCCATACGTATGGAATGACCTTGAATAGGCCTTGAACTTTTAAAAGATGCACTTATTTTCAAAAAGCACCTCTAAACTGGAAACAAAGCAAAATGGAGCAGGTTCAATCAGTGATTCTTAAATCAAATTATCACAGCAGATCCATATTGCAATTCTCACCACGTGAATTATTTAAGCCTCAAGGGTGGATACATGTTTTCCAGGCTACCATCGCAATTAGGGCAGTCTGGAAGATACGCGGTGACAGCGGCCTCACAGGATTAATAATCCCTCTTCTGATAATGTAAATTGTAAGTAAGAGCCACAAGGGGACCTTGACTTTTAAAACTGAAAATACCCTTTGCCAGTACGTGGTTCTGTCGGAGGCTGAATGAGAACCTCTCTTACTCTTTCAGTGCCATCAAGAAGCATAATTTTGTATTTCCCAGTGGCTATCTTTGCACCTTCCCTTCTGTTGAGAAATATTTTCCTCTTGTTTCTTTCTTTCCTGCTAAGCTTTATTTCCATAACTCACTTTATGAAGCGAAGCCATTTGAAAGTTAAAGAGCAAACTTAGTGTAAATTAGTAAAGCTCCTATTACTTCAGCAGGGTTTCACCAGCTTAAACAAACTGCTGAGCTGTCCCAACAAAGATTTGTTGTTTCTAAAACTCTGGGAGTTTCCTTCCTACTGTGCTTCTTTTGCACGTACCAGGTATACTGTGCTCAGCAAACAAAACAAAACACAAATGTAATGCGGGATCAGCGCAGACATGAAACTGGCTTTCCACAAAATTAAATTCAAATTCACATAAAAATTAATCCACACCTTCCCAGTGCCCGTGAGGCATTGGCTGTAATGCCGTAACACTCATTTGCAAATCCTACACAAATCTAGGGTTTATAAAACTTGATTATGTACTTTTCCTGCAGAAAACCACATCACTTTTGTTAGCTACACTGCATTAAGGAAACCCCGTCAAGCCTCTTCGCTGAGGTGGGAGAGGGAAAGATGCTGCAAACAGGGCTTGCCGGCATCAGAACCCTTTTTGACATAAGACTGTGTTATAAACCTGGTCAGCTCTGGTGTGATACAACAGCAGCTCTGCTCGTTCATTCTCCTCCTCACAGAGCTAGCAGAGTCTGCAGTGCCCAGCTGGGTTTGGCAGCGTGCCAGGATGACTTTTGCTCTCTTGCACAGCGCAATGCCTGCTGTGCAGCCTGGCTCCGCAGAGTATGCTTTAATTTCAGCACAGAAGCTTAGGTGACACGAAGCTCTGCCTGTCACCTCCACTGTGCTCCCTCATAAATCACCATTATAAAAGTACAGCTGACCTGGAGCTCTCGCTGCCTGTCCTCTTCAGGCTGTTAGGGTTGCGGATGAGTTTGTCCAGCATGTTGACAATCTGTCCAAATTTAGGTCTGTCGCTGCGTTCCTTCTGCCAGCAGTCTAACATCAGCTGATGGAGAGCAATGGGGCAGTCCATTGGGGGTGGCAACCGATACCCTTCCTCAATGGCTTTAATAACCTATAAATGGCACAATTAGGAAGACATTAGAGAACATCAGACACTACTCTCATCTACCATCTGACTATCATTTATCCTACGGCGATCTGAAGTATGGAAACAAATCCGCAATTAAGTGAAACAATATGAAAATTGCACTCTGAGTCAAGCAGTTGGTGGTCTCAGTACTGTCATTTCTCCTCAACAATTCAAAACCAAAAGGGTAAAGCATCCAAAGCAGACATCAGATACGGCAGGGCAATGCATCATAAAAGAGCACATGGGATAAAGGAAAGACAAAATAGAAAAAAGAGAAAACTATCCCTGACAGTCTGAAGGTCAGCAGATCTTTAACATCTGTCAGTTTTGGGTAAGGTATGTTGAGATGAACATTTCCCCATCAGTCCTAGGGGACAGCAGATTATCCTCCTTCACCCTCCCCTCTTGGGCTAGTCCATCTTTGTCACAGGCCTACAGAGTACCTGCTCTCTCACCACTGTTATGTCCTGAATCGTACAGATGGGGACCTTTTTGTGCAGCTTTATCAAGGAAGCTTGCTTATGCATCTCACACTTAACAGGAGCCAGAAAAACTGCAAGATGAAGCCATTTGAAACCCTCCAAAGACAGCTCCAGAGCTCAGTGCTCCGATGGCTTATTAGCTCTCTCAGGAGAACAGGACACGATCAGGACTCAATTCTGAGACAACAGGGCAGAAACTTTCCAACTTTAATTAATTAATAAGAGTCTCATGGCAGGTCTCACCAAGAGACCAAAGACCAGGAGTGCACAGGGACTGAACTGAACTAAATTCCTTCATTCTGGTCTTGTCCATCAGTGGCTAAAATCCAGTGGGAGAACAGGATGCAGGATGTACTTGCACTATGAGTAGCTCATCAGAGACCACAAAGAAAGTGGTTCTCACTAATTCAGGAAGTAAAAGATCCTTTTGCAGCATCCTGATTCAAAAGACATCCAGAACAATTTCAAATCCACTTCTGCTCTGATGTGAAAAGCACAGCTCTCACTGTTGTAAAGGAGAAAAAGTATGGTATGTCTATGTCAGGTACTAAAAAGTGGATGCAAAGACAGTATTATTGGCTTTTACTGTCTTGTTCAAACTAGCTTTTTGACTCTTCTAGCATTGTACATTAGCAGTGTGTATTGGCCTAGTATGCTTGCTCTGCATTTGTTGTACTGAGGTCCTCTGGGTTGTGTAGACATGCCTGATATAACTCAGACACATCTGGTGTTTTATTTTCTTGCTAAGTCTTGATGACTTCCTGTTAGCAAAGGAAGGCAACATTGGGTGCCAGAACAGACATTTCACATCAGAAGGAAATTAAAATTATATCCTCCTGTTTAGATTAAACGCCATACACATCATCTAGCCACTCTTTGAAAATGTTCAGCTCTACATAACAAAGCAAATGACTTGTCAAATCATTTAACTGCTCTCATGACCATGTATTCAGATTAACATTTCCCTCTTCCTTTGTATATGTGTAAATCCCCTGGGAAAAGTATTATGGATAATCTATGCTTCATTTTAACTGCTGTGGTGGGTTTTTTTTTCATTTTAATAAAAATTCTATTAGCAGAAGCTTATTAATAGTGTTATTAAATACTCTTCTGGAATAGAAGCCATTGTGTATAGTCCCTCTTGGAATACAATGAAGTAGTCCAGATGGTACACTTAAACAGGACATACATAATTTAAGAATGGTCATTTAGGAAAGCTGCTCCTCAGTGTCCTTGGGGGGCACCTATGCAATTGTTGCAAGGATGCTCTGACTGATAATCAGAACTGGATTTCATACGTGTTGTTTCAGATAATAAAATTATCTCTAAGATTTACAAGATTTACATATTTAGGTTTGAAGAATTAACTACTATTAGGAAGCCCTATTACAATTCAAGTGTTTTTTGGAATAGACTTTCAATAAAGTTGAGATTTAGAGTCAATATTCAAATTTTCCTCCCCTCTGCAGTATTATGATCTAATAGTTTAATAAATACATTACTTTTCCTTTTCTCCATTTTTCTCCACCTTACCTACTTGTAGGCACTATCCTAACTTGAGAATCCCCTATTCCCTGGACATAGATGAGGGATTAATACATTTGCAGTATTCAATGCAGTATTTATACTGAAGTGGTTCTCTGGGAAAATACGAATCCACCACTCATGATAGCCCTTTAAAAACCAGGAGTAAATGTCTTACAACTACATAGCAACTGACATGGAAGAACATCAGCAGACATCTAAGGGAAAAGGCAAAGGCAAAAGGGAAGAAAGGGAGAGAAAAGGAAGAGGGAGCCCCAGAGGGAGACTCACATCTTGATTGGACATATCCCAGTAAGGTCTCTCTCCATAGGACATCACTTCCCACATGACGATGCCATAGCTCCACACGTCACTAGCCGATGTAAATTTACGGTAGGCAATTGCCTCTGGTGCAGTCCATCGGATAGGGATCTTGCCACCCTGTAATAAATGAATGAAACCACAGGCTAGTGAGTCACTGACCCAGTAATGTACATGGCTGACACTGTTCTACAATGCCATTACAAATCTAAAATGGCTTCCTGCACACAAGTCCAGCAGCCTTCTCAAAAAGTCCTTTCCTTTTTCTTTGCCATAAAACTGTCAGATACAACCATGAGGCAATGCTGCCCATCTGTTTTCTTAAGCCACAAGGAGGGGAACCAGTAAATTGTTAAGTGTATTTTTATCAGTCCTCTACTAGATCACTGCTTGAGGCTATATTGAAGCATGAGAAAAAGCCAGGGGTTTTACGAAGTACATTTCAGAGATTTGGTTGACAAAACTAATAAGTATATGCTGTTAATTACTATTTCCTTGCTTGCCTGTCTGACCTGTTCGGCCTGTTTCAGAAAGAAATGGGATTATAAGCGTTTTGTTTTTCAAAAAGTTAAAGAGAGGATAAACTGGGAAGATTTATGAATACCGTGGTGTTTCCCACAGGCAATATCCCAATTCCTTCCAGAGAAGTGCAAAGGCAAGCAAGCCTCTGGGCTCTCCCAGTCTGGCTAGGAGGAGCTCCAGACCAGACCGTGCTTTCAATACCTGCTGGAGAGGGCTGCCTTTTGCTACAATACTTCATTTAAAAAAATAAAAATGCTTGGGCACCTGATCTGGGCCACAGAGGTCCTGTACTCTTTGAAAAGGAACTCTGATTTTGTCTCAGCTGAGTGGACACCGGGCCAGAGATTTCTCCTTTTGTTTATGCTAGCATACAAGGTGTTTTTAATTGAGCTTTTGGTTTCCTGCCATTCCATTTGGGAAATGACTTCAACTGAACAAAGTTTTTAGGGTTTTTTCATTTGCTTTTTTGACTAAATTTATTTTGGTCGGCTTTTTCTCAGCAATCCTGTAGACAGTTTTTATCTGTAACTGAGTGTAGCATGTGCGTACTTAATGGTTTACTGTCCTAGCATCTCTCTCAAGTATTTAATATGGACTTGTTCCAAAGGCAACATAAACCGAAAGGTGTCCTCCTTTTGGCTCATCAGGCCCTTTGTGAATCAGTTTCTAACAGTAAGTGCCTCAGGGGGCTACAGGATGCTTTCACTTTAATGAGTTACACTGCTAATGTGGAGAAAAACATACCATTCTCTGAAGAAGGGATGCTTTAACAATTGCATTTTCCTGTATTATCTCTGGTTATGAAAAAGCTCTATTCCTCCTTTCAGAAACAGATGCACAGATATTGTTTATACATAGCTGTCATTCTAAAAATTGTCAGTAAGTTCTTCTTATTTAGCTGCTTGAGTACAGTGGAATTTATCCAAAGCTTCCTGATCCTTCATTACTGATAACACATGAAAACAAAGCACTGTAATGCAAATTGCATCGATTCCCTCTGGTTTACTCAAGAAAGAACATAATACTGTATTTGCACTCACTGAATTCAAAGGGAAGCTTTTCCATCATTTCTTTCTCGCCTTTGCACCTTTCTCTAAACTTTTATTTCCCTGAATATAGCTTTCCAGACCTCTGCTTCTGCTTTTTCCACTTGTCACTCTTATGAGTGAGAAATATCAAGGCTGGCCAGCGTTTAATACAACATGAGTCTATCATTCCCCGTAATGAATGTGAAACCATTACAGGATGAGTGTTGGAATTAAACTGCACATTGTGAGCACTGCAAACAAACTGTACTAAGGAGAACAGATGGAGAATAGTAGATATGTAAAAATGAAGAAAATAAGCAATTTAAAAAAGAGACTTTATAAACTCTGACTCTCTTTTCCACAAACATTTTAATTACAGGGGTATTGGTACAAAGCTGGTAATGGTCAGGATGTTGTTTTGTGGCCAGAAGTACTTGCATTAAGCACTATTCCACATGCAGCATATTAAAATGGCTTAGCAAAATTAGTAACAGTGGGAGGCTGAAACATAGACAAAACAGGAAAGAAACAAACAAATAAACAAAACGTGAGGCAAAAACATGTGCCAAATCTACTCTTGGGAACACAGGCCCCATACTTTTTCCAGCCCAAATTGTTTGGGGTCAAATGGAAGACCAGCTTTGTGATGGGCAAAAGTGGACTTTTTTGGGCGTAGCATATCTGCACTTGTATCAAATCTCAGTGTGACTACACACTTGGAAATTATGTGTGTCTGTAGATATCATAAATATCACAAGAAGGAATAGAAGCCCAAGCTCTAATTCCTGGCATCAGATTCTTGTCACACACTCCTAGCACACTAAAGAAACAGGAGTACATGGGTCATATTCTCAGAGAAGAAATACCAATGCAGCCACTGATGGAGCAATAACACTGCATCAATTTATGCTAGCTATAGAGTCTGGACTGATGTTTATTTTTATGTTCCGATATAGGTTTTCATTTATGACTGAGATTATTTTAAAACAAACCACTGTCATCTCCCACACAATCAGACAAAAATATCAGTAGGCGAGAGAACTCACAGGACACTCTCTTCCCCTCCTTACCCGTGTGGTATAAGCTGCCTCAGGGTCATCTTCCAGGACACGGGACATGCCGAAGTCAGACACTTTGCAGACCAAGTTGCTGTTGACCAGTATGTTTCGAGCAGCTAGATCCCGATGCACATAGCTCATGTCAGACAGATACTTCATTCCTGAGCCGATGCCACGAAGCATCCCCACCAACTGGATTACTGTAAATCTGCCATCATTCTTCTGTATATGGGGAAGGAAGAAAATCACAGAGCATTACGCTAAAAGCTACATTATTGCCACTGCTGAAATTGGCAAAGAGCATATCTCTGGATCCCCATCTTATCTCAAATAAAATGGAATGTTATTTCCTCAGTCTCCAGACTGGTGTCCATAATTCACCAGTAAAGTACAAACTCAGAGGTTTTGTCACAGCTTCTAGTGATGTGGTATCTGGTTTGCAATACATCCAGTTTTAATGAGTCTATTGCACTGCAGTGCTTTCAGAAATGGAACACATCAAAACTGTTCCCATTAAGCATGGATTATTTAAGGCCTTGCTATTTTAAACATCTTTAAATATCACATTTATTATATATCCATCCAGATTACATTTATTCTATATTTTGATAGGAACAACGTCAGCAAAGAAACAGAATTTTCCAAGTACAAACATAATTTCTTTTAAAATATTGACTTTTCAGTATCCCTGTGCAAAACAGAACCAGAGTAAGAAAACAGAAAACAGAAGATGCTTCCCAGTATAAGATTTCCTTAGCTTATTATGAAGAAATCACCTACCCGGAGGAAGGCATCCAAGGAGCCATTCTCCATGTACTCAGTTATGATCATTACTGGTTTACCTAGAGAGTGCAGAAAGAAAAACACAATTCCTTGATGAATGCTGATGTTAATGGGGTAAAAATGGGTTGCACATTGTTTTACAGCCAAAACACCTGTCCTGCACAATCTAATTTAATTTGAAAACCACCAAGCTTATGCCTCAGCTGTGGGGAGCAAATGAATAAATATTACAGGCTGGGGACATTGAAATGGCCCCATCTGGTTAACTCTACAGACGACTCATTGACAAGGTCTTCAACTGAAGTGGCTCCCGTCTCTAAGGAATATATGAATTGATAATCAAGAGCTAAGAAACACAGATCTGTTCAAACTTGACAAAAATCTTTAGTGTAATTAAATTGCTTGCAGACAAGAAAGCCCTCCTTTTCCAAAATGGAATTCACAAATGCTTTGGTCTATCCACCTCTTTTGAAAGATCAACGCTTTAGGCGAGTTAGTAGCTGTCAGCAGCTACAAGGTACTCAAAGACAAGAAAGCAAAATACGAATGATTCCTCTCAACTTTCCCTGTTGCAAATTTGTACCCTGTATCTCTTGTTATTTATAAATGAGCCAAAGTCATTTGCCTCATGAAGTCAACCACGAGATAAATGATTCAGTGAACTGTGTCATATGTGGGGCACAGTGCTTCAGCAGCACTCAGCTTTCCACGCTGCAATACAGAGAACCAACCCTGGACAATGTGAAGAGAGATGTGATGCAATTTTGCTAACGTGGAGATGCTTTCTAGACATTCCGCTACCTAAAAATAACACAGATATATAAGTAAAGCTTGATGTTGCCTTAAGTGCTTTACAAAGTCATATGATGCTGAAACTGGAAACAGGTACATACAAGTAACACTAATTATTTAAAGGGGTTAATTATACTCCATATTCAGCATCCGGACATTTGCAAAAACAGGTCTAATATCATCTCCATTCTAAAATTGAGTAGCAAGGGATATAAAGAAGTGATTTGTCAAAGGCAGAATGGCAAATGGCAGTCCCAAGGTGAGCACTGTCAAGTCCACCTGAAGTCAAGTGAGCTCCAGGCTGGCATAGTAGCCCAGCTGTTTGCTTCAGCTATCAGAACTATTGAGTTTCTTTCTACATAAAAGACAGTGTCCAAGAGAAACTTAGCTTTTGTACTTCTTACAGCAGCATATTTTGGTCACATGCAAACTGGCATGTTAGCCTATGAAATGCCAGTCTGGTAGCTGAACCCTTTCTGATTTGCATGAACAAAGCAGAGAAGAGATAGTATGACATAAAGCAAACCACTCTGAATGTAGGGCTTAGTGACCTTTAAGGAAAGAGATGTGAGAAAACAACATCCTTCATTCACCTTTGCCAGCATTCTTGGGTAAAGAGAAAAATACTCCAACCAAATCTGCATATGTCGCTGTCTCATTTATCCTTTGCAACTGTGACCAGAACCCTTCCACTGAACAAATACAGCTAAATGAGTTTTAATTAACCTTCCTCAATCAAAAGGCACTATGTCAACACAGAAAGGAAGAAAGGGAGACTCTTTCAGTGCATTAACACGTAATTTCATTACTCAGGCACTTCTTTAGCAGGGGAGAGGGAAAGAGAGAGGAGAAGTTACCATCAGTGAGTCAATTATTAAAGTACTTGACTAGCAGCCAATAATGTATTCATGGTTTTTTGCTGCTTCTCTCCCCTCAACCCCTATCCACTCCACTATTTATCTCACTTTTTAATTTTCAGTTTATTAAATGCATTCATTTATCACAGCATTCAGAGAACCTATAGAGAAATTGAGATAGATGCCTTCTTAAGTAGCCCTGTTTACTGAACACACCAGCTCTGAGGTAAGCAAGCTGGCTTGCTGCAGGAGCAGTGCTTGCTGTGAGCCAGGCAATGAAGCGTTCCTGGGTCAGGCTGCCACCTCCTTGGTGAAAATTTCTAATCATTTTAATTCAGTGACAACTGCATTATGCAAATACATTTAGTCATTTATAACTGCTAGAGCTGTAACAGCTAACGGAGGGTTCAAGCTAGGGGGGATTCAACATAAAAATTCTCACATTGCCTCTTTTACAGAGGAGAAGGAATACAAATGTCCAGAAACACAAGTGGTCGAGTAAGCATTCAGAGCTTGCTTTAGCAGCAGCTCACAATCCTGTTTGCTTTCTTTGCTGCCCTGAGAATGAGGCTTTATATATTCAAAGGGTCTTTCAGGATTAGCAACCTGTGTGAGGTTTTGCCAACATGCTACCTAGTGCAGCTGGAGTAGAGACAATAACTACACCATCTCAGTGGCACTTTATGAAGTCAGACCCAAGTGCATCTGTCTCGCAGGTATATTTTCAGTTCTGCCCTGGAAATAGCATTCAGAAAGCTCTGTCATTCTCTTTCTAAGGCAGGATTTGTGGCTTAGTTCAATGCAGTGTGAATGCTAACAGACTGAAACACAGACACACACACACAGAAATAAAAAAAAGAGAAAAGAAAAAAAAAAAACCTAAAAAAAAAACCACCACAAAACAACCAAATCAAAAAGACCAGCCAGGTAATTCCTACGGAGTGAAATTATCACACAATCAGAGAAAACAAATAAGCAAGTTTCATACTAAAACAGACTACTTCATTTCAAAGGCTTGCTTCTTACATCTGCGCTTTGTACCTTAAACATATGACTCTGTAGTTTCGTTTTGGTATTTTTCACCCAATTCTTTTAAATTCCTTGCTCACCATCTGCTTTTGCCTATCCTGTAACGATCAGCTCAGGCTAGCAAAGATGTGAAAGATGCCTGCTTGGCATAGCAAGAAGGGGAAAAAAAGTCAACCCCTGCCATATTAATTCCCCCTACAAATCTTCCACAAGCTGCCTACAGATAGAATATCAATTGAAACCATAAAACCATTTATAGCTGACAACAAGATTAATGACTTGTCCTGCGCTGATTTCCTCCTATTAGCTATCAGTGGATCTGTTCCATCTGTCACTTCTCAGGAAGGACGGTATAAACAAAAAAAAAAAAGAAAAAGAAAAAACCAACCACCCTCATTTCCCAGTGACTTCCAAATTGGCCTTGTCATGAAAACGACCTACTTACATTTAGTAACAACGCCTTCCAAGTGGATGATATTGGGGTGGTCAAATTGTCCCATGATGCTGGCCTCACTCAGGAAGTCTCTCCGTTGTTTGTCAGTGTAACCAGCTTTCAGAGTCTTGATAGCCACACAGATTTCTCTTTTTCCTGGAACTTTGAGACGTCCACTGCATACTTCACCAAATTCCCCTTAAGGAAAAAGCCACGAGAATCCACGGTCATGAGCACGATACATGCACTTTTATTGCCAAAATGTTACAGCAGTTCATTCTGGGGAACTGTCATACAAAGATCAAAGGACCCCACATTCCCTAAAAGCAAATTTAAAACTATATTTACTGCAAAAAAATGCAAGAAGTTCTGGCACTTACCCACACCAATAACTTTCTCAATCTTTATGCAGGAGGCATCAATTTCTTTGGCAAATTCCCTCACAGCTTGATTTGGATCCTCATATGTAAAAGGATCCACATATGTTCTGACACCTGCAAGGCAGAAATGTTTTATTTAAAGTCACTGATCTACATGCTGCTGAACACAGAACATATGAGACTGAAGTCTTAATGATATACAACAGCAAAGAGACTGCACAATAAAAGTGTACAGTAAGCCAGGAATGACTGATTAGAGAAGGAAGGACTTGATGTATTTTTCCCCAGTATACATATTTTTAATTATTTCCCAATATTGACTTATCAGGCTTTTGCCAATAAATTAGTTTAATAAATCACTGCCATCCTTAAGAGGCTATCGGTCTGGCTATACACCTGTGAGAATAAAACACATCACATTTCCCTTTATGTGAATCAAGCAATTCTAAGCTCAGGTCCCAAGTTTGGTACCTGGATGACTGACATGGAAGTAACAGTAGGATTCAGTCATGGAATTAAGGCAGCAAAGCTCACACTTCCTTTCCTGTAGGATTGCCTCTTGCTCATCCAAAACCTGCCTTAGCAAAATATTGTGGGGAAAAATCATGTCTAGATAGCATTAGCCAGGAACTGAAATCTTTCCATGGAAACGAACAATGGAACAATTTTGTGAACCTTTCTCCCAACTCAAAAAAGTCTTACACAGATGCTTCCATTTTTCCAGTTACTAAAGCATCTAGTTTTGAAGAAGGATGGATGCAAGCAAGGAAAACAGAAACACATTCATCTCAAGAGGAACGTCATCCCTTATTTGCCAAACATCAGAACCTGGGACATGTTTTCTGAACCAAATCAAGAATAAGCAAGCACCACTGCCTTTTACCTTGGTTCAAATGTTTCTCCTCATCTGCCTCTTGCTTAGCTTTACTGTATTTGCTGCGCCTGTCAGAACAAAAAAAAAAAAAGGGGCATTACAGTTCCAAATAAATATCTTACTTCGAGACAAGCTCTGTCTTCTTGACCTGTTTGCACCTGCCACAACCTGCGCTCAGCAGCTCCCCTACAACAGCCCATGACACAACTTTCCAGAGGGGTAACAGACTCCTCAAACTGCTCTGAGTGTTACTGGCATCAACAAAGCATCAAGGGAAACACAGACCTCCATATTTGCATCTCGGCATTTAAACAAAGAAAGCTTGAGTTCCAGCTACCTTCTCTTCAAATGTACATTTGCAATGCTGTGCAAAACGGGTGCTAATTGCTTTTTAGCACTACCATATATAGATTAAGATGTTACAAGGGAAGTGTTTTGGTAGACTGATTTTAAACCTAATTAGGCAAATGCCAATACCAACACCCTTCTGCAACTGCAAATTTAAAGAAGGAAGCAGTCTATTAACACAGAAATCAGGATGGTGGAAAAAAAAACCCAACAGTATCACAAATGCAGGTCCTAAGGAATTGTTTATTCTTTTGATCACTGCACTGTTGAAGGGGATAAAGAACTCCGGCTGCAGAGCTCTTCTGCTAAACCTGAGTTGGATACAATAATGTAGTATAGCACATTAATTCTATAGATTATTATTTCTACACTTACATATATGATTTTGCATCCAGTTACGTATTTAATTAGTTCAGCTTTAAACATCAGTGGACAAGTTGCATTCAGAAGTTAAAAAAAAGAGGTTAATCTGATAGGAAAAGATATTGAGGAGTCAACTCCACCAGCTGTGTACTGAAATTTGAAGCTCTCCAGCCTCTAATGTAAATATGTAGGGAGATTTGATTTGGGGTACTCGTGGAAAATTCAGAACCAGGCACAACAACAGATACTGCCAAAGAAAAGGCCTTGCTGTTGCTGACTCCTCAGTGTGCTTGATCCACTCTAAGTCAGAAGCAAATCAGACCCCACTTAGCTACTGTCAAGAGTCTGGGCTGGAGTGAAGAGGGAAACAAAATGGAGAAACCAAGCCCCTACAAAGGGCAGTGAGACTGGCACTGTCTGCAACGTGCAAGCTGCTGCCCAGGTGGAGCAGGAGCCCACCAGGCTACTGGGGTGAGCAGGTTAGGCCTCTGAAAACAGTGATGGGTAGGGGAGGAAAATGGGAGTGGATGAGAGAAAGGCCTACCAGCAGATGTGAGTTAGAAGAGGTTAACATTTGGAGAAAACACATGACTTTAACAGCCTCAGTTTCAGCAAATCTTCCAAGTTTCACCGTTCCCCTCCTGCCAGCAAAACACTTCTGCCCATTAGCAAGAAGCCTCTCCTTCCTGCCCTGTGCCTGCCCTGCAGGAATGACAGCTTCCCATCACTCTCAGCTAACGGGTCACGTCCCAGCTTTTGTCTGTGCAACCTTTTGGTGCCAGCAGTTAAGTAAGAGCTATAAACTACTCATGAACAGAAGGAAGAAGATTCGGTTCAACATACCAAGACTACCTGATGTTTGAACCAAGCCTTACAGCTCCCAACAACATCAACAGGCCTGATGTTCAGACATAAAACGCAGGTACACATCCAACCTTAAGTGGTTGGAAGCTTCTTTTCTTGATGAAAGTCAGTTAAACACAAATGGCTCCAAATCACAAGCAGAGCCTCATTAAAAACCGCTCTGGATCCAAACACCAATGTAAACTATTTCTTTGCCTGAGGACTAGCAGCACTGGTGCAACAGAGCTGAGCAAAGCAGAAGGACTGCTCTGCACTACCGAATGGAGTAAGCGAGGCAAATCTCACTGAGTGCCACTCAAGGCCAGGTCGCTAAGGGGACTGCAGAGATGGGCTCTGGTACAACACAGCTTCTCTTGGAGAAAAGGAAAAAAAGAAGCAAAAAAAAAAAAAACCCAAGAGTCTGCATTTTAAGTAGGTTCCCTTCAAATTCATAGTATTACTCTTCAGATACAGACGGAAAAACTAAAACACAAATGGCTTTGCACAGATGTGCTTTAAGGATGTGAAGATGCTTTTAATCTTATTTTTAAAAAGTAAGATGGTCCTAACAACACATGAAAATAACTCTCCCCCGCAAAAACCCAAAGTACCCTAAGTGGAAAAAGCAGAGGGAAACAAAGGGATTACTGTTCAAGCAATATAATTGTAGCTTATTAACTTTAAATAATACCTTCCAAACTAAGTACCTACTTCCACTTCTGCCCCTGTCACCTGGTGACCTTTCCTGGCTGGCCCAGGGCAGGCTTCTCCTGCCTGCCATTGTTCCCAGGCTGCCCAGCCACCCATCAGCCTTCCCCCACGCCATGGGGCAAGCGGGGTGGCTGCTCGGGGCAGCTCACCTGAATGGCAGAAGGGAGCCTTTGTCACAGGCTTGAATTCCCTAATTACAGGGATTTGGGTGATGGCGATTAAATAGAGGTATTCAGGAAAAGAACACAGAAGCTTTCAGAAGCTGCAGGGGTCAGAGGCATAAGGAAACCTACAGGTGGGGCATGGAGATACAAAGGGGGAAGGTCTGTGCCCAGCCAGAGGCTATTAGCACACACTGGGGTGAAGCAGCAGGGAGCCTGTGTCCCAGCCAGCACTGGACTTCCACCTTTCCACCCCAAACAAGAGAGCTGGCAGCACGCAGGCACCTGGCTGGTGGAGCATGCGGAGCCAAAAGCAGGAGCAAAAGGCAGGCATTTGTGTTCAACTACCTTTGTGGAGCACATGGTAAAGCAATGTCAGAAGAATTTCTGATCGAAACTTCTGGACGGCCAAAGGATTCTGTAGAGCCAACTTACTCCAGTCAATCCCCTCCAGCAAGTGGCTCTTACTGTTTTATGCTTCCCCAAATCATTCGAAACTCTATTTCAAGTACTCTAATTTTATTTCTTTGTCCTGTAGGATAGGGCTTAGAAATGCTTGCACTCCTGCTGTATCACTCTGTCCATTTTAACCTCAGTAAACTTAAACGTTTAGGCAGATTAGTTCTCACATAGACACAAACAGGTTGGAGGACAGCCCAAAGCAGCTTGAGCTGCCTGAAGGCAAAGTCCTTCGACAAATTCAGTTGAGAAGATGAATTTTGGGATTTGAGTAATTGCTTGAAAAAACACGATGCTAAATTAGTAATAATAACCCAGGGTTCAAAACTGGGCACCACCAGCATATGTCCAGTTCCAACATTTGGCACACGGATGCAGAGAGGCCATGTCTGCAGGCCAAAGCATGGTTCTGATTATACAAATATGACTTCTAGGTCATGGCAATATTACAGAATCTCCTCACGGGGACTCTATGGACAAAGAAACATTTTCTCAGCTGAAGTAATTTTGGAACAAAGTATAATTATTTTGCTATTAACTTCAGCTGGTACAGGAACATCGTGAAATATCCCCAAAGCGCACACCTCTAAATGACATTGGTAAAGTGCTTAAAATCATTTGTGTAACAGTGAATATTAAAACAGATTCTGTTTATTGAGAACTACTTACAGCTACTGGAGAGCAGTGTATTGAGGAAGGCTATTAATTAACAAGGCACCATGCATTAGTATGCACAGAGCAGTTTCACTGCCCTAGTATTTCATTCCTCCTGCTGTCTTTCCCCTTCCATAGCCTCCCCAGGACCCACCAGTAAAGAGCTATGGGACATCTCTGAATTCATTACCACCAGACCACTTCTGCCACCATTCCTCCCAGTGCTTGGACCAACCTTATGTCTCTACTGCCCACCTGCTCTTCCTCTTTCTTCCTCTTTTTCTTTTTTGTCCGAGTTAAACACTTGTGGGCAGAGATAACCAAACAGACAGCCTGAATGGAGAGAAGACCTGGCTGAGCAGGCCCTCTCCAGCAAGTCTGTCAGCTACCTGGCTCCTGGCAGCCATTCCTTTGACAGCTTTATGGCCAATACTAAAGAGAATCAATATGAGGGCAAGGGGTTGACATTTCATTTTCTAAAAAGTGATCCATTGAGGGCCAATCACCAAGCAGTGTTTATCAGCCTTGAGAAGTGACAATTTTTTTATAGGGGGAGGAGGGAAAGGAATCATCTCAAAGCAACTCGACAGGCTCAATTCTCCAAGGTGGCGACTCATAATTAGAAATCCAATGTATCCTGCTATCAATCCTGCCTTAAATAATAAAGTGATCAATAAAAGCAAAGGGGAGATTAAGTCATCAAGCTCAGTGATGCTATTTTCTGTTGCAATGGCTTTTAATAAACCTGTCTCTCTGCATTACATTTTCATATGTTCTGCTCTTCTTATTGCCAGCACGGAGGCTTTGAGGTGAACACCCACAGAAAGCTATTACAATGCTTGACTACGTTCCAGATATTATAACCATAGTGACTTAACTGCTCTTTAAGTCAATTTAAGGTAAGAGAGTAAATCAAGAGGAGTTTGTGCACATTTATAGCTGATGCCATTAAACTGATCATCAGAGATTGACAAAACTTCTGTCCCTCAGATCCCACGCATCAGATGCAGTAATGATATGTCCAATTTTATCTCTGAATTACACTGAGGCAAAATCATGCTGATCTTCTTAAATGAGACTGAACACTAAGTTGAAGACAGAAACACACTGTGTTTCTACTACGCTGTCCTCCCATTTGCAGGGTTGCTCCTGATGCACTATTTGAGTGTGGGGGTAGGAGCAAGTACTTGGTAGAAGATTATGGTTCTGCTTTGACCAAGTAACCATCGACTCTTTCTGTTTACTGCATATGGATACTGAATGACTGTAGCTTCTGTTTTACACTCATTTCCATACATGCTGGAAGGACTAACCCAAAGATTAATACAGATCCATGCAGATTAAGACGAAATCACAAGAACAGCAGCCTGATAGCTTAGTTCACAACAGTGTGGTTGTTTATTCCCTGTGTACCAGGAGTCAGTCCAAAAAATCTACTGTACCCATACTCATTAAACTTAACTTCAAATTAGGCTAACCACAAATCTCTAGCTGTCTTGATTCTCAACGCCAGTTATTGGAATCAGCTTTGCATTTCAAGAGCAAATAGAGCTGGAACTATTGCCATTACATCACATGCCTTAGTGGTACTAATGTTGAGAAGATCAAAGCTACATGGGAGAAGGCTTGTAATGCAAATGTACTGTTTATGATGCTAATCAAAGAATTTAGCTTTGTTTGGAGGAGACAAAAAGCTCCCTCATGAAAGAAATAGGGAGAGAGAGAAGCTTAAGTTCTTACCTCCTGCTGATGACAAAGGCTGCAATGAGAATGACCACAAGAACAACACTGCCAGCCACTGAAACAAGCAGCACTGTGGGATTGGTACCATCGCCAATGATGGGGGAAGGAACTGGAAACAGAAGAGAGCATTAGTGTCAAACAACCTCAAAAAATCAACCTAGGCAGCACTCAATGAGGCTTTCTGGCTTGTGAGGGCAGTTTATAGTACTACTCAAATCTACTTTCAGGCCCTTATTATATAGTCATTTGACACAATTTTCCAAGAGGGCCCTAATTAGCTGAAGACATGATGTTTGATAATGATTTTGGGAAGTTCAGTTCACTGGGAAAAAGGACTCACTCTCCTTCTCTCCTTCGATGCTGCTCAGAGGGTATAATGGCTATTTCTTTACACCTTCCTAATTGCTTTTCACTGTTCTCTTTCTTTTTCTCTCAGTGGGGACAGATGATCACTCCCAAACTGACACGATGAGAATAAGTTGTCTTAAAATGTCTTCTGTCTTCCTGCTGGATTGATTATTTTCAACTGTTAACATCCTGAAGGATGTTGCCACTGACTGGCATGACCTTAAATTGATTTAAACAAACCTATATGTCCAAAATAATACAGGCTTGGTCACATCACCTTCCTGACACTGAAAAGTAAACACTTTGGGGGGGGGAAATCTGCATGTTCCCTTGACAAAGGGAAAGGCCGTACTGACAACATAATACAAGCATTCTGTCTTTACACAACTGTGCAAGGGAAAGTGCAAGTATGAGAGCTGATGTAGGACATCTAACTGATCTATGCCAACAGCTTGCAAAAGGGAGTAACAGCATTCTATTCCCCTGCAAATTAGATACTCCAAAAACATGTGCAAACATCTACATTTACATTTAACAAAATAGGTACATAAATCTCTCCAGCATCGATGGCTTCTAAATATTTATAGAGCATGTGTCTCCTTCTGCCATGCTGAAGTGTTGTCATTGTTAGTTTTGAGAATATATCCAAATGGACGTTTAAGGTCAGATTTACCACATCTCTAATAGTCATGTAGACATGGAGGAACACTTTCCCAGGATAAATACACCATAATCTAGGCAACCAACAGGAAAATCCCAGTATGCGGCTCAGTTACATTTCCACTCTTCACTCAAGGAAAAGAAAGATATCAGCAGGCATGTTATTACCTGTGTTAGTTGTGAACTCAAACGGCCCACTGAAGTCTCCGTATCCTGCTGCTGTCCTGGCCCGCACATGAAATACATATGAAGTCAGGGGGTTCAAACCTTTGATGTCAGTATTCCTGGAGGCTGTCTTCACAATGCGATAGCTGCGCTCGTTTTGGTCCTAACAAGAAAAGAATACAGTGGTGATCAAGTAAGAATGCCTCACTGCACCGTGAACCATGGAATCCCACTTCCTTGCCAAAAGGATGATGAAAGAAGATGAGTAACAACCATGGAATTCTCAAAATACGTCCCGAGGGCTGCTGCTGTCCGCCTTGCTCAATACCCCCAGCACTGAGCAAGCCAAAAAAGGAGTGATAAGATGGTAGGTGTGATGTTCATATATCACTGATTACTTAAGAAATCACACAATGAAATCCTTTGGAAAACAGCCAAACCCTCAAGTATGAGCCTCCTGATGAGCAGACATTTTACTCATTGGCACTCTCTTTTTCTTCCTACAAGCCAGAAGCCTTATAAAAAACTGATAATATAGTTAAAAAAAAAAAAAAAAGACTCAGAAAATGTCTTCCAGAAAGCCCAATCTTTAAAATTATTTAATTTTTGTCTGGAAAATCCATCAAAAAATGCATTAATCTAGCTTTCCTGAAAATCAATTGCCTTTTTCTGTTTGCGTTAGGGAGGCAAGTAAGTGATTACCTTTATTAATAAAAAAAAAAAGTATGCATGTGTGTGAGAGAGAGAGCATGGGAGCAAGAGCAGGAAATTGTTCATTTTTGCAAGGGACCTTCAAAGAAAATAGCTTTTTTCATAATTCCATAGCTCAGAAGTTATTTGTAGGAATAACATTTCCCTCTAACATAGAAAGTATGAAGAATGTAATTTTCTTTCCTTATTCTCTATTAAAAGCCATCCAGCCCACACCATCACTCTAAGCAGAAGCTATTGGCAAACAGATCGTATTATTATTACTGTCTTATATGCTTCGTTATTATACTTCTGTCTATGATGTAAAACTTATGTCTCACTTCTGCCCAACATTATTGATTCTCATTATAAATACGCTTGCTACAAAAGCTCAGTTCCTAGGTAAGAAAAAATTACAAAATAAACTCATGCCATACAGTTGGAACAGTCGATGAGTCTTATTATGTCAAGCAACCATTCAAGTGCATGAAATCCTTAATTGAATGTTATTAGATTGAATCTATTTGGTTTCAAATGATGGAATTCTATCTGGAAATAAAACTGAAACTGAACAAAGTAAAAAGTTCTCCCCAAATCCAAACAAAACTCCTTGTTTGTCTATTTATTTAACAGTACCTTTTCATAGTACTTGACTTCATACTCCAGGATGACTCCATTGGGCCTGTCAGGTTCCAGCCAGGCCAAGGCAACGCTGTGCCTCGTTATCTCTTTAGCCTGGATCAATGCAATTGGGGATGGAGCTGACAAGAAAAAAAAAAAAGCAAAAATTTAGTTTTAATGAGGCATATTTTTTTTTAATTGCAACATAAGCACTTTCAGAAACTGTTTTTCTTGTGTGGGAGTTGGAAGTATTAAGCATTGTTTTCTCCAACAAAACTGCATTTAATTTCTTTCTAATAAAGCTTGTTCTTGGATTCTGAGTGATACCAGGCAGGTAAGCTTTGGAATAATGCTATAGTTTCCTAAGCAGCATAATGCTTATGGCAGGTAGGTACAAACCTCCACAAAAGGGTAGAAGACACTA
Source organism: Gallus gallus (assembly GCF_016699485.2). Taxonomy (NCBI): domain Eukaryota; kingdom Metazoa; phylum Chordata; class Aves; order Galliformes; family Phasianidae; genus Gallus; species Gallus gallus. Next base: position 7,319,585 of record NC_052540.1, read on the forward strand.
ACAGATCCTGCCCTATTGGTTTTTTTTAACCTTTGCTAGGCACAGTGCATAGACTTGTCTTTATGTTCTGGTCCATAATGATTCTCCTCTTCTATCTCCTGAAATGAACTGGTGTTACTTGATTAGCTTTTGCTCTACAAGAACTGTGAAATTTTGGAAGGACTAATCTCTAAAGCTGAGAAAATTTTACCTCTGAATTAAGCAAAACTAGATAAAGCTGAACATGCAGGAATTTAGACCCTCCCATGAAAAGCAGGAAACTCATCTTTTAAGAGTCTGGGCCAATTTGTGCTTCCTGATTTGCCCTTCTTCTGCCCTTGGTTGTGTATAGCGCCTGCAGACCAGGGCCAGATTTTGGCTCTGATCACTCCTTCCCTGACAGAAGATATTGGAGATCAGTCCCCCACATGTGAAACTGGCATAACCTGGTCCTGCCCCACGTGACACTATATGGATGTGATGAATAAAAAAAGCAGGATGGCACTGACAAGGATAAGGGCTGCGTGATTTCTGGGAAAACTCTACTTATCAACAAGCTTTACTCAAAGATCCTTTAAACTGTATCTGTGTGCAGTAATAAGGGCTGCAACAAGGATGATAATGGAAAACATCTCGCTGTGCACCCTGCACTTTCAATAGAGCCCCCGCTAATGCTGAAGTTCAGGTTTTTGACTGGTGAGAGGACAATGCAGCCTCCCTTTGACTGTGATAGTAGCAGGCTATGGGGGAACAGGTTTTCCAAAGATTTATGAACCCGGCTGCCCCTCTCTTGCTGTTGTGTTGCTGTGTGGTCACGTCTCTGGCCAGCTGTTATCAAGCTCTTTTGATGCTGACAATAGCTGGTATAAATGGCAGAGTCTCCAGGGATAAGGAAGGACATTCATGAAATTTTTAATCTTATCTAACAAAGCTGTCCTGTATAACCAGAGATTAGGGGTCTTCCTAAATTGAATATATTTCTTCTTTTGTCTCCTGAAGCTGGAGACATATTGCTCTTTTTTTTTTCTTTCTTTTTTTGCATTTTTCCCTTTCTTTTTTGTTTCTTTTTCTACCCTGAACTTCAGGATGACAATCCATGAAAGCGTTAAGGAGAGAAAAAAGTATCCTTGAAACACATATCCTTGAAAACTATCGAGAAAGACAAATAAATAAAACAGTCACAATAAATGAAAGGAAAATTGAATGTTGAAAGCCTCAAACCTACTTGACCATATCAGACAGTTCTGATGGAAGTGAAAATAACCAGCAGACGCCACAAAGTCACAAAAGGGTGTCTCCTCTTGATGTGAAGCCATCAGGGAGCTGCTTCCTGATTTACTATTTGACAGTTTGGCATCTCTGTTAGAAATGCCTCCAGAACTCTTCTCTCTTTTTCCTTGTCTGTCTCTCACATGCAAAGGCAAATACCGGCTGACAGAGGAGACTATAAACACAGCCAACAGGGAGGATCCAGGTGTGCTCCATCAAGTTCTATCTGTGGCATGACTGCAAACCTCCTTAATAACCTCACAGTTCCTCAGCAGAGGACTTTTTTTTCCCCCTTGCAGTAAGAATGCCGCTCAGCTAATAAATTAGAAATCAGATTTGTTACCCTACACCACACATGACATTACTGATAAACCAACCAGAGAGCAATCTGCTTAGTTAATCCGCGCCTCATGCAGGGCAGACAGGCAATTCTTTTTACCGAGAATCTTTCACTTATGCCATTCTGACCTCAAGATTTGCAAACAGAAAGTTCACTTTCCTTCCTTCATCCTCTTTTTTACCCTCCTCAGTTTTCCATTTCATTTCTGCAGGCTTTTAGATTGGAATTTACTGAGTCCTTCAATATTGGGCTGTAAGTGCTATACGAAAACGCATTTCTTCTCTGTTGTAAAATGGCCATTTACTGCACGAGAATATATATTAACTTCCACTCCTGGTGGAAGATGATCAGTTTTATACAGTTTCAAATGTGCTTCCTCGTATCTCTCAAAAATGGACAGCTGATGTTAGGCACTACTCCATACAGCAATAAACATGCTTCTGGCCTCTGGGACAGGAAAGAACTTGTACATCAATTCCTTTCTTAATTCTCACTACTAGAATTGTAGGAACGGCCCTACTTTCACCTTCCTGTCCTTTGCATCTGTCAAATATTAATCATTATGCAACTTTATCCTATTTTAAATCTATTTTTCTGTCTCTGCTGATGACCAATTTCCTTCCTAGTTTTTGTTTTGGCTGTATATCCTGACTCTCCGTACACTACAGAAATCCTCAGTGTTGAAGTCCAACTACGGGACAAAGAACCCATATGATAAGAGGCCGTCTAGGAGGTCGTCAGCATTTCTGCAGTACAGACCTATACTGGTCTGTCCTACAGGATAGCACCTCAAGGATCTTGAGGAACTGGGTTGAGTAACCACAGTCACTACAGTTATCTCACCGCATGGAGAAAAGCCTCCTTATCCAATTTTAGTTTCTCCAAATAGCCCTGCACATCAAGTTTATTTGTGTGTTTTCCATGATCCACCAAATGGCCAGTCAATAGAAGGCCCCACCAGAAGATGGGCCTTCTGGAAGAACATCAGCTCTGGGTCTCCTCGGTCCTCTACAGGCAGAAGGCCTCAGCAGCATGCTGGACAAACAGGACATCACTGCGCCAGCTCATCACAGCAATCCAGGCAGCAGGAACAGCCTTCCAGGTGAGCTCGTGCAAAATATTTACATTCTTTGATCTTCTGCCTTTTGCCTTCATATGGCCTCTTAGGGATGATGTGAAGATAAATGTGTAACAGATTGTAAAACGATGATTAGATCATGAGCAGACTAAAAGGCAGAACTTTCTCTTATATATGCATGGACAAGTGTTCATTATAGACATGCATTCCTACATAAAACACATTGTGGATAGCCTGACCCAAACGAACAGTGTACGTAACTAAGACATTCACAATAAGATCCCATAATACTTTTCTCTTCAGAATGGGAGACCTCTTTGTCTTTGACCTGTTGTGCTTTCTTCTTCCCTGCTCCCTGGTATTTGGAAAGGAATACTTAGCAAAACTTTGTTTCTGAACCATCACTGCTTGTAACAGCAAATTATTCCGCCCCACAAATGCAGGCAGCACACACGGCACAGCAGTGCCACCAGAGCAGCCCACTTCCCAGGGAAGAATGACAAGGCATCTTGGTATTCCAAAGGGGTCCCCTGGAACAAAAGCAGAGAGTGTAACTTTCTTAGTTCAAAGCTCAGCAGTTCCTCTCCCTCAAAAAACTCCACTCCCTACTGATGTGAATGTTGCAATTTTCTTTTATCTACTTCCTCAATAACCTGCCATTAAACACCTACTAGTAGTTTTATTACTGCAGTTCTGAGCTTGTGGCCTACAGAGAGAGAAAGAGGCACAGATGTACTGCAAAAACTTCACCCAAATGCCATGAAGTCATATCCCAAGGCTAATAAGTGCTGAATTATAACCTTTTTGAGGCACTTTAAAAGGTGGAAATGGCAGTGTCAGTTTTTCATTACCGGTTCAAATTAAGGGCTGGGGGGGTGGGAGGAAAGACAACTAACTAGCTAAATAAATGAATAAATAGATGCAACAAAGTCTCTGGCATGTAGGCACCCATGAGTGAACACAGCCCTTTATGAAACTATACAGAACATGAGTGCTCGCACACCACATACACAATGCCCAGTCTTCTAGTGAAGATGCCTTCTTAACCACAGCAGGGTTTACTTTCCACTCCCCATGATTTGAATTTAAATGGATCATGTTTACTCAAGGGGTCTTTCACTGATTGAAAAATATACCCACAGTTTGTACATTATCTCAGCTAAATTCAAATAACATATTTAAATTTAATTACTTGAAGCTTAGGGGTTTTCATGCTTTTCTTTTTTCCCTCAATTGCACACAACAACACTTATTTGTTCTTATCAATGGCCATGCGCTTTGTCAAGCATCAAAATTAAATGCTTGAAAGCACTAATGATGCTACTGTGATTAAGGGTTTTTACCTTCCAGGGTAGATACTAAAAGCCTGCTCCATTATTAATTACTTAAAAAAAAAAAGAAAAAAGATTTCTGAGAATCTAACACTGAAGAAAAATCCTCTTAGAAATCAAAACAAGAAAATGAAAGATCTGGTACTAATTGGAACAAAACAGTTAAGGAAACCTGGCACATTCTGTGTTTTCTCTTCAAATATTTACTTTGCAATACTGTGGGTTTTCTGCATAGCATTTTGTAAATTATATTACCAAATAATCTCACAGCAGGAAAAGGATATACAGCACAGAGAATCAAAGATGTTTTTAATCACTTCTGAAGGCCATGTTCTCCAGGCCAGATTCTGATACTTCTTTTCATGTAGGGAGCCACTTATTCTCCTGACTGCCACAGTGGCTTTAAATCAAGTGTGGGCAAAAGCATCCAGCCCCTCTCAGCTACACACACCAGCCTACATGGCAAAGAAGGCAGCTCTGCTCCTTCCCAAAACCCCGGTCCTGCTTCCTACCAGTGCCCAGGCTGCTCACCCCACCTCCTGCACAGACAGATCACTGTGATCACTACTGCATCCCTCACTGGAGCGCAGGGGTGGCGGTGCTCCCACCAATCTGCTTGCCAACAAAGGAGAACACATTCTACCATGACCAAATTTCCAAATAGCATATGCGTAACCCATATATGCACATAAGGATGAGCACTTGAAAGATTTTCACACTTGTGAACCTGTTTGCACACACAAAGTTTAAGTGTCTCCGCACATCTGAGGAACTGAGCTGGAACCTGGCAGTGATCCTCGCTGCCGGGATGACAGCTGCACGTCTCTCTGGGGTCCAACACAACTGCAGGTTGGATGTGCACTTTAAAAATGAACCAATTTAGCTCACTAGTCTCTGTGTGTACGCGGAGCAAACATTTGTACAAGTGATAACCGGGCCAGAACAGGACTTGGAGAAGGAGCCAGAACGCTGATTGCTCAACTGAGCCACTGGAAGCCTCCCAAGGCTTTCCCTAGCCCTCTATCTTCCCAGCACCTGCCTCTCCCTCCCCAAGGAATGACGACTGGCAAGGAACCGCTCCCAGCCTGCAGACAGGGACAGGCCAGGAGTCGGGCCAGCCCTTCCAAGCCTTGGCACTTAGAGCACAGACTTTGAGTCTGCACCACTGGAGAAAAATGCCCAAGGTTATTCACCCACATCTGACAGCCTTGGCTGCCAAAACGTGAAGCGATGTGACAGCTGAGCTCGGCCTCTTTCCTGAGTCCCTCTGTATTTCTGCAACCATACTTTCCTTGGTATGGGCATAATGCTGCTCAGGAAAAGAACCAGCTCAGCCACAGGACTCTCTCCTACAACATCTTCATCTCCAAACAAGTCTTTCCTTTCTTCCAGTCTCCACCACACAGAACCTTTGAGCTCTAAGAAAAACAAGTGACAAGCTCTCAGACTTAGGGACCAGCCCACATCACTTACGTTTATAATGATGTGTTCATAAAGGAAGGGGCTAGAAAATGAGATTTTAAAGACTGTTAACACTGCATTATTACATTTTAAATATTTCCTCTGTTTTAAAGTTTTCATTTCTTGCCTCTCCCAAAAGAACCTGCACTGTAAATCTTGCCAAACCACAAAAGCTGGCTCTGACTTGCATCAAATCAAAAGGTTCCAGAAAAACCCAGGCTGTTAGCAGCAACAAATAATAGTAGTTGAGGATTATTAGAGTGCTGTATATTTACCATCCTACTCCAGCTTCAGTTCTTGAAGGCATGCAGCAACTGAGGATCCATAAAGAGCCTGGCTATTTTCTGGGCTGTGTGTGTCAGTTTTAGCACCAGAACTGCCCTCATTTTGATCAAACCCATTATAGGAGCTGAGGGCTGACCACAGTTCCCTATGGATCACATCAGAAACTGCATTGAGATGAGGATGACGAAGACTTTGCACAACCGAGGCACGTCTTGTCCTGGCTACTCCCTCCTGGGGACCACCACCTGGCACCAATATGTTTTCAGGTGCTGGCCCTCCAACTGTAAAGGCCAAATCATAACATCTGTTAATGCAATGCAGGTCTGGAGTAACTCCAGAGATCTGAATCTGCAACCCACAATCCCAATGATTGCTTTCAAGCAGAAGACTACAAAATCTACATAACATTTAGCAAGAGATCTGTATTGCAGCTCAAGCACGGGGTCTGTTTAGTCTGAGAACTGCTTGTTTTCTTCCCACTAGCTTGCTAAGAAATCCTGTTGGCATGTTCTGACAGGGATAACTTAATAGTTGCCAACAGAAACATGGCAGAATACTGTGTGTGCATTTCCTGTATGTATGAATGCCAGTTTAAAACAAACAGGAAAACAAGGCTTTCAGTGGAAAGCAATTTATAAAAATCTGCCTGAACATTACAATCACTCAAAAATCAGCAACATTTCTAAATGCTTAAACTATAATGATTAACACAAGAAGGGCGAACGTACTTTGTGCTGTAGATTACTCAAAGAAATTCCACTGCTATAAGCAATTTGTTAAGATTTGGAATTAGTCAGCAGCTTTCTGACCTGAGCAGGTTTAGAGCCTCTGGTCACAAAGCCGGTCACACTGCCGTTACTCTTCCCTCCAGCTGAGGTTAGAATCTGACCCAGGATAAACAAAAATAAACTCTGTAGCCTCAAGAAGCTAACAGGGATGCTCTGCTGCATTACAGTGGATTGAGAGCAGTAGTGAGAAGGGGCCACACAGCGCCATCAGAGATCGCTGGAGCTCTCAGGGCCCTCCTTTAGGACCAGAAGCAGGCACACACTTGGAAGCAAGGTCCTATGACTCCAGTCAGGGTTGAAAACTTTGGGGAATTACTCTGTTATTTCCCAGGCACTGGTCCAGTCAGCACCTGCAGAAACTCCCAATGCTGGGACACAGCACAGCTCTGAGGGAACCAGAGCAAGAAACAGGAGCCAGTAACCTCAAGTCATTAAAACAGATCATGATGTTGGAAGCAGGACATTCCCCAGCCTCTCAAAACACCTGCTCTAGCAACACCTAGCAATCTAACCACTTACCAACCCCAGGGCAATTCCACCTCACCCACACGATTTGCTGCTCCCCCCAGAAGAGCAGCATCCCCAAGAGAGAATTCCACCTCCCGTCCCCCTCCGCCCAGCAGCAGCCTGTGCTCCCCCCATGCTGCTGGGTGCGATGGGGACCTGTTGAGCTGCCAGGACAAACCAAACTCCTTCTCCAGCTCCTTCCACAGGGAAATAAAAGCTACCAAATCAAAGCAAGGATGCATGAAAAGCCCCTAGCTGATGCCCATGTCCTGTTCCCTAAGCCATTCCTCAAGTCAAGCAAACAACCAGCTACTCTTTCTCTTTCTTTCATCCTTCTACCCACAGAGAAGCTGGGACATGTCTGCATATGCTTCAAGAGCTAATTCAAGAGCTTGCCATTCTTCAAGTCTGCAGGATCAATGAATTTACTTTCTGCTTCTGTGCCCTGCAAATCTCTCAGCTTGTGCAGCTGTTCAACCTCGTGTAATAATGCATCAACAATCAATGAAACAATACTGAACATATTGACTCAGCTCCTATCAGTATCCCAAAGGGGCAACCCTTCCTCTCACATGGCGAAGGACAGCTGTCATCTGACACTTCGTGCCCACACCTGTTGACAGAACCCACTCCTGCTCCTTTTTCACGCTCACACCAAGCCACCAGGTATGAGCCACTAAGGGGCAAATGTGGGACTCACTACCCAAGGCAACACATCTTAAGCTGTTCTCTTTCAGTGTCACATGGTTACTTTTTACTTAAACACAGATATTTAGATGATATATACGTATTAAATAATTTCCTTCATCACTCATTCTCAGCATTAAGAATATTAGATTCTATAAATAATTGCTTAAAAGCTTCTTTGAAATTCGGACAAATAAAAGCCTCTGCCCCATCACTTACATGCTTTGGAAATACTGAAGCATCTTCTCAACAAAATAAATAAATAAATGTTATGACTCATTTTCCCAAAGCAGCATTTGCTATTTTAATAGATAGATTTGGCCACATTATCTCATCCTGGCTTCTGAGGTGCTACAGTAATAGCAGTTATAAATTGCCAATTGGGTTTCTCAGATCAATCACCCACCATCAAAATGCCAAGAATCATGGAGACAGAAGAGAAGCACGAGCACCTTGCTCCCGCTGTGATACACTGCAGTGAGGGGCTCCAGCAGCACATGTGGGCTGGATCCCAAATGTGCCCTCCTGAGCCTGCAGTTCAGGTCTTGTGGGCTCTGGAGGAGTGGAGGACACTGCTCTGACAGCACCTGGACATCCACAGTTCTAGGGTACCCCGTCAGTGTTCCTCGTCTTGAGTGGAAGAAAAGATGCTTTGTGAATTTGGAAAAGTAAGGAGAATTAAAAAGCAGCACACCAAGTTCTGCTGGGCCTTCATACTCACTGCTCTTCTTACAGATACATTCACCAGAACTGAACACATCTTCCTTCACTGCAACGTGCAGACTTCTCAGGAAATTAAAAACCATAAATAGAGCTGAAGAGAAAGAGAACTGCATTCTGCACACAGTGCTGCTGGAAAGCCAAAGCTACCCCAAGTTCATCATTAGGAAAAAAAAAGAAGAAACAGATGAGGGACAAAGTGGGGAACAGCCTTAAGCTTCCCAAAACACACAAGCCTTGAAAGCAAAATCTTAGCTCACGGTGTCAGTAACTGATTACATCATAGGTGGCACATAATTAAACTCACACAGGGGTTTCATTATTTTGGTTTTATGCTAGATACTGAAAACTGGTGCATAATTCATTCAGAAGGTGTGTCAATTAGCAAAACCCTAAATGGAGTGACTACTGGATATGGTAAGTGGCTTCCTCAGTGGGAAGGACAGTTGTTAGAACTTCCTGTGCAGTGCAAGTGCCATTACAAATCCTGGAAACAAAAAAGTAGAAAAAAATCAACCTGGGAAGGTTCTGAAGACCGGGGTTGTACAAAGAGTGCTGCTCTGCTTAACTCCTGGAGCAGAACTGATCTACTGTATTGGGCAAATCAAATCCTGGGAAAGCAACAGTCCCAAATCAGCTCAGCCATCGCATGGAGAGCTGCATGCTGAGTCCTTCATTGACTGTCAAACTCACAGCACAGCAGGGGGACCCCAGGAGCACCACAGTTCCCAGCGAGAGGAGCCCCGGCTCTCCTGCAGCAGTCCTCCTGGTGCTTATGGGCTGCAGCCAATAGGGATTGCAACGAAAAACACAACTTTCATTCAGAACCTTCAATTCAAAGTCATTTCTTCTTCTGACAGCATGCAAAGCGCTTTTTGGTTCACTTTTATCATCAGGTCACTTTTATATTTGATGCAGATGAAGCTAGTAACTTCTATTTAAGGATCATTCTGGCCCAAGGTAGGATACCCTTTGCTGCAGAGCCCCTCTGAACGGTGATGGCTGCAGCTCATTGGCACACAAAAATATTCTCTGCTTAAGGACAAACTGCACGTTTGCAAGCAGTGCAAAGCAAGTATCCCTCTGCGCTCAGCCCACTCTTCTCCAGCAGTCCTTCCAGCAGGTGCATAACCGCAGCACTACCTTCCAGCAGTGGCAGGCATGCAAGCAGAAGCAGAAAGGTGGGAGCACTGCGGGGCTGCACATCAGGCTGGGCTGCACAGCATCAGGCTGGCAGCACAGCGGAGCCCGCACCTCGCCGCAGCCCTCCATGCCCACACAGGGCAGCTCAACCCAAAGAACAGAGCTCCGAGCTGCCCACACGTCCCTCTCGCTTCCTGCCTTATTTATGTGCACACGGAGTATCCTGATAAACGAGAGGGAAGGGTGCAGCCGTTCCATCCGCATCCCCCTTTATGCTAAGAAAGATAAATTGAGGCTGATTCAGAGGACAGATTTAAAGAACGCACTATGTTATCTAGACAAGTGCAATCTTCCCAGGGAGCCGTTGGAGTGGGCTGTCTTGAGATCATGCCTTTATTTGTTTGCTAAAATAAATGGACAATGCACAGAACTCCATTCATATAGGAGGTACCTTTTCCAGCCCACTACGCCTTCCGATTTCACTTAGCCGAAACTGCCTTATTCTATTATTTATTGATGGGGCCATTTAATGGCACATAGAAAATTAAAGCCAATAAAAAGCTAATTAAAAGCTTCAGCACTTTCCTTTCAGTCTTCAAAAATCTACAGAACTGAAAGACATTTATATCCAAAGCCTATTACAATTTTAAGGTGTTTTTTTTTTTCTCTCTGTTATAATCCATGGATACTTTCAATGTATTTTAATGTAGACAAAACCAAAGAGATTTTATTGAACTGTAAAAGCATTTAATAAAAAATCAGAATCAGTCAATCTTCTTTTTAAGACTGAGTAATAGAATTCAATAGCAGGGATAAAAATCCTAATAAATCCTAACGGAAGAGCTCAGAGAGCTGAGACAAATGTTATAATTTCCTTTTGAGTTCAGTAGGACTTCTCCATACGGGAAAGCTTAAGATGTAAATGACCACGGGCATAAAATACAGATGCCACAGCTCCCTACACCCCTCTAAACTATAATAAAAGATCTAAAAAATTCTCATTTTTGTCACCATCCGATTACAAATCACAGCTTTCACAGACCTCAACCTGTTAGCTGAGCGTCCTGCTAAGGCTTCTGGGATCCCGGTTCCCGAATTTAGTAATGAAGGCAGATTACGTTAATCTAAGACGACGCCATGAAATCCTTCAAGTAGCGGCAGAGAGAGGCTCTGCGTTTGCCTGCTTTGTTTGGGAGGGGAAGCCCACTGGAGCCTTGCCATGATAATAAAGTGCTCCCTGCACGCCAGTTCACACGTGGGGCTAAATCTGAAGTGACGTTTCTCTATGAAAGGAGCGGTATTCACTCGTGTGCTCAGCATTTTGATGTCCTCCAAAACCTGGCAAACATGATTATAGAGATCCAGCGGACATGCCACAGCTCTATTTAGCCCTCATGGTTCAACGCAACGCTATGCAAAAAATAAATAAAAAAATAGCAGGCTGCCTTGGGATGGCATTCTGGGAATAGCATTTCACGCATATGGATGGGCTCGACGCACTTTTTGCACCTCCCCATGCAAGGACAGAATATCTGCACCACATGGGGCCGCACTGCCCATCCCTGCCAGGTCAGCTCAGCATCCCGCCCTTCAAACCAAGCCGGGGCAGAAACTTTGGGACTCAGGGACTGGCTGTGTTTATTTGTGCTGCACTGCATGGCATTTTAATTAGTAACTGTGCGGATTTAAAGCCTTTGAATGGACACACAGGGGCAGTTGTGCAGCCCGGCTTTTGTATTTCTACTCTCTCAAAAAAATCCTGTTTGAGGACATCAGCGGGGGGTTAATGGAAGCTTTGATAAAGTTCTCCGGAGCCTTTTCTTGTTGCTCAACTGCAGACTGGACTCTGCTGTCTTTCTGGCTGTTTTCCCATTAATTTAGTCAGCTGCAAAAGCACCTAGAAAATTTAGAAGCCCAGCTAAACATTCGGTAGCCACAAGTACCTCTTGGGCCAAGCCTCCTTCTACGTCAAAATATCTCCTTGCAAACTGCTTAAGGGACGCGCTCAGACTGGACACGAGGTTAGTGAGTGAGCAGCGGCAGTGTGCTGCTGGTGGAAGGAAACGAGCAGTTAAACGCTGCGGAGCAAACGAGAGCTCCAGGACCGCACCTTCAGCCCTGAGCATTTACCAGCTGTTCCTCTGTACCTCCATAACTGAGCGCCGCATTTGAACACATTTGATGCCTTTTGAAAGTAAATTTCTGTCATTATAAATCTGGTCAACGCCAACCAGTCCTGAAATTAAACACCTTTTTCCTAAGGTGGATATGTAGCAACCCCCACTTTGCACAGCAAACATGAGATCCTTTCAACAGTGTGACCAAACCTTTATTTAAATGCTGCAATTACTTCTTGGCGCTACCTGACACACAACTTGTCTGAGCTGCTCACTGAACCCTGAAGCTGGTTATTTACTAAGGATCTTTAGAAAGCACTTTTTTTTCCCTTCCGACCAAGACTTGTATCCCCCACCTTGAATACAAATTCATGGAAATGGGTGGTGCAGACGGCATTGCCAGCAAGCAGGCAATCGTTATTTTAATTATTATTTCTTTGTGGAAAGCTGCAGTTACCTTAAAATAATAATTGAATCCCTCCCAACAATAGCTTTCCCGGTTTTGTTTTGAAGACGGCAGCACGTATACCTACAACTGCACATTTATTACAGGCCATCAGTTAAAGCCTGTGCAAGAGCAGAGCTGTTAATACGAAACTCCCACTTGCATCTGTCAGCTTGGAGAAGCTCCTTACGCAGACACGTTATCTTACACACATAATTAAAGGTGCAGGGAAGAAATCTGAAACGGCCAGCAGTTGACCTCCCAGGGACACTATGGAATCTCACACTAAATACTGAAATTTGCCAATCCAAAAGCATCCCTGACTGTTTGCTTCCACACAATTCCCAAATTTCTTATGCTGGGCTCACTTATCTCCACGGATCTCCCATCACATTTCTATTTGAAAGGCCTGTGGTTTCCCAGAAGACATTACTTGGTTTGCTTCAGAAGTCCTTGTGGTAACTCCCTCCGATGCAAATCTCCACAGCGGGAGCCAAATTCCCCAGAGAAGCCAGGCGAGGACGGACGAGGCAGGTGGAACCCCACAGCAGCTGACAACTTGTCCCAGCCCTTCTGCTTGAAAAACGAGGGGAGGGGTTGCTAATTATGTCTAGCAGATAAGTGCAAAGCCTTAGAAACCACACTGGTTTAGATTCAAAATGAGAAAGTTGCATACAATTAGCCTGGAATTCTGCAAGATGCTGCAACAAATCACTCGGAGTGTCACGCTCACACATCACCCCTGCTTACCAGTTTTGAATCTCTTTCCCTATTGAATTCACGTCTGACACAGCTCCACTTGAGGAACAAGGAGACTGCTGATCCATCACCCTCAGTACAAACACCTTAAAGCAACATAAAAACACCCCTTTGCAACTCCCGTTTTTCCATTAGACGGACATTTTGCATAAAGAAACCCGCAGCAGCCAGCAGTACGAAGCACATCCCGTGCTCTGGACATCTGGCCCACACCCAGCTGTTTGCCGAGGGATTATTTTTAAATCAGGCTTTTGGGGAACAGGGTGTGGGGGCAGCGTGCTGTGAGCATTCACACGCGCCCAGGTAGCAGCACGAGCTTCCTGCCAGTCGGTGCCTGCAGACAGGCCCCTGGAATGGGCTCTTTGTATCCTTCAGCTGCAGGGAACCACTGACTGGAAATAGTGGGAAGCAGGAGCTGGGCAGCCCACCCGCCCGGAGCCTCTGTAGGTCCTGGGAAGGGCGATGTCAATGTTCAGAGCACCTGTTAATTTTATTTGCTAGAAGTAGTTTAAGGTATTCATGCTGTCACATAAAGAAAATTCTGCAATTGAAATTTAATTAACAATGTCTTTTGATGTTTTGCTATGGAGCGATTCTTTATAGATAGTTATAAATATCCAGGAAAGGAGCATATTAAAAAGAAAATACCGAAAGCCTAGGTTTACTGGCTTTGGCATGTTTTGCTTTTGATCTGTCTGAGCAACTATTACTTTGCCGATATATGCAGTGCGCACTGACCAAGGGCAGTGCACGGCCATGAATTTTTACTGACTGCAGATTCAGTTCTGCACGGGCTGAGCCACACTGGCAGAATGTAAGACCTGATATGCGTTCTCCGTGCTGTTCAGCACAACACGTGAGGAATGCTAATCAACATTTGAAAGGAAACGTGAGCTTTCAAAGGAGACCCACTGAAATACAAAATGGGAATATATTCCCCTATTAACAAGTCCAGTAGAACCTGCGAGCCATCGGAAAGCAAGTGGCTCCCAGTTCTTCCACCTTCCTTTCTAACCGACAACACGAGCAGCCTCCAGGGATCTTTCTCATTTTTATCTTTTTACTGATAGAATTAAGAATGCAAACAAACAAAATGACCTAAAGGCCAAATAAACCTGAGTAGCAGCTGACATTTTCCTTCCCTGCGCTGAACATCCGTATTTTGGGTTCACCACAGTTTGGCTGTCCCAGGAGAATCCTCCATTCATGCAGACACTCCCGGCAGCACTCCGGGTGGCACCATGACCCATTTTTGCTCCTGCCTTGGAGTGGGGCTGGGCTTCAAGTGGCACCGAGGGACCAAGGAGCACCCAGGGGGGGAAGGATGGCAGCACACCGGCCACGCCGCTCTGCTGTGAGATGGAGAGGGGACAGGCAACGGACAGCTAGACAAGCACATGTGGGGGTTGGAGACAAAGGAGGCAGGAGGGAGGAGAGCACAGAAGGGGAAAAATGGGATAGGGAGCCCGAGACATTCCTAAGATCAGTCCTTGATCCTCAGCACAGGAGGTAACGAAAATAGCTGGCCTGATGTGGTGGGAAAAAGAGTAAGTTTATTCAGTTAGCCTGCTTTTTCCATCCTAATTGGCATATCCTTCTCCACCTAGCTGAGGCGGTCCGCTTAAGAATGCACTGAGCCCAAGGTACCTAACAAGGTAACAAATCACCAGGCAGTCTGTTTATTCAGAAACATCGAGCATTTATCTCCTGAAAGCATAGGAGCAAGAATTAAGCCCGTCCCTCACCAAACCCAGACCCAAATGCTGAGCCCTCGACCACGCACACAGCCGAACGCGACAGCCAACGCGGCTGCAGGGCACCTGGGCGCTCAGCTGTTCAGTAACACACAAAGTGCTCAGTGCCCCTTCGAAAAAACAAAAGCTTCCCGCTTGCTGTGAACAAGGTCTCTCTATTGAGAGATTTACTTTTAATTTTGAACAGCTTCAGGGCATTATCCTGAGTGAAAAGGAGAAGAAAAAAAAAAAATAGGAGCCTTGAGATTTCTGAGCTGTTCACTCAGCTGCCTGGTAGGGCTCCTCACTGCAATCAGCCTCTGAGCAGCACCGTATGGAGGAGCCGGGCTGCATCTCCTCCACGCGTCGTTTCACATTTGTTAAGGGTGGACAAAATACTGACTTCATTCAAGCAAAAAAGCAGCCAGCCAGGCACAGAAGTCACCGCTGCTGGGAGGGCCCCTCGGTACCACTATTGCCCAGTACTCACTGGGAAGGTGTTGGCTGCCAGTTCCAACCGCTCAGGGCTCCATCCTTTGCTTTTTTAATTACTTTTTTATCTAATGCAGGAAAAGAGTGGCAGCTCCGATCTCAAACCCCTCAAAAATATTATTATACCAAACATGTATAATAGCAAGCTGAATTCACCATTAAAAAATCCCTAAAATGTCATCTATCTCTTAGAGATAGAAATGTTTACTTGGTTCTAAGCCTGAAATTTAAATTCCTTTTTTTTTTTTTTTTTTAAATGCCATAAAACCCAGAATCTTTTCAAAGGAAGCAGGAAAAATACTTTTTCAAACGCTTTTTGATCCCACTTTGAATGGTAAAAGCTTATTTTCATTTAAACATTTTTCCACAGTATTGGAAACTGAAAAGAGTTTCTAAACAAAAGTGGAAAGTAAACAGCCTCATTTCATTATCTCCAGGAGTAAAATGGCAAAAGCAAACAAAAAAACACCTGTGCCTTTCAACGGCACCTTTTGTGTCACCGCAACACGTTTCTTCAGTTCTGTGCTGAATACACCGGTAACTGATTTCTCATTGTCTTCTCTGTGCCTCCCAACGCACGCCTTCCTTAGGGGCTGGCACCAATGCAAGAGGATAAATAATGGCATTTCTGATTCTAACATTAAAAACTATGCTCTAAAATTTCAATGTATTTTTTGCAGATTATGTGGTTGCGTATCTGGGAGGTCAGTTGGAGACTGGTGAAGTATCTCCTACTCTCCTGCATTCTCATCATCTCTACTGAATTTAAGATGTGCCTCCTGCAAACAGTGACAGCAAATTCCCCAGGATGTGACCCAAAAGCACTGCTCACATCACTAAAGAACCATGCTAACGTCTTTGTTTTTTTTCCTATCAAATGTTGGAAAGCACACAGACAGCAAAAATGACAGCGCACTTTACAGATTTTCCGTGTTGGTAGCTTTGTTTTGATCAGCAAAACACAGAAAGAGTTTTGTGAAAAGAGGAGTTTGACTCCCATCTTTCTTAAAATAAGAAATTCCTGCAATGGAACCAAGGTTGCTTTACATTAGTATGAGAAAGGTGTAAAATCAAACACGCGTCTATGGCAGAGCTCTATCACGACATGATTTCTCTATAATGAAATATAGTGAAAGAAAATGAGTGGCACTGGAATTTAACTGCACCCCAGACACACATTTACAATGATTAAACAGATCAGTACTCGTAAAACCCAAGGGCCCAACTTTACAAATCTTTACTCGGGAAAGTGGTTTCCCTGAAATCAATGGGATTATTTGCATACTCAAGCACTATTTATCTTAGCTGAGATCTATAGGTTTAGGCCACAGATTTCTATTTAGATGTTCTATGCAGAAGAATACACAAAGTTGTGCAAAGAACAGGAGAAGATGAGCACCTTGGAGTTAATTTTCACATATAGCAGTAGTTTTCTCCAGCCCTCTGAAGCATTTGATAGACTGGGCCTGTTTTATAATTGGAAATGTTGGCAAAAATACAAATTTCCTGATGTGAAAAACTGCTACTCATGGATAATAAACAAAATCAATTCTTATTTGCATATTCAATCAGATCTCGGTTTGCATATTAAAGCATAAGATGGTAGAATTTTCACACGGTAGATGGATGCCATTCATTTATGCATATATGCACCCACTAATCCTTACACACGCCAGAATCAGTCAGAAATACTCTTTGCTAGGCATTCACAGTACAAAAACACCGTCCCTGCTGCCATTCTCAACCCTTTCTTCTCATATAGCATATGACAGCGTTCTCCCAAAGCTTCCTCCTATGACTCTGTCTTTTCACCAGTCAAAAAGACAGTTTTGATTTTTGAGTTATAATTTAAAAGGGATGCTGTACCATCGTACTGTCAACTGCACGTGTAAAGAACAAAACAAATGGACCAGATTTTCAAAGGAGCTTCAATTGGGACTTGACAATTTCGCTTGCAACTGTGACTGCAAAATTAAACACACCTCTCACAGTTAATATTGAAGTGCAGTGGACTACAGCTTGGATTTGCAAGTTTTGATTATGCGTACCTACTTTATATGTGCCTCTACTAGGAAACAGAATTCACAGCACACACAGTCCAGTATCCTCAGAATATACAATATTCATATTGTCTCTTACACCATAACTCTACAGATAAATGATAGCCCTGTAAGCTATGCTCCGAGGTGCTGAATGCCTGCAACGTTTGTGGGACTTGAAGGCAATCAGTGCTGCGAGCAATTAGATAACAGGTTTGACAGTCTTGTAGCCAGTCTCACAGTCTGTACATTTAATTTGCATATAGAAGAGTGTCACATTCAAATGTATATAATTCTGTTCATTAAATTAAAAACTGAACCTGGATCCTGAGCTTGAAACCCTAGCTACCTGCAAACAAGAAATATGCTCAAGTAATTAAAGGAAAAAATCATGTAAATGATCATCAAAGCTAAGCCCTGTTCTGCTGCAACCTTTGTTAGGTCAAGCACAGGGAACTGAAAAAACTGGAAGCACTTAAGGTATCTGAAAGAATCAGGTATAAACAGAAAGAGCATTTCACTCTTCCAGATGAGCGAAATGCAAAAATCAGCCAGTGCGAAGATGAAAGCTCATATAGGATTTCTCAAGTGATGCCAGATCTGATCAATTGAAATGTTGTTAGCAGCAGGTTAAGGAGGTATTTATTTAATAATGGGGCAGAATCTAATTGACTTTGCAGGGAGAGGAAAGCTAATGTGCAGGCAAGTGAGCACCTACTTGCTCTTTCTGAATCTCACCCAGTCCTTTCTGGGTGAGGCAGAAGTGCAGTGCTGCGCTCCCCAGGCTGTGCTGTGCCCTCCGCCAGCACCAAGGGCACATCTGAGCCCATGTGCTGGGTCTTCCGAGAAGGGGCTGAGCTGCTCAGCAGCCCTGGCTATGTCCCCTCTGCGTCCTCCACTGCAGCCGTGCTGTTCTGCTTCCGCAGAATGCCTCCCAGTGTCCTTGCTGCGTGCTGCAGCGCAGTTCTGCAACCAGCTATGCTAGTCAAACCCTCCTCGGTTCTTCTGGCTCTAAAGAATTTAAACTATCCATATAAACAACCCAGAAAATAAGGGTTTCACCCAGTTTTGAGTCTTAGGGTACCTTGGGTTCATTTTCTCATGCAAAATTTAATGGAAACCACAGCTTTCCTAAAACAGGGCAAAAGAGACAGGAATCAAAAGTGCATTTGGGTTCCTACCTGCTTGGTTAGTTGTCACAGTGACCGACACAGCTTGGTCCTGGCTGGGGTTGTGCTTGGACACTCCATTCACTGCCCAGACCTCAAAGGTGTAGTTGGTGTGTGCCAGGAGGTCAGTGATGGAAACCTTCGTGGTTTTCAGCCCGTTCTGCTGGGGGCTGAAATGTACACCACTGCCACAGGACCGGCAGTGGCTGGGCTCCCCTGCCCCGCAGCGCTTGCACACCACGTTGTAGGAGATGTCGTCCCGTCCTCCCTTGTTCTGTGGGGCGCTCCACTCCAAGTTCACTGACGTCTCGTTGACGTTGGAAATCAGGTTCTGGGGTGCGGATGGAGGGCCTAAGAAGAAAAAATCCACATTTTTAGTAACTGCAAGGATGTCATGTAGTATCTTCAGACTTATGGCCCTGTGTGGGCAATCCCAGTGAAGTCAGTGAGAGCAGCGACGATGCAGAATTTTACTTTTCCATGTTCTTAATGAAGATGGAAAATTAACCAGTAGGACAACTTTTAATCTCTTCATCTGATGAAGAAACAATATTTTTCAGCTCTAAATTAACCTGAAAGCCCCATACTACAACCAAACAAGAGCTGTGTTTTTCACTTGCATCACTTACACTTGTTTTGAAATCTTATTCATTCATTTGATATATTTTACAGTCATTTTTCATCATCTCCCGAGCAAACCATCAAATGCACAAACCACTGCTTTCAGATTTTCAGAGTCCCCCATAACACACAGGCAGACACCCACCAAAGTTGTTGATCATCCAGTATTATTATCTTTTTTTAGGAACAGAACTGCAATATTTCCCACACAAATTGATGTCAGATGGCATTCAGCAAATACTGAAGCCCACAGTACCAGCACTCTCGCACCACAGGGCAGGAGACAAAGACCCACGTCTTGTAGGTGCGCTGTCCGGTTGGCTCCAGCATGGAGGGGGGGGGGGGGGGGGCAGTGTGAGCAAAGTCCCCCATGCTCCTCATACAATGGGTGTGAGCCAGGTGTGGGGCAGAGGCCCGCTGCGATGGAAATGGCTGCTCTGCCCAGCCCAGCACCGCCGGCTGCTCCACAGCCCAGGCACAGGCACAAACCTCATTTATATGCTTCAATCCCCACAGGCCCCGAACCAATAAGTACATTAAAAATGCAGAAGAGCTAATCCTGTGATCCTTAATCTAATTTCAATACAGTTGAGGTGAGACACATTTTTCTATCCTTAAATTTAACAAGAATCATTCCTGGCAACCCCGTGAAACAGATGAAGGATTTTATACAATACAAAAAGCTCCGCAGCCATCAAAACGCAGCCCCTTCTGGGACTGAGCACAATGGCTCTCTGAACTACACACACAATACTGTGGGACAGGGCACGAGGTAAAATACAGCACGCAACACAAATGGAATAGAGTGAGAACGAAGCATGCAAAACGTAACCATCCAAACCAGAATGCAGTGAAGATGGCAATCCTTAGTCATTATGCATGGTTGGAGCTTTAAATGCAGGTGTTATTACCAGTGAAATACCGGAAATAATTTCATAGGAAGTCACAAATTCAATTTTCATTCAAGACACTGGAGAGCTTATGAAAGCTTCTGAAATTTCTCAAAATATTATTGATGGTTGGAATTCAAAAACATTCAACTAGATCTGCTGGCAGAAAGGAAGGAAAGTTCTTACAAGTCTCATTCCAGATTTTCCATTCTTATTATTCATCCAATGTTAAGAAATTGGAAAAAAAAAATTAGGCAGCACCAATAGTTTGATTAACCGTGTAAATAAATTAATGTCAGTCTCTCATATGCCAAAGGTACAAAAGCACCCATCAGGCTTAACTGGAAACTGAATAAATAATAGTGAAATTCTGCTGAAATCATAAAGCGACTCAAGTGTAGCAGCAAAGAGGTCAAGCCATCAAAAGGTAATGGTGGTGAAGAGAAATTGCGGCTGCCTGGGTTCATCAGCAGCAGCTACAAGGAAGGCTGAGCTCAAAGCACACTGCAGAGGGGGGGGCTTTGAGGTCTGCATCAAGTCCTTGGGTCCATGCTTGAAGCTGCCAGGACACAGCACATGTTCACTGGATGCAGAATTTGGATTTGGGGAGAGGCACGTAGGTAAGGAAAAAGTCTTAAATTACACAGAGGTCAAATGTACCTACTACTTATCATCAGTGCCTAGATGAAAGCTTCTGCTGCAAGAGCAGCTGAGCAAGGATTGCTTCTCTGTGCTCAACTTCACAAATACAAAATTAATATATTCATTTCGAGAGGAGAGAAATCCTCCCTTCCTGCCAAACCTTTGAAGTACAGTCTCTGGGCTAACCGGGGCTGTAAGGCAGATTTACTGCCATGAGCAGACAGATCACAGCCCAGCCCCTGCAACAGGGACTCCTGCTGCTGCACCGCCGGGCTGCAAGCCTCTGTTTTGGTCTATGCACCAGCAACACTGAGGACATCCAGGGACAAAACCTCAGTACGCAAAAATCAGCTACTACACAGTGAGACTCAGACGGGAAAAAACAAAGAGCTTTTTCTTGCAGAGCGTTACCTTGCTGCTACTGCACTGCCCACAGCTGGGACCACTGTAGGGCCAGGGTCTGCACCCTGGGAGCTGCCACACTCACAGTCCTAAAGACATGCCTGTTAGCTCAGACACAGCAGCCGATTTGGGGTTAATCTCAGACTTACTCCGGTGTCCATTAAGATATTTTCCAAGGCTCTAGGTCCAGTTTCACGTGGGAAAATGTGCCAGAATGAATCAAGCTCCTCAGAAGCAAAAAGTCAGTAATTAGTATGTGGGACAGGGCATAGCAGTGTCTAAACAGAGACGCGGCGAAGCGGAAAACCAGGGAAGCAGATGCTTGCAGGTCACAGAGATGAGCGCACCACCTCCAGCATGAAAAGGAAGATGCGGGGGAGTTTCCAAATGGTGGGCTGACATGGCAGCGAGGGGAAAAGCAATTTCCTTTCTTTCTGGAGCATAGTTGTTAATGGAGCTGTTGGCACTGGGAGTGGGGAACAGTTTCAGATTGATGGGCCTGGTTTCAGATGTTGAAACACAGGGCGTATCTGCTCCTTCAATAGTGATCAGGATTTGCTTTGTTTCTGACAACAGAGCCGCTGCCAGAGGAGAGGAAAACCCTTTCATGGCCATGGGAGGCTGCATGCACCAGCAAAGCAGCACTGAGAGGGACCTGCATGAGGGACATACAGAGAGGGACCTGCTCTGTCATGGGGATCACAAAGAGGACAGGGTATAAGCATGGTTGGCTGAGGGCGGGATCCTTCAGCTGCCCATTCACCAGCACCGCAAGCAGGCACAGGGGAACAGAGAGAACGGAGGTTTTTCATATTATTCCCTCTTGGAGCTCCACAAACCTTGCTTCACAATAACGCCATCAAAATCAGCTGAGCCACGAAGCAAATGGAAGGCCTGGGGTGGAGCAAGTTCCGTGCGTCTGGGCTTGGGGAACTGAAAAGTCTGTTTAGCAACAAATCTTTGTCAAGCTAATCTTGCTATCTTCCTCAACCCTCCTATTAGATTTACTTAAATGCATTGTGCAATGCAGATTGTGTTTGGCTTTCTCTTGCTGCAATAAGCTATAGGCCTTGCATCTATTTGTCTGCCTCTTTACTGACGGACAAACAGATCTGACTGGCTGGCAATACTGTACCCCCTGTCAAACGAGTATTCAGGAAGAGTACAGTTTTTAAGGAGTTAACAGCACAAGCACTGATTTGTACTAAAAGGGTTGGTGCATTTTAGCACCCTTACTACAATCTCAGGCTGCATTTTTCATCCGCCACTATTTCCCTCCCTCCATTCCTACAAGGCGCTCGGGTCCCGTTCCCAGCCAGAGGCCTCCTGCAAGCCCCTGCAAGGCTCATACAAGGCTGTTGAAATCCCTGACAAAGATAGGAATCATCACCCGACCAGCTCCCTGCTTCCTGCCAGATCACAAGACACTTCCCCGTGCCACCTTATCTGTGCCATCTCTGTGGATGACAGGTCTCCCTGGGCAGGCCGCAGGAGCTTCCCTGACTCACATCAGGGCCCGGGTGGTGCGATGAGCCCGGGGAGGCCCAGCCAGGAGCCCCGCTCCGCTCTGCGGTGCTGAGGGAGCACCCATGCAGCACAGGCCATTTCTGTGAACTGATTATTTGCACGAGAATCGTGTTCAGACTTCGGAACAGATGCCCTCAGGGATCAACCTCGCCCACAGAAGGAAGGTACCACACACAGTGAGCCCCGCCGAGCCACGAGGCCGAAGCACAGAGCCTCCTGCCCAACAGAGTGCACGCACTTCAGACCTGTGCTGGGACTGCTGCTGCTGCGAGCCCCCAGACAGATAGGCACAGCCTGCCAGGCACACAGCCACTGCCCTGCCGGCTGCAGCCAAGCCCACAGAAACAGCTGCCCTATGATCTGAGGGCAGAACCGCAGGTGCGCTGTGCTGGGGAACTCCATTCAAATGGCTATGACAAAGGTTTTAATATCACTGGTTTTACATCTTCCTTTTTTATTACTGATCTGCCCAGCATGGTGTTTCTCTGAAAGCCTCTGTGGGTGTATGCAGTAAATTCAATTACAGTTTTCTACATCCAGACAAGACAGACTTGTTTGACATAGAGAATACTGTCTTCACTAAACCAGTTAATTTAGTTCAGCAACAGTGTATGGTTAGAAGGCGTGGATTAAAGGGCTGTGAAAGGAGAAGAGAAATAAATGATTTCAGGCGAAACAGCTCCTGAGAGACTCTGCTGTCCCACAGTATGACCAGACATGCTCCCCACTGCCCCAGGCTGACTAAAGACAGAAGCCCCACTGCCAACAACAGTAGTCCCAAATGCTGGGCAGGCTTTCAGAGCAGCTTGCAGAGGTTTCATCCCCTGTGACAGCTGCAGTGCTGACAGCCTTTGCTCACTAAAGCTATAGGTGAATGAAAGTTTGTTGTTCCTATTCTCAGATGCCTCATAAACAAAGCATTGAAGATGAAAGCAGTGGGCTTCGGTCTGGCTAATTCAAATGGTCCTGAGTAACCACGATAAGCTACTGTGTCAGGTAGAAATAGAAAAACACCACAAAACAAACCAAAAAGCACCTCAGCACAGGGTTCTGACACTTACTGCCTTGAAAGTAAACTTAGGACTTCGAGAGACCCACTCTGACTGCACTGAGAACGAAGTTCTCCCTAGCCAGGCACAACTGTCCCAGCTGTCCCTGCCTGAGGCTCTGTGCCAGGAGTCCCTTTCTTCGTACTACTTCATCCTCAGTCACTGAGGGTGGCAGTGGATCGTTTTGGCAGCGATGCTACTCAGTAAGGGCTACACTGATATTATCAGTGCTTGGACTGTAACCACATCTATGTACTATTAACCTATGGTATGGTTAATATTTATTACATTGAAAGATATACATGTGGGAGAACACCTATTAAAAACACAAGCTTAAACCCACACTCTCCACGGAAGTGCTAATGGAGATATTTCAAATATATACCCTGAAGAAGGCAAGC
Source organism: Gallus gallus (assembly GCF_016699485.2). Classification (NCBI taxonomy): domain Eukaryota; kingdom Metazoa; phylum Chordata; class Aves; order Galliformes; family Phasianidae; genus Gallus; species Gallus gallus. The sequence continues at coordinate 7,343,459 of NC_052540.1, forward strand.
CTTCATTATGAGCATCCTGTCAGTCACCAGATCAGCGCATTTAAAATGTAACCCTTTTAAAAAAGGAAGATGCTTTCAAAAGATATGTATGCGGATGGTAATGAGCAGGATGAGGTTTTTTAGCCCTGGAAGGAGAAAATGATTAAAAAAATAATTTAGTCTGTGTGTGCATGTGTGTAAAAGCACATTTCTCTATCGGGTAACGGATGCCTCTGCAGCCAGGGCAATGGATAATTATTTTCAAGTGGGTTGTCACCCTGCATTCAGTCTGCGTTTGCCTGACAGTGTGAAATCGGAAGGAAGCTTCATTGGCAATTCCCACCAGACATCAGAAAACCTCAAGCATGTAGAAAAGACTTTAATCTTCTTTAACCATTCCCATACTCTCCTTGAGGAAAATATCACTGCATTTTGAGGCAGAAAAAGCAGACCTTAGCTTGATAAGGTTTAAAAATTATTCTAACAAACAATAAAATAAGACGATAGCCTGCTACAGTTGGAAGCTTTCTCACTTCACCCTCAAACAGAGAAAACCCTATGAACATACTGCTAAATGCAGCAGAGTGCCAATGACGTGTTTGTTAATCAGTCAGACAGGGGAGTAAGCTTCAATGGCTTCAGACCAAGGCTGACAAAAGCATCCTCTTCATGAGCCTGCTTCACAGAGATGCTGACCCTCTTCATCTCCAATGATTTCAAAGGGAAGTTGGGACATTCAGAAACCTTGAGCTAATTTGCTATATAACAAACAAGATTCATGCAATAGAGCAGACTGCTACAATTCACTGTACCGTAAAAGCAGCCTACTATGAACGGGCTGATTTCAATCAGCAGCTTGGCCTTGGCTATACTACAGACAAGCTGTTAAAAGTTAAGTCTTTGATGAATTACAGGAACAGCAGGCACGGGAAGTAAGCTTCCAACTGGCTAATGGCAGAAAAGCCTAACTGGAAATGTGGCATCGGAAGCAGTGAGAAGTTTAGCATGTCTTCTGCTGTACGAGATCTGAGAGGCAGCTTTTGTGTACAGCACAGCAAGAATAAAGGGGACAAATACAGAGGTGTAAAGAAGAAAAGATCCATACAATGAACAGCTCCGAAGAACTTGGGAATACGTATACAGAGAGCAATGAAATGACACTTGAAGTACATCAAGTGCCTCTGAAGGGTTAGCTCAGGTACTCGGGCACCACGGCTGGGCGAGGGCTTTCAGCTCTCCTGTCAACCAACGTGACCGCTGCTGCTCTCCATGTGACCTCCCGACGCCGTTACTGTACAGATAGCCTTTAATGATTCTAATCAATATCATAACTCAATCATGATCTGAAAATTTGTCTCCCTGTAGGCAAGGCTGAGTGTGAAATAAAGAGCTTACTATTTTCAGAGTGGATGCAAAGAAAGCAATTACTAAACAATCGATGTCTTTAAACTCTTTAAGTTGCCTCACTAAAACATCTGGCAAAGCGGTGCCAGGCACAGCTTTGAGAAAAAGCACCTTGGCCTCCTTTTTCCATTTCATCAGGCCTCATTAAACATGGACAACTGTGGAGCTGTCAATAAAGCTTCAGCGCGTGAGCTGTGAAGCCCTTCAGATAAGTCTTTGTTGTTGATCTTTACCCATCTGAAAGACAAGTTATAATGCAGAGTAAACTCCCGGGCTGCGTAAGTTTGGGCTCAGAAATAAAGCACACACTTTCCTCTGACAGTTGTATACGTTGTGACCACTAATTGCTTCTTTCAGCAGTTGTGGATAGGTCTCCTGTTGCTGTGGCCAGTTTATACAAGCACCAACGTTTAGGACAACCCTCACTTCTTGTCTGCCCAGCTGTTCCCGATCATTTATCATTATACATCAGGTGTTCTTACAACTGGTGAGACCAAAGTCAACAGTCCGCAAGACACAGCAGCCACTTGAAATATCAGTCATCTGCTCCTTTCCCTCTCTCTTCTCCTTTCCGTGCATGTTTAGCATTACAATGGGGTTTTAATAAGGCAACTGATTTGGTAAACAATTCTTAATTTATTTACTCGGGCAAGACTCCTTTGACTTTAGTGGGAGTTCTGCCAAGCTAGGGATTCTGGACCGGTGCCAGTGATAAAATGCCCCTTTTACTGGCATGTACGATTTCCTACTTAGCTGCCAAAGAACCCTGGTTACCAGCTTCACAATAGGCTTTGTTTCCTTACCATAGAGAACAATGCAATGGATATTTCCTCTTCTCTCCAGAAGGGAGTTAAGCAAAGAGGTCCAGTTACTACTGGCAGAGTGTGGGAAAGCTGATGCTTGCAGGTGCCGTTCTGTGGGCTCAGGGCTCCTCTTCCAAAAACTGCCTTATATGAACGCCCTGCAGCACTGCGTACTCTGACACATTATCGCATCTTCTCTAGTATGCTGTGATGCAGACAACATCTCATGTGTCCACTCATTCTTTCAAGATAAAAAGAAAAACTCCACTGCGAATACCAGAAGGTTGTCTGACAGTTTGACAGGGAAGAAATCTAACCAGAGAAATATGTCATTTTGTCATTGGCCCAACTGCTGGATTTCTTACTCTGGTAGTCCTCTAATTTACTCCACCGACTCTACAGAACTGGGTCCTAACTAACCAAATCAAAGCCCCCACTTAATTGAATAAACATCTCAGTTAATTTAAGGCTCTGGAGAGAGAAAATCACAAGACAGCTAATAAACAGTTGCTGTATTTAAAGGAATGATGAATTTAAGTCTACTGATTATAAACACACATCAAATTACTCCCGTCTCCTCTCTTAAAGCCATAACCACTCCTCCTTATGCAGTGTTTGCTTGATTCCCTCAGTCTGCCTCCACAGACGAAGGAAGAGAGCCTTTTCCTTTGGGATCCCTGTCAGCCACAAGCCCTTCCCCTCTGGCAGCAACTGAGGAACTATTTCCCCAGTGCACCTGGAGAAGAACAATCATTGTCTCCATGCTGTCTACCCACTGCTCTGATGCTGCAGCTGCCATCCTGTACCTGACAAGACATTCTGACATAGTTTACATAATGAACGATTTTTTATGATGTTTTAAGAACAAAATAATTCAATAAACGTGAGAATATATAGAAAGGTGCAGAGGAATTATTATGCCATGCATTTTGTATCAGAAGATCAGAGGCTGCTTTGGCAGATACTTCACATTACAGAGGGTGGGCTTCCATGTCACGGCTTAGACTGACTCAGTGCCAAAACAAGCGTCCTGGGGAGAAAGCACGGCACAGTCAGTACACAGCTACCTACAGCGTACCAGCCACCATAGGACCATGCGTTGTATCCCACTTTCTTATCCTTCTATGTAAAAGCCAGAACAGTGATAATCAGTGTGTGTCTGGAAATTTAGAAGAGGCACAAGTTAAGCTGTTGGAAAAAGAGCACATTTGTTTATTTAGAAGTCTAAGCAACCATAATAAACATGCTCAAATAATCAGCTCCTGTGTAATTACTCCTTCACAAGCACAGTTATTAGGTAGGTAAATTCGCTCTTTTTTTGAAAATGAAGGTCAAATATTTCTCTCTTAGATAAATTCTGTGCCACAGAAGACTGAGCTAAGGGCTCACATTAGACTAACATTTATGAAATCAAAGTGTTGAGACCCTCCTGACCTTTTTTAAAACCCCGACCTTGGAAACAAATAAGGACAGTGTTATTTTAATGTGCATTCAGATTTTAACAACAGCCACACAGCTCTAGTGGAATCCACATCGAGTTTCCACTGTAGATTGCTCATCATTTCATTATGGTTCATTATGCTGATAACTGTCAGAAAGCATTAGAAGCCGGGGCCTTGAGTAATAGCACTGAAATGGTAATTTAAAAACAATATACTTTCTGGAGGAAATACAGCAGTGCGCTAAATTCAATTAGAAGAGGCGAATGTAAAGACAACTAAGTGACGTTTGCTGTTTCAAGTCAGGTTCTTCGATTTCTTGATAACCTGAACTGGAGAAAGCCCTTTTAAAGCAGGCACTTTTCTCTTGCATCTCACCGAATTTACCCTCATTATCTCTAAGCTTCTCTGGTATAAACTGTCTTAAATGCAACTGTTTCAGAAATATTTCAGGGCACGCCAAAATACCAATCAACCAGTCACTGTTTGGGTGGAACAACAGACTAAATTTTTCAGGGTCACTTACTGAGACAAATTTCAAGCTGGACAGCCTGGTCATCTCTATTTTGTAGAGGGCTCCCAATTAGAAATCATTAATAATCGGAATCGAACAGACAATATAAACAATACAAAACCGTCCCATATTTGCTCATAATGTGAGCATTGTTTGTTAAGAAGCAGTTTGAGAACCTGACTCATTAACAGTGGAGACGTGGGACCAACGCCCATTAGTCTGGGTGGGAAGTGCACCTGCCTGCATCAGGCTGCAATTCAGAGGGTCTCCCTGCCACATCCTTACAGAGAAGGAAACTCCAGAATGAGGATCGTGATTGAGATTGACTGTTAATCAGCCTTAAGGATTTGCAGGATTTGTGTGCTGGTAAGGCAGTTTATTCCCCATTAGACTGCTAACCTTATGAAAGGCCCACCCCTTCAGCAACTACCAAAATATAAGGAAGGTTTGAATATTTGCCCTAATGCAACTTTTGCAATGCTTCCAAAAGAGAGAATGTCTGTGTTTGCCACAGTTTGTGCTCAAGTGAACCTGAGGTCAATCATACCACCTCCACGCCCAAGCACACAGCTGACAAGTCCACTGTGCTTCAGAATTCAAAGTCTAAATTCCCAGCACAGGTCAACAAGGCAGATCCAGGGCGGCTCTGCAGCTTGGTGGTGACAGACACAATGATTATTATTCCCATGAGGCAAGCGTGAGGGAAAAGAAGCATCAGTTAAGTATGTGCAAGTCAGGGTGTCTATGCCTGGCTTTCCGACACAGCCCACTGTCTCCTACACTCAAGTCCAGCCACATTCTACCCTTTCTTGTAGGAGACTTAGGGCAAGCATAACCACTCACTTCAGCAAAGCTAAACACAGCAGAATGCTAAACACAGAGCCCAAGCTATTTGTTTAGATTGGATGCCTGGCTGAACTGAAGGTTAAGCACAGTTTTTACAACTCAACAATGGACAGAAATATCACATAGTGGTGTTCTGGAACCAAAAAACTCCAAAGCACCTCCTCTGACCAGCACATCAGGAAGGAGAAGCTGCTTAGCACTCACCATGGGAGATGTGAGAAAGGAAAGGAAAGGGAATTCACCAATTCCCTGTCATCCACTGGCACAGTCAGCCTAATGGAAAGTCATAACAGCCCTCCTCCCCCAACCTTGAAGGCAAGATAAGCGACGAGGCCAGCCAGCCTATTAGCAAAGGAAATCAATAGCCAAGGGTCAAAGCTTTACAAAAACACATCCTAAGAAGCCTGAAGTTCTTCATCTTAAAACTGTTTAGAAATAACAAAGAAAGGATCAATCCTCTGTCCATTCCAGGTGTTCTCTCCAAATTACCTAATGTTACTTTTATTCACCTGGTCTAATAGTTCTCCAAGTGAACAGAAAGCTGATTTTACAAGCCAGTGGAGCACAGTCTATCTTTTTGCTAGAAGAATGGATCTCTGATACTGTGTTTTATTTCTTCATTAGTGTGCCGTCACACTGAGTGATTACTAAATGCAGGGCCGAATGAGAATACCAGGGTTAAAGAGAGCATAATGAACAAAGAAGGTGCCTGATTATTATGGCTGTCAGCACAAGGGAATTGGGTTTGTCACCTGGTTTAACCAACTGGTAAGAACTGATTAGAGTCTGAATCTGTCTGAAAGAACTTTTGATGTTTATGCTCCCTTCTGTCTCCACGTCTTGTCAGGAGAGGCAGACAAACTGTGAGTTTCTTCCGGAGGGCCTTCCCTCAGCACAGGCCCTTCCAATGGCTCCTGGCACTTGCCTCAAACACGTAGGAATAAGGCAACTTGGTGTGGCAAAGGATGGCCCTCCAGGAGCCTCCCGACCCCTTTCTTGCGCAAGGCCCCATGGGGCTGCACCCAGGGCCTGCACAGGTGCCACCACAACAGCCACGCTCCAGCAATGAAGGGAAGGTATGAGTGAGCAAAGCAGCCCCACCAGCCAGCTCCAAAATAACTTCTGAGTCTTCCTTCATGTTGGATAACAGAAAAAGCAGCTCTTAAGCTACCGGTGAAAATTCAGGGCTATGAAATGGGATGTCCAGAGACAGGCCTGCTTCCCAGGGCCAGGCGGTTGTGGGATTGTGCTGTTGGCTTGCCTCTCTGCTCATCACATCCTCTGAGAGTGCTGCAGAGATGAAGATTGGTCAGCACCGTGGCCCTTGCCCTCTCTTTTGCACTCTCCGTATTTTCAGTGTAGAAGATGAAGACTGGGGACCTCAACTTTGACTGACCTCCAAATACCAGGAGGGGGAAGGGTGCCAGAATCAAGTCCAAGACTTGACAAAAAAGGGCTAAGCTTGCAGGAGTACATTTTGCAATGTAAGCAAACATACATATCATTTGCTCACAATTCCCCCATCTGGAATTATTTTGCTCTCTCCTCATACTTCAGTCCCACACATGTTTATTTAAATTCAACTGATTAGCTGATTCCTAATTTGATTTCTATTTGGTCAGTATATCAGCTGCTACAACCAGAGCTCTATGAGAATTTTTTGCTGGTATAATGCTATTCAGAGTGTATCTTCTGAACAATAGTTTTACTATTGCTAGAGACATTTTCCCTATCAAAACGGTCAAGTTGGAAATCTTCTAGTGTAAACAGTGTCACAAAAAGCATGATCCCACCCGACTTCAGCGAGGTTTCACGTCACAGCTAGACTTCTATCACCAGTCAGCATTTGGCAAGGGATACAGGGACCTCTGCTTTCCTACTAAGCTAAAGCAGCTGCTCCTGACTATATCCAGACCTGCTTAACCACCACCCAGCAAAACTCCCAGCTGAAAGGAAGGAGATCACTGAGGAAGAGCTGGAATCACAGGGTGTGGGAAAGGGATGAGTGCTGCTGAGTTATGGACATACTTTGTTTCTGCCTTGTAAGGGAGAAATTAAGATTGAAACAAATGTGAGTCATCTCTCTAAAATGAATTTGGAATATATTAAAATGTTACAAAAGAAATATCTCAGCCTTCTCTCACAGACACACACACTACATAAATATACAGTTGAACTCCAAAAATCTGGAAGCGTTTTCAATTGCTTTCAGAGAAAGTCACACATGGATATCCCCCAGTAAAATCCAGCCCTTTCACTTATTGTTTCAAACTGCTCTGCTCCTACAGAAACGAAAACCAAAGCACTAGATGATCACGATTTAACACCAGGGCATGTCTAGAGTCTCAGGTCTTTGGCTGCCTAACCCATTAACCAACACACAGGACAAGGAGCTGTTCCAGTAACTCAGCGGGTGTGCTCAGCGTGCTACGTCTTTTGTTTCTCATGCTGAAAATGTTCTGGTGGAACTGAAGCATAATTCCATTTGCTGTGCATGATGTATTTATATACAAAGGATGTATTTATATACAAAGGATAAAATAAACCATACTTTTGGTTGGTTTTTTTTTTCATTGTGGTTTAAAATTTCTTATTACCATCCCTTTTGGAGGAACGCTCCTATATTCCTCAGGGCCATCAGCAATAGTTTGTGCAAGTTAGATATTTAATGAAATTATAAATGTTATATATTTACTCCATATCATACAATTACGAAAAAAGTCATCACAATTTCTCAAAACAGCAATAATTTAAATATGAAAGGTGATGCCATGTACTAGACACGTCCTCAGATTGGAAATTAGACCTGTAATTAGACCCAATTCCATTACTGAAGCTTGCAAGTCACTCCTCTTGCAGCTACTCATTTATTTAGACTGTAATCTCTCAAGGGTCAGTGCAACCATGTCACTGCTAGGAATTCAGGACTGGAAACTAGTTTTTTCTCTCCCAGAAGTGTGATCCAAAACGCAAACCGCCTCTGTAAAGGGCTGCAAGAGCTAATGAACACTGCTATCAGAAGCAGGACTTCTCAGACACAGCTCTCCAAGCAATGTGTCACCCATACAGATTTGAAGAAAGACAGAAGAAACAGGTGATGAAAAGGGAAGAGTGTTTAAATACCAACTTACGAGTGCAGGGCATGGATGCAGCATCATTTTCTGCTCGGAAGAAGCCCCGATCACAGGTGCAGGAGGTAGAGCCTTCCCAGATGGAGTAGCTGTGAGGCGGGCATTTGGCACATGCAACATCTGTTGAGAGCGCCTTGTAGTATCCGATTTTGCAAGCTAGAGAGAGGGATAGGAAGGGAGAGTGTTACTTGCCCAGGCTGTGATCATAAATCTCTGCCTTACTTATTCAAAATCAAGGCAGGAGACATTTCAAAAAGATCTAATGATGTCCTCTTAGCCCCAGGTGAAGAATTAACAATCATCATACTCTTAATGAGTACTCCTATGTCAGGAGATACCAATTTCTAATTCCAACAAGAGCCATTTTAAAAGCTGGCTTGGAGACGGCAAAAAAAATTATGGACTTGTGTTGACACTGCCAGAAAATCAGCTGCCTCTTTGTGCTTACAGTGGAGCTGCACGCTGCTTAACCCACATCCACCTGCATTCACATACACCAGAGCACGCAACAAAAGGGTGCAATTGCTTCATTCTATGACCGCTTAAGGAATGGCAGCTGACAGCCAGACCCTGCCAATTTTTAAGAGGGAATGGGACAGGAACCCACTGCGATTGGCAGCGAGGCCATGTGCCTGACATGCCCGGAAATGGCTCATCTCCCTCCTGGAAAGGCGGAATTAATTTGGCTCCCGCTCCCCAGCAGAGGAAATCAGCAGCGCTCTCCCCTCCCTGAAGCCAGGACTCATCAGTGACTGCACCACTGGCATGAGGTCCCATGTGCGGCTTGGCAAGCTTTCCATGACATCATCTTTGTAAGTGCAATGCTTACACGGATGGGTACTTTTACATCACTTGGAAAAAACTCATTAGTATCATTAATAACACATTTTAACGGTGGCTAACACGTATGCCATCTCAGAAATTTCTCCCTTGGCTCGAGATAAAAGCCAACCACCACCCTGCTTTCAGCACTATGGACAACAGAGAAAACACGTAAGCAGACAAACACGTGAAAAGGAAAGGTAGTTCCTGGCATTTGCTGCACTACTCCCACTCATGTCAGGCCATTGATCACTCCCCTCACACCAAGTCCCCCTCATACAGCACCATTTATCACTGCCCTACTGCCACAGTCCCGTCTCCCTGCCCAATGCAGTGCGCAGCTCCCATCCAGCCCTGCCCAGCCTGGGCTCCTTCGCCTGCTCACCTTCCATCAGCTGCCCTCCTTTCCCTCTTTCTTTAATAAAGCTGCCCATATTGGGAAATGGGAGGGGTTTAGTAACACATTTATAAACCAGCAAGTTGTTTCCCTCATTAACCAAAGCCATTTCTGGAATCTCCCTAACGAGCCCTAACTTTACAACGTGCCGTGCGCCATCTGCAGAAGCGCTGGGAGACCAGCCCGCTTTTGCTCGCTTTGGCTGCCACTGGACCAGAGAATCTTATAAAAACACACTGACTCAAGCGACTAAGATTTACGCTTCCGGAGTTTACATACATTGCACAATTAGATAAGGTTCAACTCGCAAGGTGCTTTCTGGCCCTGCTCCAAATGGCCTTGGGGTTTCGAGGAGAATCAGAAACCGCAGTGCTGGCAGGAGGAGCGGCAGGGCCAGGCCAGCCTGCACACAGCACAGCAGCGTGCCCCCAGCATGGCACAACCCCTGGGCACAGCCTGTCAGCTGGGCACAGCCACGGCCCCTGATTGGGAAGTGAATGGATCAGGAAAAGGGAAAAAAAAAAAAGGGAAATTAACTTTCCTCTCTTTGCTATGATTCGCGGTATGTGGTGAAAGAGCTGTGCCATTGCTACAAGTCCTCCTGCAGCCAGCTGAACAGCAGCTGGTTCTGAGCTGAGATCTCAGTCCTGGTTCTGCTCTTCTGCCTCAGCCAGCAGCACAGCCAGCACAGAAACACAGAGGAGTGGGAAATAAGAGTCCGAGTGGAGAGCACACTGCTCCCATCTGTTATTCAAGGGTTTCAAAGAAAAACACATGAACTCTAACGTTATTTTAATGTGAGCATGACTGTTCACAGAAGTTACTAAATGAAGAGCTACATTTTGCATTTCCCCAGAATTAGAGCACTCTGAGATGGTGCTGCTCACAGTGGCAAGCTCTGCACTGACTGCAGTGTGTTACTGGAAAGGTAGAAAAAATGGCACAGGTTTGAGGATCCTTCCTCTGCTCACTCCCTTCACAGGGAATAGATGGATGCGGTGGGTACTGCAAGGTCAACAGACTGTAAGTCAAGGGTTTTTCCCCCCTTTGTTTGAAGCACTGTATTTTGCTTTCTACTATATTAAGCCACAATCATTAATATTTCAGGACCTGAAGAAGGCTCTCCCAGCGCAGCGGCTGCTCCGAAGCGCACACAGCCATTTTGCTCCAGCTGCACAAACTGAGCTATCAGCTGTCTTCGCTTCTGTGTGCTCTGAGATTCACCACACTGCAGCACGTGGCACAAAACTGCATTAGAGAACACGCTGCACTAAGCCAACAGTCTTTACTCCCAGAGCTCGGTGGCACCGTCACTTCTTGGTTAAATCTAATCCTGCAAGGGCAGCTCCACACAAAGCCCTGCAGCCGCAGCCGCGACCAGCAGAGCCAGGGCAGGCAGCGGATGGGCCACCTTGGAGCTCCCTGGCTCAGCAGGCCAACACGCAGCCCATGCAGAACCTGCTCCGTGGCCGTCCTGCCTGCCTGCAGATTTTCATCCCGCTGCTTTCTTAGGGAGGGCTTGCTGGGCAAGGTGGGGTATGAGCAGCACTCTTACACAGCTTTCAGAAGATTCCAATGTGAGAAGATGAGTTCATGTGTGCTGTACAAACTATGTTTAATTCCTTAGCTTTGCCTTAATTAGCTCTTTCTGTTAGCTTAAGGAAACAACAACAAAAAAGCAAGCAGACACATCTTTTCTCACACTCAGCTCACCCACAGCCACAACAAGGTTACGGCCCTCTGTGCTGGATCCAAGGAAAATCCTGAAAAATATTTGCAGTATCCAAACGCTTTTAGAACAAATCTCACTAACGCTAAATGGGCGTCCGCTTGAAATAACCACACTGATATCTTGGAGCTGCCATGTTACAATCTATTTAGTTTCTATTTCCCCTAAAGCCAGGCAGGATTAGTCCAGCAGTGCCAGTCAGCGCCATGGGGTTCCTGCTTTAAAACAAAAAGGACCGAAGTGCTACGCGACAGAGCTGCAAAAGGCGCTCGAAGAATTACTGGATTGCCGTCCAATCTCCATGTAAATTTTCCTCAGGCTGCTTTTCAAACTTCATTTTTCTCATTAAAACCTGATTTTCTGATTTTATGGCTTTCTTAAAAAAAGAAAGAAAGAAAGGAAAAAACGCATGTGTGGGCTGGAAAGTCTGCTTGTGTGCTCTCGCCAAATGCTGAATTCTCCATTAGGAAATTTCAGCCAGCAATTTCAGAATTTCACAATGGATGGAGTCCCGGGCACACACTTCTATTTTATTGCGACTAAAAAGAATTAATATTTTTTTAAAACTATTTTTAAATAAGCTTTGATTCTTTTTTTTTTCCTCTGATTTCAGGATAAAATCTTAACGAGAAAAGTCCTCTTCAGCATTTTAAGCTGTTCAAGAAAATGGAGCACATGCAGCCCCGACAGCGGAGCCATCCCCTTACAAATCCCAGTGCTGAATGCGCCACCATTGAGGTGTCCTTCATGGGATGAGTTCCCCCTGGATGTGGGGGATCTCAATGGGGTCAGCAGGGATGAGGAACGCTCACTGTGCTCCCACGTCCACAGGACCAGTGCCCTGCCAGGGATATTTGCTGTGGTGGGCACGTGGGTAACGCTGCTGCCAGTCTGCGGGTGGAAAGGCAATGGAGCCAGCTTTGAGGGAAAAACCAACAATAATATTCCTGGTTAAATGAAGGACAAAGCAAATAATTTCAGAAAGAAATACTTCCACGTTTTCCTTATCAGTTTCAGTCCTAAAAGAAATCTGTGTATCAAATACTTTGGATAGCACATTACATGTTTTGTCGTCAGCAGTTATTTTTTCTATGGCTCCTGTCTGTGTGAAAATATTTTAAGCTCGTGCTTTAATTGCACCCTTAGGAATAAAAAGTTACTTTTATTTTCCCCCTCTAATGTTCCTCCTACTCTTTAAAAGGATGGATTTTCTCCCTCAGATTGTAACAAAACCACATCTGCCACATAAGTAGGCAGCATCTTCTCAGCTCTCTTTTACTGTTATTACCATTTCTGAGCAGATTTTTGTGTGTTAATTATAGAACTCAATTGTTTGGATAGTCTCTTTTGATGAGCTTTCTGCCCCGCACCATGAACTCCTCTGTTATTGTACAGCTGTTTGAGTTCCAAATGCTCATCAGGGTTTTCTAATTGTCAAGCTGTCCCAGCGACTAGTTCTTTTGACCTAAAAGTCAAAGAAAGGGAGTCACCCTTGTCTCCCCGACATGAATGCCAGGGGAGCCCCAGCGGCCCCCCTAATGCCTACGAGACAATGCCTTTCCAGATCATTGCCACTACAAGCATAATTGGTTTTGGGTGAAATGAGAAGATTTTAAATAGGATGAATTAATGAGTTTCTTGTAAAATTAAGTCGTTCTCCTGGTCCAATCTAATTACTCACTGTAATGCCCCTGAGGGTGATAAATAAAGATCCTTAGAAGCCAGAGGGGAAAAAGAAAAAAAAAAAGTGCCTTCTCTTCAGTCTTTCTTACAAGTCAGGTTGTAGAATTAGATGCAACCTACCAAATAATGTTTCCAAGTAAGGTCACATTCCTTTGATGCTCATGCTGCAATATCTTTACTGCTTCTTTTACCTCCTTTCAAGAACAACCGTATGATTTCTACACATTGAGTTCCACACCTTTAACTCCTCTCTCCAGTGAGCACAGCAGTATTTCCACACACCGAGCCCATTTTTCTATTGTACTAATGACAAGTGGAAGCACAAACAGTCCTGCTAAAGACAATTTCGGGACTTTGGAGCAGTTTCCCTCCTTGTGCTGGCTCAGCCTAGAATGAACCCATGGCAAAGCGAGGGCAGAGGATGGTCTCAGTGACTGGTGGCTGAATAGTTCAGTTTGTGCACCTGGAGGACAAGAAGCTCACCTGCCTACACCCGGCAGAAGCTGAAAGATATGAGGAGCAGGTAGCCAGCGATATCTCTGCCATGGCACTGGACCACCAGCACCATCCAAGGTCTCCTTCTGCATCCTTTGGAAAAAAGGGATGAGGCGCAGACCGCTCACTGCAGCTGCCAATTGCCACAGCACGTCAAAGGTGTCAGTGCATGGCTGCTCCCTGTCATCAGCCAAAGCCCTCATGCTCTCAGACACATCCCATCAGTACCCACATATGTCTGTTAACTTACACAGGTGCCCCCTAACTCAGTCTTCAGTGACAATTCCAGGACTGGAAGGCCAGGCAGCCAACCCAACCAGCAAAAACCAAGGCAAAAAAGGTGTTCAGGACCTCAGCCCTTCCTTGGACGCTGAGCCACTGAGCAGTGGGACCACTTTTTCCCCAGTCCACCTTGTGGTGCACATACAAATACAAGTGTCCTTCACAGCCCCTGGTGGGTCCAGCTGCAGCCAAGCTTTGGCTTTCCTTACTTAACTTCCATCTCATACACATGGAATACAATTATGCTGATGGCCCAATCACTGTAAAAGCTAAAATCCATTTTTTTTTCCCCATCAGTCACCATTTTTTAAGTTCAGTAGGTAGACAAGTAAAAAAACAAACAAACAAAAAAGCAAAAAAATTACAAGTTAGCTTTTATTCTAAAAACTACTAAGAATTGTTCTGGAGTTTGCTATACAGCTGATAGATCAACTGCTAAAACAACTCTCCATAAATACAAACTTCAAAATTCAATATTTGTATGAATTACTGAAAACGGTTTACATGAGCAACACCCATCTTTGCTACAGCTCTTCCTACTTTCTGGCCATGCAGGTCAGACCTTTTCCACCCCATGGTTGCCACTGATCTCTGATGCTGCCCTGACCTTGCATCAGTGCCATCTACACCGCCTTGCCTCAGCTGGGAGGTCTCTACCAAGGCACTGTAAAAGGAAAAGCAGCCCATAGACAGACTATTTGCTGCCCTTTTGTTTTGTTTCGTCTGAAATTAAAACAAACAAACAAAAAAATAGAAAGCTAAAGATGCAGGGATTGGGTAAAAAATAAAAATAAAAACCCTTTCTTAGTGAGGAGTCAGCACTTTCCATGAGCAACGAAAATCCCAGGCTGCTCTGCTCTCTGCAGGAAGAAGTTTGCTAGGACCGGCAATGACAGGCAGAGCGGACAGCGCTCGGGCAGTGGAAATGGGAAGGGCTGCCTGCTCTGCCTGGGCTGCAGGATGCCCTGCCCTGCCAGCAGCCATGTGTCCGGCCCAGCAGAGAATTACAGGCACACACAGCTCCTGCACACGCAGAGGGTTTAATGCACAACAATGTGCTGCTGAGCTGGGGAACCAGCACCTCAATGGCTTTAATAAGAAATTCAAATCTTCATTTATTTATGAATCTAATAAGAATTAAAAATTAAGATATTGTCCTGGTATAAGACTTTCCCAAAAGCAGAAATTGGGCTGCTTTCCCTTACTCAGTGCAGACAGCCCTAGCACTGCTAGCACGCCTGTGCAAGTGCTGAGAGCATCTTTAACACGGTACCGAGCTCAGGTCCGGGTGCTCTCCACTTCCAGCTGCTCATGCTGTCACTGTGCTCTGTCACAGACTTCATCCAATTTTGAAAGTTTAATCACCTTTCTGCAAGCTGTGAGATTTAGGAGATGAGTCAACTAATCAGTTTCAAATAATTACTCAATTAGAAAAACAAGTTGACAGTCTCCCTTGAACAGAAGCAGCAAGAAGAGAATCGCTGAACTAACAGATTTTAAGTCAATCTAAGAGGTTTGTTGTTGTTTTTTTCACGAGAGAGAAAAATGATGGCATAATGGTTTTGTTTGTTTAAGCAACTAGATTTTACAGAAAAAATATGAGTGAAGTGTTAAAATATACAGTGAAAGCTGGTTAATTGCCCCGAATCTCCACATTAACAAGCCCTAATCCTGCTTACAAGCTCCTCTTCCCAGCCATGTAAAAGCACTGATGGGAACAGAGATCCCCATCTCAAAGCGCTGTCCGGCCAGCGGGGGATTATCTCTCATCTCCTAAGTCTTGACAACTCTGTAAAAAGGCAATTAAGCTTCCTAAATTAGATAAAGCCTGAGACAGAATGCTGCAGCAGCTCGACACCGAAAGGCCTAAAACTACTGTCACGCAGCCCCAACATCACCGTTTAACACATCTGTTTGCTCGTAACTCTGCCATCATCTGAAGGCTTCTACTAAAAAGAAGTACTGATTAAGGCGTTAAAGATAACAAGTTATTTTCAATTATTTAATATATGCTAATGAGACATTGCAATTTGCCTTAAGTAATTATTACATTAATCCCCTCCAAGGAATTTCCTATTGACAAGAATTCGTGGATTCATTCTGCACATAAATCCTTTAATGCTGTTTCCTTTGTGCAAGTGGAATGCCACTCACTGCAGCAGAGTTCTAATGTTTTCTGCTACTGTTTGAACTCCTATCACAACTGCAGGAGCCAAGTCCTTCCAGCTAACTGGAAACTACAGCTTATTCTGCGTGTACACGCACACACACACACCACCCACACACGCACACTTTCTTCTTTTTTAGCCTTTGGTTAACTGTGAACCAGCCAGAACAAAGTTCAAGCTGATAGCTCTGGAGCTATAGCAAGATGCCTTAATATGGTTTAATCATCACATCCTCTCTAAATGGCCGTACGACATGTCTTAAAAAAAAAAAAAGCTATTTTTGTCTTCCCAGAGAATTGCTTGACACAAAGGTTTTGAAGATGCCTAAATATAGAGAGTTGTGATGAGATCAGGGTCTAAACAAGGTAACAACTCTGCACTATTTTTGACCGTTTCACAAAGACACTGGAACACAATGGCTTCAAACAGATGCTGCTTTGGCTCTCCCCGGCACTAGAGGAAATAGAGGAGGTACTGCTGAGAGGCTCCCATCAACAGCACTGTAAAAAACTATCAATCCTCTACTAAGTAGTACATCAATCAAAACAGTGCAGCGCAAATCATGATCCATTAAGTACTTCACACTTGATTACCCATGACATTTTAGAGAGGGTCATACATTGATGAGTTGCTTCCCTCTTCTTTGCCCTTTGCTATTTGGAGTGCATGACCACTTTTAGGTCATTACTGATGCAAAGATTATCATGAAGCTTAATTTCAACAAGACAGGAAAACAGCAGCTCAATTGTACAGATTGGAAATTTAAGGAGAAAAGGACAAACATTTCTCCATTCTGTGCAGATCACACCTTGCTCTCACTTAAGGCCTGGTGCCTCACAGCGAGGTGTGATCTCATGGCTACAAGGGCTACAGGATTTCTGTGGGTCTCTTTACTCTAGTTCCTGGTTCTGTCAGATACTGAATACAGCTCTCTAACCTTCCTCTTGTATTCACAGTGATGATGTGCATCATCGTTTGAAGAGGAAACATCATTCCTTTGCTTTCCAGCAGATCTGGCCTCACCTTCTGCTAAGTAAATTTCAGGTCATCTCCCCATGGATCATGGATGCAGACAGCCTCTTCCCACAGGAGCTAATGGTATGAAAGCAGCAGTGACAGGAGAGCAGGGCTGTTCCTTTGGAACCACTTCATTGACCTGTACAACTTCAGAGACGCCCCAAGTACAAACCCAATATCCCTGCCTCAGTTTACGCATTTATGAAGCGGCAATAAAATTCACAATAGAAACACTGAAAAGCTGTTATGCGGTTTAATTAAGTAATGAGTGTGTACAGAGCACCCTGAGATCTCCAGATAACAAGGCACCCATGTGAGAGAGGAGGCGATTACTTCTGATGAAACAAACCCATGGCAGCAGCCTGGCACGCTCAGCAGGGAATCTGCTGGGCTGCCTCTGCTCTCCTCTCACAGTGCAAAGGGAGCCTGCAGAGGCTCTTTACCTGCTCTCTGGCAGGATGGTCGGGAGGAAGGCAGAGAAATACCGGCACAGGCTGAATGCTTGGAGCTGTGAAACTGTCCCTGTTTAAAAGAAATCAAAGGAGCTGGGAGTCTGCTCCTGTCAACGAGCCTTTCAGTAGGGAGGAATAATTTAGCAAGAATAGGTGGAATCTCCCACCTTGGGGTGATCTGGTGGCTGCAAGGGGAAACGGATTTTGGCAGTTCCCACATTCTTTTGTCAAACTCCTCTTGTCTGGGAAAGAGTGGAGTGCCAGAAGCCCTTGCAGGTGAATACCTTGGCTGTTTCAAGTTCACTGGATTTAGAGAGATAACACGTTTATCTGGATGTTTGGAAAGTTATTAATGAGATCAGCAAATCCTTTCCATGTATAAATTATAAATCACCTTCAGCAATACTATGCAAATCATCAAGTCAAGTGAGAACATGCCTACTTATCTGTGGCAGTCTTTTATCACCAACAAATAAAAGAAAGAGAGGGAAGCACCTGTGGAGAAAGACATCATCGGCAGCACTGGAGCACAGCATTAGGTCACAAATGGCAACAGGACCCCTGGCTGGGGGTCATCTATCACAGTGATGTGAAGCAGGTGCCAGCCCAGGCACTGCCACAGCCCAGGGAGAGCAGCGGAGTTGCAGGTTGCACTGCAGGGCCCAGCTGGGAGATTTCCACTACAACACAAATGCAGTGGTGGGCAGTGCTTGCAGGGCCAAGAGCTGGGCCCCAGGGAGCCCAGTGTCCCCAGCACTGCAGCTATGGCTCCTTAAGAGCTGAAGTAACAGCCGGTGCTGCTGAAGGAACAAGAGGCCTCTCTCCCCTGTGGAGGGCCCCATGTCATGCAGGAGCTCCCACAGAGTGCCAGAGCCAGCCCCAGCCTGAGCGGTGGCCAGGCCCCGAGACACAACATGGGGACAGGCAGTACCAGCCTGCTGGGCCTGTACCCACCATGGGGATGCAGAAAGGCCTCCTGTCCCACTGCTGCTAACCAGGGGAAAGTAGCAAAACAAGCACAATTTTCTTGTAATCTGGAAAGGCATCTGTCTTCTACAAAACTACTGGCAAATAAGCTTAACAATAACATCACATTTTTGGCTCAGAAGCTCTCACGGTTGACACTATTGAGCTATTAATTCAGATATCTACACGATATGTAAATGAGCACAAGATAATAAAGAAAGAAATTCATTGCGGTAAGCAGCAGCTATTTAGAAATGGCCAAAAGCACCACTGACTTCAATCCAGGCCACAAAAATTCACTCTGGGAAAGGAACCTGGCCCTGAGTCTGGCCAAGTCCCCAGTGCTCCATGCTGGCGCGTGACTCACATCCTTCCCATCAGCCACGCTATTTCTGGTCTGATAAGCTCTATCAGTTCATGGCTCTCGTGAGCACAACTTATCTAGTCTCACTACATTGTATCAAGACTTAATTCTGCCTCAACAATTAACAGAATGCTATCAGTAGTATCCCAATTGCATCTCAGATAGCCCAGGAGTCTGAGGCACTGTCAATTAGGTAACGTCACACCTACATGACACAGACACCTGGGTGTGCAAGGCCATCGTCTCTTTTCCACACACACATTTCACTTTCCCACAGGTCCCAAATGTACAGAGTAACCTCTGCTTCCAAACCTCAGCCAAGCAGACATGTTCCCCCTCTTCTCTCTCCCTTTGTTACTATCTGTCAGTTCGTCTCAAATTAGAGAAACCCATCCTGAGGAGCTCCACTGTCTTCCCAGTGTTTCTCTGACTGTCAAGCTTCACACAGTAAAAGGCAACTTGCAACTACAGATGGATGATCCCCAAGAAGAGCCCAGCAGCCATCTATGGCCATCAAAGGCTTCCCCCCAGTGCCCACCCCACAGCAGCACCATCTGCTCTTTGCCTCCCACCACCAAAGCCTTGTTGCCATCAATTTGTTAGGTGCCCCAGACAGGACCACTGTTTGCTTCAATTTTCAAACACAGCATCACTAGATCACCAAAATCCATATTAGTCTATCAGGAAAGCATAGGAGAACCTGTTCTTTTGAATAATATTGCCCAGACCAGCATATTGATTTTCTGTGTTCTTTACTTGCAATCACTTTGCAAACTTCCTTGCTTGCATTCAGTTATTAAGAAATACGCATGCAAACACACAGCTAAGAATTTTTTAACAACCAAAATAAGTATTTTGTGCATAATGAAAATTTGGGGCAGTAGAACAGCACAGTGAAGGACAAGCAGGGCTGCAATGCACTGGTTGTGGTGTGTCTGACATGTCAAGCTTATTCTCAAGATGTATTTTTCCTTTGTGAAGGTGCAGTCAAACAGCAGCCACTAATGGGCCAGTAAATTTGCACTATGCCAGGCTGAGCTCTGGATGCATGAGCTCAGCCACTAACGTGGGGAGGGGGAGATGGATATTTCACCATATTTTATTTTTATGCATTTGCTTACATTTTGTGAATGTGCCACTTAAGTGGAGCGATTTTTTAAATTGTGCCCAACTCATCATGGTACATAAGCAATCTTTCAAAAGACTTGTATGAATCACCTCTGTCAACAGTAAGTGGGTTTTGACATTGTGAACACTTAGTGACATTACTCAGAAATACACAAACACGCCTGCTCCCCTGCACAGTCATTTCAGGACATCAGAAGGGTATGAAGTTTGAGCATACAAGAGAAGGAGAGAAAATTCCAGGTCTAAATTAGAAGTCCCCTACCCCAGATTGCCTTAAAGTACCAAGAAAGGTCGCTCCCACATGGGAATACTTACATTGGGCTCACCCTTGGTCTTAAAGACCTGCTCATGACATCCCCATCCTGCGGAGCCATGGAGATGAGGCAGTAGCCTGCTGGCCCAGGCTCTGACTCACTCCAGACCCACTCCTGACCTCACTCCGGCCCACCATGACATGTCCAGTGAGATGCCATGGGCAAGGGTGGCCCAGCACAGCTCCTGTTGCTGCAACACACAGGATACTCGGACAGCAATCAGAGATGCTGAGTACACAGGACAGAAGGGACGGCCGTTCCACCAAAAGCACTCTCGGAACTGCTAAGGAGCAGTCTCAGCATCCAAATACTTTAATAGTTACCTGAGCACTTGCAGAGCTGATGCTGACTCAGAAACGAACTGCACTCAAAATCCTGCAACTGGGGATTAACTGTGCTGCCTCTGAGCTCGTCCATCCTGCTACACACACAGCAAATGACAAAAAGCATTTGCAATTCAAAGCACTCACAGATTCAAGGTCGGAGTTTTCCCATTTCAAGAGTTCTCCATACATGCAAAATCCAAAGTGTGGATTCTGACAGATTGATTTTTTAGAATCTATCTCAGGAGAGCAAATACGAAAGCAATCATTATTTCAGCTTCTTGAGGGGTACTTCCCTGTCAGTGTGCGCTGGTGATTTGTTAAACAAAATGTTTTGCAGTAAATCACATGGAAATGTGAACTCAGCAAATGCCAGAGGCAATGACAGGCGGATATAAATGACAATTAGAAAGGTGTGTCCGGATGCTTGAGGTATGAGCAATGATAAACCGCTTGTGAAATTTCACCTGCCTCGATTGGGACAGAGGTTGTGGCCTTGGAGGAAAAAAAAAAAAAAATCAGATGTGCTAATTAAAAAGAAAAATATATGTCTGAGTTGACATCCAAATATTCCAGCCTCAGCAGGGAATAAAACCTACAGATTGTGGGAATTAGTCTGAATCAGACCTCATTAAATGGTCGTGGCAAGGTTGGGGAAAGAATACAAGCCAATGGTTACTGCACACATCTCCTCAGCTGCTGAAAAGACCAAATTCTTTTCACATAATCACTCATTCGCACTCACGGGCTTCTAAAATGGATTTAGCAGATCTCTGTTCACCTTCTCTAAGCTGCTTTTGACTTTTTAGAAAAATATAATGAAACTGATAACAATCCTCTCAAATTCTGAGAAAGAAAAGCAGACAGACATATACTTTAGCTGATTAAATGTTTAACATTAACAGCATCCATTACCATCACCAGCAGCTAGCAATGACTAACAAAGAAGAACATGAAATCACATTACTGCATTCAGCAAACCTTCAGAACGCACCACTTTTCACAGTCAAAAATAGCATACCTTCCAAGCCCAGGCTTCGTCAGCCCATTCTGTCAGCAGTAAAAGCTGTTTTCTAGGCCACAGCACTTTCCATTAGTGCAATGTGATTTGCCACTGCATTTTTAGAAAGCTGAGGTGAACGTGCAATACAGAGGGGCAGTGAGTAATCCAGAAATGAAAGTCTCCAACTCCCCATGTAGGGCAAGGTCACGGAACAGCTGCCTATGGAAACCCCCACGCAGAGTCACCTGCATACCACGCACTGGCTGTGTATTCCCAGCAGCTTTTCACTAAGGCTATTTCAAACAAACAGTGATCCATCCCCACCAAATGACTTAAAATGTGGACATAATGACTTCTCATGTGGCTTTATATGCTTCTGCTTGTGAATGCATCACCTGGGCGGTTTTATCTCCCACATTAGTTTGATTCTTGAGACTGTTCTTGAGAACACTGATTCTTGAGAAGTTCCAATTGTTACTCATGTTGTTTGAGTGATATCTGTTCCTGGTAACAAGGAGAGGAAAACAAGCCAAAACAAAGCTGCCCGGTAGTTTTGAAGCTGCAGTGTAATAGTTATCTAGAACAAAGTCCTGCCTGAATATTTGTAGGAAGAGTCAAACCACACAGCAGCAATGATGAAAGCACTGGCGACATTTTTGATAGAGAAGGTAATCGTTCATAAGCTACCAGCAAACTAAATAAAAATTAACAAGCTCCATAAACCAATTAAAATTCAAAATGTAAAATGGATATAATGACTCAGCATCCTGATCACTACTCTCATAAAAACAGTTTAATAACATACGGGCTGAGTCTTCTCACATCAGCACCAACATAAATTTAAGCAGCAAATTGAAATTCTCATAATTAATGGAGTTCCACTGATGTAAAAGCTGGAAGACGGCAGAATCAGACCCAAGGGCTGCGTGTGGAGAAGATGGACGTGAAATGAGATCTGAGCAATGCACTGTGCTGAGGGTGGCTGGGCTCATGTCTCTGTGCAGGCTGGGGGACAGCTACTGGGAGCATGCTGCAAGGTCTGTGCAGGAGGTGCTGCGTTACCAAAATCTGTCTGCAGACAATTAAGCAGGCACTGTCACTCTCATTTAAGCATCAGTGCACATCCTTCCAGGCAGTGGGAAAAAAAAAATCCTGGGATGGTGGCCTAAATATTCTCCAGCGGGTTTAAAAATAAAATAAAAACAAAGCGATGAGAAAACACAAGCCCAGAAGGGACAGGACATTGTGTAAACTCCCTGTTTCTGCACTGAATCCAGCCTCATTACTAGGGAGGACAGCCATCCCCTGCTCTGACCCCCTTTCTCCATTTGCCAAGTGACACTGCTCACAACTTGCTATATGTAACAGGGGCTTAGAAATAATCCTACTTCTGGACTTCAAATTTCAAACATGTTGCAAGTCTGACTACAATGAAGCACTGTCAGTCTCACCAATAATAAGGAAGGCTTTTTCAGTGTTTCAAGTCACCGGTAAGCATGCCGTGCATATTCAAAGCCATCTTCATATCATTTCTTTACATAGACAACTTTGGCCCTCACAAGAAGCAGTTCACAGCCTTAGGTAACGCAGCACACACTGACTGGGCGGTATCCCACACTTAGAGCTTTGGGTTTTTTGGAAAGGCCCAGGCTGGCACTGCACCACTGGCCCTCTGGTAACTCCCTGAGCACCAGGAACACAGCAGGGTGTTTGCAGGATGAGCTTCAAGCACCCTCAGTTATCACAGTATGGTTTGAGCACTGCCCCAGAACCACAGGGCAAGCCGATGTGCTGAGATTTAGCAACCTTGTTTACCTGCCAGACATCACTGACTGTATGAGATCGGCTTTTAACTCCGAATGATGAGGGTTCAAAAATCAGCTAGTGCTGCTCTGTCAATACCTGTTGCCAAATAAAGCAGCTACTGCTCATCGCTCACACAGCCCCTATCAGAGGTAGCCCTGGAACTCATGATATTAGAGCTGAACTGCACAGCAATCTGGGACACCGCTCGCCTTCAGAGAAGGCAGGCAGGATGTTCAGGCGAATGGTGCAGGCCATGAATCAGAAAGCCTCCAGAGCTGGGTCTGAAGGGAGCAGCCGGCAGCGGGCAGGGCGGAGGCTGCAGTCTCTCCTTTGCTCCTCCACACCCTCCCCGGGGCTGCGCCTTGAGCTGGCGAAGTGGAGCCAGGCTGAGGAGGAAGCACAGCCTAGTTGCAATCAGGGGCTGCTCAAGGAGCCCCAGGCTCCAGGGATTAAAGGAGCCAGCCTCGGGCTCCTCCTGGTCTGTGCTCACCGGCGCTGGCTCCTCAGAGCAGAAATCCTGCTGAGGGCAGTGGCAGCAGCCTGGGAGCTGGGGGTTGCAGGTGCTGCCCTGCAGCATGGCGGAGCTGCAGGCACAGGACGGCCTGGTGGCTGACACGGGGCCTGCAGCGCTGCCAAACCTGCCTCCACCGGCACCCAGCCCAGAGCCCCACACCCTCCCCTTCCTTCCCTTTCAAGATTTTCGGACCAAACCAGCCTATCCGTAACAGTTCAGGTACCTCAGTCTGCCATTTATGTAGCTGGTGGCTGTGCTACACGAGGTTCCCAGCACGGTCAGCTACGTATGTCTGGCAACATTGCCCCCCAATGTATTCACCACACCTTGCCTTCCCTTCTCCTCAACATGAAATTTTCTTAGGTTACTACAAAGTAAATGCAGAGATTCAGAAAACATCTCTTTACTTTAAAGGCCTTCTGCTGACAACAGGAAATTATTTTTGGTGACTTTATGTTTTTCCAGGGTTGAGCAATCACAATGGTTTACAACAGTCTCCTTTTAGTTTTCCACTATTCACACGTCCCTTTCTCACAGACACGAGCAGACCCAACCACACGCAGGTGGGAGCTCCCAGCCTGGCTCTCCTGGTGCTCACCCCAGCCTACAGCCCTGCCACGGGCTGCCATCACCGCTCAGGTCACTGCTGCTGACCCCAGCTGTCTTCCCGCTGCCTCCTCCTCGTCACAACCAGGCTCCCAGCAACAGCTCCACAGAACAGCCTCGGGTCCAAAAGGTGACTAATTCTTTACGTTTCCAAGTTCTACACGGAGTTCCCCTGACACACAATGGCTTCCTGCATCACTGTGTAGCTGACGTTTCTCTTCAGAGGATGTTCCCAGCCATGTCTTCAGGCAATTAGGAATGCAGATTACTTTCCCCTCTCCCCTCTTGCAGCCCCAGGCCGGCAGTCCCCGTGAGCACAGCCCAGTGGCAGTGCAGGCCAATCACTGAGGAATACTGCAAAAGAACACAGTCAGCCTGCTCCAGCACTAGATGAGTCTTTATGAGCTAAGATACCTAAAAATGTTTGTATTAAAATCAGTACGACCTGGTACTTCTAGTTTATGAAAACCTAAGAGCCTGCACCTCACTAAAGCTCACTTCATTGCAAAGAATAGCATCTGTGGCTCCGCACGGAGCTCCTGAGTTCACACTACCAAACAAAATCAGCGCTGCAGACTGAAGTTACTCTTTGATCAGGTAAATAAATAAATCCACAGTGAATTCAGATTCAATTACAGTGTTTAGATGTCTGACTGCAACAAGTTAGAGACAAGTGCCACTTTCGCATAGAAAACATGCATTAACATGCACAAGTTACAAAAAAAGGTCCATTGGCTCTATACATGTTTATCAAAAAGTATTTTGGCAGTTTTATACAGGCTTTTATATGTATTTGTCAATACATTAGATTACAGTTTTAGTTACTATGAGCAGCCCACTACTACAAAGAAATTCCTAGCTTCATATGCTGAAAGTAGAACTGCTTTACTGATATCGGTGTGTGCTTCCATGCATATTCACAAATGCAGTTGTTGTTACTGCCGAAATTTCATTTGCATGCAAAATACCTCTGGTGCAAATTACCAATAACATAAGGGAGCCCATGAAATGTTAAAGACTTCAAAGGATGAGAGAAAAACTATTTGCATTTTGGGACTGGTCCAAAGCACATTAAAGTCAAGGGGAGTCTTTCCATTGGCCGCAACAGATGTTCTGACTTGAGGAAGTTCTGATACAAGTTATTGACATAACAGTAGCCAACAAGACCACAAAATCCATTTTCTGAAAAAAACTGAATGTTAACTTTGACAAATGCTGCTTTACTGCTTTTTGTCATGGCAGTTTTCTCCCAGTTTCTCCTGGGACAATCTTTGCTACATCTCCTGTTGCCTGCAATGCATCTTTCTGTCCTGATACTCCATGTTCAGTTCAGTTTTTACACCTACACATTTTTCTCTGTTATCGATGACTTTTAAACTCTTTCCACATCTGCAGATACTTAACCTTGCAATAGCGTTATCTAATTTCACCAAATTGACTTATGAGACAAATGCCTATAAAGGATGACATTACAACTGCCAAAATAGGTTTTGATAGATCCCTAACTATAGGGCATACAGATATCAACTGCTTTTGGTCGTTGGGAAACTGCTAGTGGCTTTCAGGACAAGAACAGACAAGCAGCTAGAGCTTATTTGCAAATGATGAGCTTAATCAATATTGCTTCAGTGATATACGTTCCATTCAAACAACACTTCAATGCAACCACTCATCTGGTCAAACACAGTAAAGCCCTTAACCACAGGGCAGAAATACTGTCCAAGGATCAGAAGCAGAATATAGTATAATAAAAAAAGAACTGGACTTGCACAAATACAGGTACTAGGTAGAGAAATAATGCCATGTTTATTTAAATAAGCTTGAATAATTTATTCATTTTAGAAAGGAACATTTTTCCTGGCATGACCCAAAAGGAAATGAATTAGTAAGAGGGGTATCTCTCTAGCAAAAACGCCCTCAACAAATGCCATATCTATTCTATGTGTGTAACCAGTAAACAAAATCAACCCCACAGCAACAGAACAACAACAAAAAAATGCACTAGGACATAGTGTACATTTTTCTTCCTCACTATACTTCAAAGTCATAAGCACTCCTCATATTTCACAGCAAGAGGTTTTATTTCTTGGTTCCCACAGCACAGGTAATGATATCGTAACTCAAAGGAGGTGCAAGGCTTGCTATAGCTCTGACCTCGTAAACAATCTTAATGTCCCTTCTCCACATCCCAACACATGGAGGACTGTACCTGAGCAGCCAATGCCTCCTTAGCAGGTACCTGTTCGTTCAGCTTGTAAGCGAGCACATGCTGCACGTTAAGACCAACCTGGGTGCACACAAAAGGTTGCCATCTGCACTCAGGAGGCCATCTTTCAACAAGCTGAGAAATTTGCCAAATACCTGAACTGCATGGGAGGGAATGCAAAATTAAGTCCAAACACAGCACAGACTCGCAAAGCAAGGCACACAGCACTGCATCTGAACAAGGTGGAAGAGGCATCAGCACCTCCGAGCTGCCCACTCTGGCTCTGGTCAGTGGAAGCCACCCATCCAGTGAGCTGGGACACTGAAATGCAGGGACAGAGCTCCAGAGCCCAATACCTGCTTGGACTGAAACTGCTTCTCTTGGGGGAAAGGAGCTGTGAGAGATTGAGATCAGGTCTCTATTTCTAGGTCAGACCTCAAAGGGCTGCATCGCAGCTACGAAAAGATACAGATGGAGGGATCCCATAGCAACTGTGCAAGAGCATTTTCTGCAGAAGGCAGACGAACACTCTGGTTAGTCTATTCCCCTGCACCACAGGAGGATAGCCTGTACCCAAACCATGGTACCAGAAGTTCCACTAGCTTGTTCTGAAAACCCCCCAGTGCACTGATCATTTCACGTGCCAGGGCAACCTGCATTGGCACTACAGATCTCCGTGACTGTGATTATTTTTTTCCCCCTCAGATCTCCCTTAATCTGCTCTTTTTGCTCCTTAAGCCCACTGTTTCCTGCCCATTACCAGCTTTGTGTTTACAACAAACTTGCACGCACCTCTGCTTTAAGAAGTGAGGCATTTCAAGACCTCTTCAACTCTAAGCAAGTCCAAAATTCAAACTCCTTGAAGACAGCGGAGCAGTAAGTGCTAACACAGCCCTCGTGCCCTTTTGGCCCGTGTATCCAGGAATCAAGGTCTGGTCTAGTTAAAAAGACACCGCCTAGTATTTCAAGTATTTCCTTCTGGAATAAAGCCAGAATCATGCCAGGTGATACGAACAGGAAAATGAGAATCCACTGTCTTCTGAAAAAAACTTTGAGAAACAAAAAGGAAAAGCACTCCCATAAAGAAAATGCATCTCCCCTTATCACATGTACTTATCTATTATCAAAGGTCTACTTGCAAGATTCGTCTGCTGAATTCAGGGCATTAAACAATTTCTTTCAAGAAATGATATGCACGCTGGATGAAGGATGCAGGAATTACGAGCTAATGCAGAAAGAAAAGACAGATCAGAGCAGTGCTGTACCATCCTCACAGTAACTCCACACAGTCAGTAATGCGTACACTTCACATTTAATTCCATACCAGGCTTTTTTTTCTTCAGAGAGCTTCCAAAAAAAAAAAAACAACCAACAACAAAAAAGCCCAAACACAACTGGCAGAAGACAGGGGATGTTCTCCAAACACAGCTGTGAGGTCTGATTTTCTGAGTGTTTCTTTCACACAACTCATCTGTGCCCCCCCTCCCCCTCCTGCAACGGACAACTTCCCTGTCCGGAATCCATCAGGGCAGGGGCACCAGCCGGCTCCATGCCTACACGTTGTGGAAAAACTGCTGGGAAGCATTAAAAGCCTTGTTCCAATTATTGCCAATGCTATGGTGGGGGGAGAACAGCAAGTCTTTGGTCTTTTTGATCGTAGGGAACACTAGGTAAGTTGCCAAGTATCACATACACATACTCAAGATTGTTTTATAATGGGCAAATGCTGCTCTCCGTTGTACTCTGACACTCCCCAACAACTCTGTCTGAGAGATAGAGCTATAATATTTGATCTAATTGCATTTAAAAGCCCAAATAAGGCTCTTGCAATCTAAGCTGAAGCAGGCAAGTTTCGTCTGTGCCCTACCCACAGGTTGCTGTGACACAATACTTACAACACATTGCATATTTCTGAAGAGTTATTCCTTCCAAACGCCTATCTTCCTTGTTATTCAGCTGGCTGAAGGGCAGTCTGCCATCATTTATGACAGAGACAACTGAATGGCAATTACTCAGCATTTGTTAAAACGAATGCCTCACCTTTAATAATTGCACAGTCACATTTCTTTGTGCAGGGTCAACCAGAAGTCCGGAAGGGAGACTTGCTGATTGACACAAATATGTTTGTATTTCAAAGGGCAAACTACAAAGTCAAATAAAAGGCAGTGTTTGCACAAGAGTGAACTGAGCCATTTGGCATTCGCAAAGAACTCAACAATCCCACAGAAAAATGCCTGTCCTTTGCTCTGCCACAGTGCATTTTTAACTCAAACTTTAATACAGGTGTACGGCGAGGTCACATTACCACGATCCCTGCAGAAGGCTAGCTAAATGCACAACCACAAGAAAGGACTTCACAGTGACCTTTGAAGAAGCAAAGCAACACGGTGGGCAGAGCTCCGAGCTCCTTCTCACAACCATGCCCACAGTGAGCAGGCAGCTGCTAAAAGCTCAGCTCAAGTTCCAGCTACAGAGCACTTCTGTTTGCATGGAAGACCAAACCAAACACAAAATGGGAAGAAAGACGGAGAGGAGACCTTCTTTCTCACACTTCTGTACACCAATTACAGCTCACCCTGAACCCAAAAGAGCAGCCCTTTACAGACACTGTTCAGTGCAGTCTTGCAGGAAGGAGACAAGATACTCAATAAGGCCACACTGCTCCCGGGATTGCACCACTCCTGCTAAGACAAGGGCACATTGCTGTGGTCACGGCCCTGCAGTGCTGGATCAGCCCCTAGGTGCACCTGCTCCATCCAGCCTCCACCAGGGCCCTCGCAGCTCGCCGTTCCCAGCAGGCACTGCCTCCTGCCCCACTCCCAGGGCCGGCAGCTCTCCTTAGCAATGTTCTGGCTCTGCTCAACTGTCTGCCTGCTGCCCCAGCTCTGCACGTAGGGTTCCATTTTTCTTTCTCTCACAAATCAAAGTGCTTCACCTACCTTAAAGCTTCAAATGGGTGCTTTCACAGTGCTCCAAACCCTTTGAGCCCTCTTTCCCAAGCTATTAGGTGTGTGGAACTCGAGGTCACCGGTTACATTAATTCTGGGTACATTAAAACTGAGTACCAAGTGCTTGTCTTCAAAAGAGGCACGAGAATTTTTAAGGTGAATCAATTAAATGGATTAAGCATCTGCACATGGGTAGGTTCAGCCAAAAGAACGGAAGTATTCTCACAGGTGATTAATGATGCACTTCAATGATACACACAGCCTTCACGCCTTTGTTGACTCCTCTCAACTCTCCCCCTACCTAGACAGGCCTTCAAACCTCAAAGCATTGCTGAGCAACTTCACCATCCACATCCGTGCATACACATATCCACCCAGCACTAAGCTGTGTGCAGCCTAAAGCACTGGAACCAACGCTGAAAGCATCATGGCTCTTCAGGAATCTTCCAAACGTGGGTCAGCATGACAGCAGTGAGTGTCTGGGACCAGCACGTGACAAGGTTGCTCGTGTGCCATGGGAACGACTTCAGTAACAAATCGTGGAAAAACAGTTCTTTTGCATTAAGTGTAACTATTGCTACTCTGAGATTAAATATTACCCGGAAAGTACTCATTAACTGCAGAGTCCTTGATTAATGAGCAGGTGGAGCGTGTAAAGGGACCTGGTCTTGATTTCAGCTGTCTTATTAGCTCTACACTGGACACTTCTGATCACCACAAAAATAAATGAGGAAATCCAGGAGCTAATTACGAGTGGACAAAATGTGTCAACCTAATAGCTGCGTTTCAGTACTTCAGAGATTAGGAGGATGTTGGCAGGCGTGCAAAATGCAAATACCAAAGCCACTAAAAAGAAACAGCAACAGATCTGAGCTCATCTCCCAGCAGCTGAGGTGCACAAGACCACAGGAAGCCTCCCAAGGAACCGTCCCCACTTCAGAATGGTTCAGGTGACAGAGTGCTTGCACTGCCTGAACATCACTGGATGGAGGAGTCTTCGACTGCCACTGCCACTGCTGAGGAAGGGCTGTGTCTGCTGGCAGAGGGGCACTCAGGGCACAGACCTCGGGGGTGCTTCATCAGAGCACAGGGGCTTGCTGAGCAGAAAGCCACGGGCAGGGCAGCAGCCCGCAGCTCCTGGCAGGTACCAATGCGGGACTGGAGGTGTGCACAGCAGGCTGGGGGAAGCCAGAACCATCTTCCTCAGCTTGTCAGCAAACACGGCTGCATCTAAGCACCTCCTGCTATAATTATCCAGCAGCTACTGCCCCCGAGCATCTCTGTGAAGCAGTAGGGACTGCCCACACATATGCTTCTTAATTTCTGTTTACTTGTCTCTTGAAAAAGCCCAAAGAAATCTTCTATACGCACTGGTGCAGTTCAACAACATGCAGTACTCCAACATCTGAAGAGAAGTTCAGGCAACTTGTGCTCTCCTATTGATCTCCTCGCCCTCCCTCTAATCTCCTCCATAATTACAGGAGTTGTAAGAAGAAGAACAAAAAAAGCAAACTCTTTCCAAAGCCGTGAGTTCCCAGAACCTATTTTCTAAGGGCCTTCCTTGAAAGAGGCCAGGCCCAGGACCACGCCATCCCAGCTGGATGTGCCCTGCGAGCAAGAGTTCCCCAAACCGGTTGGGGCAGCATTGCACACCGGGGAGCAGGGCAGGGAAGGTATTGATCTGTGCTTCTCACATGGTACCGTGCCCGCCGGCTGCCCCAGGCACTGCCAGCCCGGGCACTTCAAAGGGGAACTGTTTTCAAAGCAGCCACCTCTTTTTCAACTACAGAAACATTTAAGCCCGAAAACAAATGAATTCAAGCACCAAGTTCACAGAAGCCCTGGCTGACAGTGCTCCTCGGCTCCCCAGACAGATGTTTTATGTATGGGAAGAAAGACTCGTTAATTAATGCCATTACAATGTGGCCTGGCAAGAGGCCTCTGGGATTTAAAATTAAGAAATCCACGCCCTTTAAGTGCACACTTTAATGCAGAGATAGCTTGCAATAGTATCAGAAAACACCACCAAAACCTCTTCGAGTGCCCCACTGCTTACCCCCCTCCTACCCCTTCTCAGAATAAAAATGAAGTCTACTGAAAATTAAGTTTCTGTAATTCAATTCCTGTAATTCAGCATCAGTGCTGGAGAACATTTTGGCCTCTTAATGCTGATAATAGGGAAAATAAAGCTGGCTGCTCAGTCCATTCAGCGCTGAGGTGGTACAGCCAGACAAAGCCCTGGCAGGCCACTTCTGCAGCGCGCAGGAGAGCCACACAGCATGATGGATACCCTGCCACCACATCAGCTTTGACCACGGGCTGCATGCAACTCAAGGAATAGATACGATGACAGGATTTAATTAAGGCCTGGGGAAGTTCCCATATACGCTATATCCATGAGATTTACAGACAGCAGAGAAATCAATTGAGTGCTCACGGCTCGCGTTATGCTTACTGTACAACTGGAGATGAGCTGTGAAGACCAGGAGAGCACTCCAAGCGGGAGATGCAACATCACAGCTCCACCACAGCATGCAGTCCTGCTTCCAAAGCCTGACAAGGTCAAACTGCAGCTGGACCGGAGGCAGCCAACTCTGCGGGCAGAGGAAGGCCATGACACCAAGCCCCAGTCTGCAGGGGCCACGGACCTGCTGGAGTCATGGGAGCACAGCCCAACACAGGGCCATGTCACAGCAGGTCAGCTGTTGCTCACAGGAACTCTCCAGGCATGGAGAGATAACACCATCAAATATGAACAAAATGGATCTTGTTTCCTCGCCACTAAATTGTTAGCTTTATGGGACTTCATGCTGAACGGTATGAAAAAATCCAATTTGCTTTGAAGCGCATTAGTCTAACATCCTAATTATTGTTTACATTGCCATTTGCCTTCTATTAAGAATTGAATAATTACCCGGCGCTTCATAGTTTAAAAATACAAGCAAACAGGATTATCTGAGTAATTAAGACACTGTACTGCAGCTTTGAACTGTGGCTGTACAAAGTATCCACATGCGCAAGGAGGAACGATAGTTATCGATCGCCTTATTTAAATGGCATCTTAAGGAGTTCCAGCATGCAGGACTGGCAGCTGATTAGAAGGTGACCAATTCCTTTTGATGAGTAAGGGGGAAGGAAGGGGGGGGGGAGCTGTCTTGTGGCTATGACAGCAGGCAGAGCCAGACAAGCTTCCCTCTGGCCCTGTTTGCCACAGACACCCTGTGTGCCTCTGGGACGCGGCCTACCCCCGCCATCGTCCTGCCCAGCAGTGCCAGCCTGCCCACAGCACAGCGCCCGCTGCAGGCCCCAGGCAGGGCACGCTCAGCACACCTCTGCTGCTCTGCAGTCCTGCAGCACCGACTGCAGCTCCACAAACCCACTGCGATTGGAACCCACCCCCAAAAACAAAAGCACGAACAGACAGACCTGGGAGCTGAGTTTTCTCTAGGTACCCACAACCCATGGAACTAAAGCAAACAGCAACTGCACGGCGTGGCTTTTTTTAAAGCCTTAATGGCCTGTCCATATTGTACTTTAAACAGCATGGTCCCTCTTTCTGGGTGACTATTAGGGCAAAACCAAAGTTTTTGCACGTTCCTTTGTTGTTTTAAAGAGCCTTTCCTCCGTTTAATTATGCCACAAGGTTTCACACTGTGCACTTTACTACCCCTGTGAAATTACCTTCAAGTTAAACACTAATTGGGCATCCAGAAAAAGAAAGAAGGAAGAAAAAAAGGGAAATAAATGAAAACCCCCCGCAATCTTATTTTCCCCCCTTTGTTTGTTATAGGATGTAGTCCCAACACAATCAGGGTCCCAATTTCAGACCACTGATTTATAAAGACACAAAACGAAAAACGGTGCTTTAAAGAAATGGGGTACGTCCATGCAGCATGTGTTCTAGCTTATATCAATAAACCTTTCAACAAATCTGTTCTGAACAAGCCTGTGTTTTGGGAGCACTTAATGAGCCTCAGCTTTATTTCAAGCCAAAGGCAATTTTAAGTAAAGTTGAAATAAAGAAAAGTTAAAAAGAACAGAAAGGCACTAAAACCAAAAACAAAACAAAATACGGGCCCTTGTGTAATCACGAGGCTTAGGAAAGCAGAACTTTTCTCACAGATAGTCCTCTTTTGGTAAATACAGACTGCAGTTTCTTTTGTGCACGTTTACCCAAGTGCCACCAGCCGGCCCGGTCCCTCTGCTCCAGGCTGCAGCCATGGGCTGGGCACTCGGCAGCCAAGCTGGCCGTGCCAAGGGCACTGCACTGGGGCTGTGGCACACCTCAGCCTGATGCACTGCTAACACTGTGGAGTGTGAGGCTTTAGAGGGCATGTGTCTGTGCGCACACCTATGGGTCAGAAGGTCCCCGACATCGACCGTTCCCCCACTTGAGGCTGGAGGTAGAGCAGGGCTCTGAGGTCACTGGTGAATACCCTGAGAGGATCACAGCACGGAGCCTGCAGCCCCAGCAGGCAGGACACCAGCCTGGCAGCACCTCCAGCAACTGCTTCTGCAAGGAGCACAGGGCTCCGGAGCTTGGAGCTTTCCTGCACCTCAGCTGGAAGCAAGCAGAGGGCTGCGGAGACTGGGAGAGTGACAGCCAGCCACAGTCAAAGGGAGACCCAGGACACAAGGAGCACACAGCATAAATATTACAGTCTCTCTTAAACAAAGAATTTAAATCAAAACAGAATCATTTGCATAAAATCCAAATCTTTGAGCCCTGCATAAACAGAAGGAGATTTTGGCTGGCATTTCCAAAGGAAGCCCTTATCTCCTTTGTGAAATGGGTGTGCTACTTTGCATGAGGGTGTATACAAGAGATGTAAATGAGAAGTTTGCTTGCATGCAAAAGACAAGTCATCCGACAGCTGCCAATCCCCATTCACAGGGAGAGCTTCCTCAGTCTCCAGGAGAGTAAAGAGAAGGGAACCAACATGTTTGCTTCCCAAGGAGGTGAAACAGGCTCTGAATATTCATAAAATGAGTGTCCATTTAGTCATGGGAGTGCTAATTGTCTCTGATTCACAAAAGTGGGTGACCTCACCTGCTCCCCAGAACATATCAAAAGGATGTGGCATAATGCAATGAAACCAGATAAGATCCTCATCTCACAAGTTTGGGGGGCTTCCTGATGCAGCCTCCAAAGACTGAATCGCACTGCCGAGCATTTCTTTAATCACTTCTCACAAATGCAATACAGACCAAGCTCAGTGGAGCATGTTATTAGACAGATAATAACCCCTCCACAGCCAAGATTTAAATCCTGGAGTCATCACACACAAAACAGGTTGTCTGGAAAGTTTTTGTTTACCTTATTTTATTAAAACAAACAAAACAACAACAACCAGCCATGGAGTTCACGCTACAACAGCTCGTCTCTCTTCAACTGAGAGGACTGCACCCTACTGAGCTGCCTCTTCACCAAAGCACACGGAATAACGAACAGGTTCTGCTCCCCCACGTAGCAGCTGAAATTCTGTCAGCACTTTGGAAAGAAGTGGTATGAGCCCTTCCCCAAGGAATACATAAAGGCACAACTGCTTGATAACTGTTGCGGCTTGACTTCCCTGGAAAGAAAGCATTACAGAGTCTACACAACACGTGAATGGAGGATCTTAACATACCCCAGTTGGTACCAAAAATAAAAGATACTGGGAGCAACCTTTGGAAGATCTGCTGAGCTCCACCAGAACATTGCAGAACCAGATCGGCTCTTGAGCAGACAGAAGCACCAGCTACGCTTGGCTCAGTCAGACTGTGTTTCGGTACTGCTGTCATGCCCCTCCTGGTAGCTTCCCTCAGCTCCTTTAAAGAGTAACATCACATCAACTCTGATGAACACACAAAAAAAACCCCGACTGACTAAAATGGGAAAGCACACACAAATCATTTCACTTCCCCACCCCGACAGAACCCACCATCCAAAAATCCTACCGCAGAAAAAAAATATATATAATTAGACTGTAATCTTCTGATATAAACCAAACTGCTGCTCTCAATGATCACAGTCGCTCTTCAAAGCCTCTGAGATAAAAAAGAATCTTATCGTTCAAATTATTACTTCTTAGGGTTGCTTTTATCAAAGTTAGAAGGAAGATTCTAAAAACAGCAGCGATACGGGAACAGGAGCTAGCCATGTTTTAAATGACACTGGATTTTCTGCCAATTGGCCGATTCACAACTCAAAAAAGCAAGTGTAGATGAAGACAAAGCTGTTGGCTCTCATAACCTTTACGGTATCACAGTAAAAAATCTCAACTGTCTCACATATTTATATGAAATGGCAGGTCTAAAATTGAGATTTGTAATTTCGCAGCATCAAAATCATCACAGATGGCTGCAGTCTATTGCTTCTTTAATCTGCCTTCTCTCTCTTCCTGCTCGTTTCCCCCTTCCTCCAATCTGAGTGTAAAAGATGTGCTTTATCACAAGGAAATCAGAACTAAATGCAAACCACAATATATTAATTGTGTAACAAAACAATTTGCATAACAATGACGCATGCAAGCAAGTCTTAAAATGATGTCTCAACGCTGCCCTAAAGCACCTCAGCCGTGAGATGTGTCACGAGTTGGGACAGCTTCAAGTTCCATCAGCCATGTTCCACATTTGTGCTCTCCTAAAGGACAGCCATTAGTACAAGAAGTTCTGGGAAGAACATAAAAATAAAGAGCCACAACAAGTTTGAGTTCATGGCACACACTGAGCCGTCAGAAAGCAATCAGCGCTCATCTCGTATTTGTAGTGAACGAGACAGTGCTGCAGAAGCACTCCCAGGCACCTCAGAAGCAAAATAAATAGGAATTTAACACTCGGCCCTTTTCCCTCCCTGCTCTGGGCTTTTGTGTATCTATACACGTGCATGTATATATTCTACATACATATTCCATGTATTCATATTCCATATGAACCCTTGGAAGTTCAGCGAGGCGATTACCGAAGTCAGCAGAAAAAAACAGCAGTTGTTTGAAAATGATTACACAAAGCCTGTCCTTCAGTCAAACACCTCCATACAACACACACCATTTTTTTCCCCACACATCCTGGTCAAGGTCAGAGAGTCATTAATGTCCGCTACAGGAGGCACTTCAGAAGGGAAGCATCTTCCCATTATGCCTCTCCTACACAGACCAGATATTAACTAAATGCAGCTCAAGGAAACTTCTCTTGTTTAAAACCCAGAGGGCTGAATGAACTTGAAGCCCAAGCAGCTCCCGGGGCCATGTGGGGGATGCAGGCCCGGGAGCGCCGAGGTCTCCTGCGGCTCTGCAACAAGTGCGGGCCCCGCTCTGCTGCCCTGAGCCTCTTCTGCCCAGCCAGCTTTTGTCAAACATATAAAGTCTTAATCAATCCTAACTCTGACCCAAGGATCACAGGGGAAGATGGATGAGGAAACGGACAACCTCTGACCTCTCCTTGTATTTGTCCTGCCATAGTCAGCCCATTGAAAAACAATTGGGGTGGAACCCTCTCACCAGCTCCAGGCCCAGCCTGGCATCCTTTTGTCGCCTTTCACAAACTCACATTATCCTTCCTCCCCCTGTCCATGCTCCAAACCCACAGGAATGCTCCTCACTTCACCCTCCCTGCCCAGAGTGCCGCCAAGTGGGACCCAGCCCAGCTGCAGGGTGGCACAGGGCAGGACAGGGGCCGGCTCCATGCCACAGGCGCAGCGTCAGGCAGCACGGGCAGCAGTGTGCCTCTGGGCTCTGCAGGGCTCCGGCAACCAGAGGAGCTTCCTGGTGAACCGTTCTGGCTGGGGAACGGCAAACGCTGAAAGAGGAAACCACAAGTAACCACTGATGAAATGGGTTTAGCACTTTCCAATTACTTGCTGGCTCAAGTCCTCTAAGAAGAGCTGGCACGGGCCAGCCTGACTCCGGCAAACCCAAGAAGACAGAAAGTTTCCTTCTCAGCTGCAAACGTGACGCCGCCTGGCCTCCCTCCAGCAGCACAGACAGACTGCTGGGTTTCCTGAGCCCAGCAGGTACGTGCGCTACACACTCAGCCCCAAGGTCTAGTCCAATGACAGAAAACAAAGAGAAGAACAGCCCACTCCCACCAGCAAAACCTGAACATCTTCCTTTTGCAGAAGGCGGCATTCATTACATGATGAGCCCATATCGCATCCGGGCCACTGGTGAGGAAAAGCATTAGATGTGTGTCAGTCGGTGTGACCTGGGGCTGACCCAGAAGGCCTTCAGGAGAAGGCGGAATAATTTCCGTGCAATAAACCGGGATGCTTTTCCCCCCATTCACTTCCTCCTCTCACAGCCCAGGCTGTTAATGCGTCAAGATGCTTCACCTACAAGTTACCAATCTATTTGAAGACAGCAACACCTCCTCAGCCACCCGTGGCTCTCCTAAGCAGCACCCACTCAATGCCACATCTGCAGGTTTGCATCTTCAACTGCACACAGGTTTTCAAGCTTCTGCCTCACGGAACTCCAAAGGCAGTCACTTACTCCAAACAGGATGCCCCCTCATCATGCTGTTCATTTCCCAATGCTCACTACAGCCCGTGGCAATTTTGTTGCCAAGAAGCACTTGGGA
The DNA here is from genome assembly GCF_016699485.2 of Gallus gallus. Lineage (NCBI taxonomy): Eukaryota > Metazoa > Chordata > Aves > Galliformes > Phasianidae > Gallus > Gallus gallus. Next base: position 7,381,357 of record NC_052540.1, read on the forward strand.
CTTTTTCCACCTAGCAAAAACTCTGCAAATGAAGGCAGAGGCTTATCCTAAGTACTTTTTTCCTGCCAAAGCTTAATTTCAATATGCAGTAATGAACGTCGTGTTGACTGCAAATTATGATTTAAAAGAAATCATGTAGGACATTCAAAAGACAACATTCTCATAGGAGTTTAGCACAAAGGCAGTCAGATGCTTGCTTTGCTAGCTTGTTCTCAGTCCCCATTAAAAAAGGACCTGCTGAAAAATGTGCCAAGAGGACGTGAAGCCAAAGACATGTAGCTCCAAACCACCTTTTCCAAAAACATGGGTTCAAATCCACTAAGAAAATCAGCACCTTCAATTCAGCACCTGGCAGAATTCAGGCCACTGAGCTGTGCAAAAGCATTTCAAATTTGATCTTCATTTACGCTTACACAAGCAAGAGTTTAGAAGCTGAGGCCAAAGATATTTTATTTATAAACTTCTCTCTCCTTCCCTAACCTTCTACTGCTTCTTCCCGAAAGCAGAGATGAAGAGAACATAGGTTTTGAGGGTGTTCTTCCCCCCCTTTTTTAGGATAATCTGTCTTTTATATGAACTTTAATCCCTAATTCAGCAGTACACAGGACGGGGCGGGGGTAGCAGACTTTTAGCATTTCTAAGAGTATCCTAGCACCTCCATTATTAAGCTGACAATGGAAACCCTCTGAGAAATGAAAATATTTAACAAAGGCAGCAGTGTCAAATATCAAAAGGTTATTTAGCGCTAAAAATTTGCAACAAGTTAAACACCAAAGACTTCCCCTTCTCAAAGGGGGAAAATAATCCAGCTAAAACTGCCGCTGTTCTTTTTTTTCCCCCCTTCCTCCTCCTGACTCTGGTTCTTACCCCACTGCATTATCCGAGGGAAACTTAAAAGAATTGTCACTTCAAATGATGGTAGCTCAGCTGCACTGCTTTGCAGCCACACACATTTTGGTGGCTGTCACAGACCAATGCAAATTTAGGTGCCTGCTGCAAAATGCATCTTGCCTTCTGCCTATTATGGCAGTATCATTTGTTTTGCATTACATAATTCTTAGCCTTGCCACCTGGAGCTATTGGACTCCTTCATTAAACCCCTCTGTCTCATTGCATCCCACAGGGGCTGCTAATTACTGGCTTTACTCCATTTACTCTCATCTCCAATTCAATTATGCATTCAACTAAGCCCTAATGAAAAGTACAATATGGCTCATCTTACCTTGGCATTCACCATTGCGTTCTTCATAGCCAGCATTGCACAGACAGTTGCCAATGGGTACCAGCCATTCACCATCTGCCCCGCAGTACATTTTTGGCACGTCCTTCTCTTCCGAGTTGTTGACACAGGAGCCACGAACCTCCACCAGAGAGGATGTATCAGCCCCAGTAATGGTGTCTGGAAACTGTGCCAGGTTTCGAACTGTCAGTGGGCACTTCTTATAGAAGACACGAACAGACACCAAAGCAATGCAGGCACCGACGTCCTGGAAAGCCAAGTAAAACCCTTTCTTGCTGAGAGGCCCCACGTCCCGCACCTCTGTATTCAGCTTCATGATCCTGTCACCAATGTCCACCTGGGTGAAGCTCTCATCAGCAGCAATGGTGTCAATCTTGGCAAACTGGCTCTCTCGAATAAAACGCTCCTTGTCGTTGTTTGATTCATAGTAATAGAGGTTGAAAGTCTCTTTGCAAGTTCCCATGACACCTGGCAGGCTGTTGCAGTCTCTCAGCGTGAACTTGATTTCAATATATACCCTCTGAGCCCCCTCGCGGGGAATCCAATCAGTTCGTAACCAATTATTCTGACTGGGCTCCATCACATTGCAAACTTGGTAGGTGCGGATCGGAGTGTTCTTCTCATCCATTATGCTCACTTCCTCCCACTGTCAAGAAGAAAGAGGAGAAATGCATCAGTATTCAAAAGGAGCAACAGACCTCCACGATAAAATTAACCTGCCCTTCCACAATTAACTGGGAGATGGCATTTTTTCTGCTGCATCTATCATGCCATAGGCAGGACCTCAACTACTTGGACATTCAACGAGAAACCCATTGAAAAGAAGCAGGCTCCAAACCAGGTAAGACTAAACAGCTCAGCCCCCAGGACCTGGCTTGGATCAGTGCACGTGCAGCACTTTACATACAGGTAGCACAACACCAGCCCCGTTGTTTCCTCTGCAGTAAATGTGAGCCCCACTTCATACACATGAGCAGCAGGCAGCAAAATCACGTGACGGGGATGGAGTAACATCCACGTTTCTGGCATCACCACCACAGCTCTTAAACTGCTAACCCAACCCTGGTTATTTCTGAGAGATTCCAACCACCACACTGGGCTAGCTCCACATTTTAGGACTCTTCCACTCTTCAATCAAGCTCAGGCACCTCCTTCAGAAGTGCTTGAGTAACAGGCATCATAATTATGATGCAAAGATGCATACAATCCAAGGAATATATGCAAAGAAGAGATCTTGCCCTAAACCATTTCAGCATGAGGAACTTATAGAGAAAGAAAACATAAGCAAGAGCTTTGGAAACAAACAAACCAGCCAACCCCACCATGTTTCAGAGACTGTGCTACAAGAAAGTTCACCACAGTGTCTTCCTGGAGTGGGAAGAAGAGGGGCCTCAGCAAGATTCTTCTAGTAGAATCCCCATAGTGCTTTGGCATAAGAGAGATCCTTCTTCACAAAACAACAAAGCACATGTTAGATAATGCCTGCATGCTGCCTGAGTTTGGAGGCTAAATAAAAAAGTATATAAAAGTTATCCTTGAAAAAGAAAAAAGACCAGCAGAAACTTTAGAGAGACTTCCCAGAAGTGCTGTTCTGAAGCCATGGCTTTGATAAACAAAAGCCTTCTTAAAGTTAAGGGGCTTCTAGTATAAGATCCTGCATTCTCCTCCCAAGGATTGCTCATACGAGAGTGATTTTTACTTAAAGAGACTCCAGCTTAGCTGAATCCGTTTATAGAAAGAGCAGTTAGCACCATGAGTCACCAGGAGCAGAGAGAATAATATTTTATTTGCTGCCCAGCTATAACTGCAAATTAAAATGGAAGCAGGGGACGGGGCGGGGGGAAATCAATACTCAGCATGCCGTGACTTTTCACAGAAAAAGGGAAAAATAAATCCTAAAAAGCCATCTATCAACGTAAAGTGTAACACAGTGTTAGTAAGAAGACAGTTATTTAATTTACAGCTGCCACACAGTTAGTTTACTGTTACAACATTGTCTTTATGATCCATCAGTTTCCATTCTGTTTATGTCCCATCTACACTACCTATACGTGTGTGGTACAGGAGAAGGGAAGAAGCAGAGGGAAGCAATACTTGCTGATGGGATTTCCTTTACCACGCTCATACAAAGGATGCTGCTATAGGGCTCGATACGGAGCCAGCTGAGGCCGCAGCTACACTGAGCACAGCACAGCCGTGCCTCCCAGCACACAGGCAAACATTTCTTACTTCACGGATGCACAAACCAAACGCAAGCACATCTCCCTGCCAGAGCTGAAAACGAGCAGAGCCCCAAGACTTGCAGCCACTGTACGTGGTTTGTAACTCCAAGTACGTGGTCAAAGGCGTAATTTCAGCTTGAAAGCAAAAAGTTAACTTCCATAATTCAAGTCTTCTCACGGTTTAATGATGCAAAGTAAAACATTCTGGGCACAAAACCTGCTTTTCAACTGCAAAACGCTAGAGAAAATCATTAATTATGTTTATGCTGCAATTCATTAATTCCTCCAGGGCTACTACACGTTTGATTACAGCCGGTCGTTGCTAAATGGCAGCGTTTATCTCTAACCCTTCTTACTCACGCAGCCCTCACACCTCGGGAACTGGCAGAGGTGCAGAGGAACGTCTCCCGCAATAGACGAGAAGGTGCACGCAGATAAACTGGCGCTGAAGGACAGGGTCTTCCCAGGAAGATAAAGGAAAGAGTTCACTGCTGCTGCCTGAAATAGATCTGCAGCATATGAAGCTAAAATAAACGCTTTCCAAGCACTGTCTCTCAGAGCAGACCATGTACTCTTAAATTTTTCACTACTGGCTTAAAAATAGAACACGCGTATGTAGGTTTAGTGAAACCAGTCACGTCCACAAGGAGAGCACAGTCACATCCACAAGGAGAGCACACGTTTCCTTCTCCAGCTTGCATGGAGCTTTCAGGGAAGACATGAGGGGAAAGGGAGAATTCAACAATTACTAGTAACAAAGCTCTCCCCGGCCATCAATTCACCACTGACTTACTAAAACTTATACACCGGGTCCTACTCCCATCCACAGCGCAGGCTCCCCTTGCAGAGCAGCAGGACAGACCCTGCCCACACAGCTGCCAGTCCTGGGGTGCAGCCCTACAGCCCTCCCCAGGGCAGAGCTGCTCCTGGCGGCAGTGCAGGCTGAGGGCTGCAACCAGTGGGCACCGCAGCGCAGCCTGCAGGGCTGCCACTCAGCCCCGTGCTCCGGAGCTCGGTGTGCCCAGGCTCAGCCCCAGCCAGGGCTGTAGTCAAGTTCAGGCAGAGCAACAATGGAGGAGCCAAACAATCCCCCTTTCTCCCATGTTATGGCTATTCAGAGCTTATGCATAATGCATCGCCAACCAGCGCAACCTCGGATTCCTTCCACTCGCTGCTGTTTCCTTAGCTCTCTTCTAATTACAAGCAGGAACACACACACACACACACACAGCTAAACACATAGGTTTCTCAAAGAGCCCAGCACTTTGCTGTGCATGGGTCCAGATCTTTCAGCACTTATTTTTCACCCAGTTTGACTTAGGGTGCCCAAAGAAAAGTAACTAAGCTGCTTCAGTCATCTAATATTAAAAGGATATGAGTGGGGGGCATTCCCCCCCCCCCACACACACACACTATTGTTATTAACGATTACCGTGCATCGCCTGCATTTTTCTTAAGGTGTTCTCTTTAAGGAAGAGAGCCCCTTCTAACCGCACACCGGGGTGACCCCTCCGGCCCCAGCAGCACCGCCCTGCGTCCCACGGACCGGCAGCAGAGGGTCGCGCTGCCCTCCCGCACGCAGCCCCTCCGCAGCGCCGCGCTGAGCCCCGGCCGCGTCCGGGCGAGTCTTCCGCTGTCACCGCACCGCAGGGAATTTGAGCGACTCTCTCTTACAATCACCTCTTTGAGAAAAGCGCACGAAAAGAGCCGGGCGGCACGGGCTGAGCGCTGCAGGTACCCATGCGGAGCCCAAACGCACCGCGCGCGGAGCGAACCCGACGGCAGCACCGACCCGCGACGCAGCCGCGAGCGGCAGTGCCGGGAGCGCGGCCCCTGAACGCAGCACTTACAGCCGGGACCGCCGGTTCAGCCGCCGGATCGCGTTTCTCGTTGGTATTTCGCCTTTAAACAGGCACCTGAGCCCGTGCCTGAACCGATCCCTTAATTCCGAAACCTCTTTTCTGCCCTTTTGGTTTTTACTTCTTCCATGACAGAGCCATCCGAAGGGAGTATAGAGTTTCCCCAACAAAGAGTAATTCACTCCGCGAGCCCGGGCCGAAACCCGACCTCCCCGCCGCAATCAGCGGTAATCGCGCCATTAGGGCTCTCCGAAACGCACTAATCGCCCCCTTTGCCCTCGCGATCCGATAGCGGCGGACTTACCCCTCCTTCCAGCGGGCTCGCGATCCAGCCCAGCTCCCCCTGCACCGAGCGGGAGTCCAGCAGGGTCACTGCGGGGAGGCAAAACAGCGCGTTACGCTCCGGCCGCGCTCGCAGACACCGCGCAGCCGAGCGCTCCCGCGCGCGGGGACCCGGGCAGCTCCACGCGGGGCTCGGAGCGGGGCGCCCACGTTAAGTAACGCGGAGCCGCGCGGGGCAGAGCCGCTCGCTGGAGCCGCTCGCGGGGCAGAGGGGGCAGCAAGCGGAGCTCCGGACAGCGAACAAGCGGCGCCTCGGACGCTCGGCGGAGCGCTGCCGGCCCCCAGCACCCACGGGCGGTGTCGCTCCCGCCGCAGCCTGCCCTGCCCCGTCCCGTCCCGTCCCGTGCCGCGCTCGCACCCCGGGCACCCGCCCGGCGCCGCTCCGGGAGAGCCGCGGGAGGCGGCGGCCCCGGCCCGGGCGGGAGGCGCGGGGGTCGCGGCACCGCGCTCCGCCCCGCGCACCTGTTCGGCCCCGGCCCGCCGCACCGGCCGGGAGCGCGCGGCCCGAGGGGCAGCGGGGCGGAGGGACCGCCGCCCGGCGCCGGCACCGAACTTTCCCGCGGCGCGGGGAGCGCGGGGCGGCCGCGCCTCACCTTCGTTGGCGGGGTACACGCGGGAGCCGGTGACGGCCCCGCAGACGCCGACGAGGAGCGGGAGGAGCGCGCCGACGGGGACCCCGGCCATGCCGCCCGGCCGCGCCATCCCAGTGGAATAACGCCCGCATGGGCGCGCGGGCATAGGCATTGCCAAGGGGGCGGGCCGAGCCGCCGCCCCGCCGCCAATCGCCGCCCGCCCCGCGCCGCCGGACCCGCCCCGTCCCGCCCCTGAGCGCGGCGGCCGAAGCGAGCGGCGGGGCCGGGAGCGGTGCGGCCCGAGGGGCCTCCGGGCGGCGAGAGCGAAGGAAGGAGGAAAAGCGCGCGGACGGACGAGCAAATAAATAAATGAGTAAAGGAAGAGCGAAAAGTCGCGCGGAGCCCCCGCCCTCTCCCGGCACCACGCAGCGCCCGGGAACCGCCGGCACCGGGCAGAGAGCGGCCCCGCAGCGCCCCGCGCCGCCCCACCGCTGGGCAACAGCGCCACCTGGCGGCCGCGCCGAGCGCCCCGGCGGCCTCGCTGCCCCGCGCCGGAGCGCCGCGCGCCTGGGGCCGGGCACCCCCCGCACCCTCTGCGGTAACGTCGCTACCGTTACTTTGCTGCCTCAAAGAGGTACTGCTTTAATGTAGGTGAGCTCCGGCAGCGCGCTCTCCGCCTGCCCGTAGCACGGCTCTCACACCCGCCGCTACCGATGGGGCTCCTCCGGGCCGGGGCTCGGCCGCCCCCCTCCCCGTGAGCGCCTCTCAGGGGGCAGCTCCGGGCGGAACCGGGAGGAGCGGGGAGCGACGCCGACGTCTGGGCCCGCACGCGAACGTTCGGAGCGCCTGTTGGGGCGGGGGACTGAAGCAGCACGGCCGTGCCATTGTTAAACTCCGCGCTTCCTGACTTTAATTACCGATGCGAATTCTTAGCCTAATGAGGAGGAAGAGAAGGAATTGTTCCATTATTATTCCACCCTGAAGCGGGCAGCGCTCGGTTCCAGCGATGTGAGCCTCCCACCTTCACGGTGGGGCAAATGGTGCGGGGCTGCCGGAGTGGCAGAAGCCCGGGTCGTTTCCATTGCAATGACAGAAACGTCAGCTGTCGTAAAAAACGGCATCGTTTGAAACCTCTAAAATATTCCATGTATATCGATGCCATTTTAATTGCGTGATTTTTTCGGATAAAATAAACGTAGACAATATAAAACGGGTTTGTGAATGTAACAGCTGAAATGGTCCCAGTTGAACCAAATCCACTGCACTTTGGCTGTTAGCAGGGTGTGAAAGAAGCCGTGCCAAAACAATCGCTGCTTCCTCACTCGGGGTCACCTCAGCACACACAGCCCACACGGCCATGCCAGCTGCAGCAGCACTTGGACTGACCCTGCCCACAGCCCACTGCCCACAGCCCACTGCCCACTGCCCACAGCACACACTGCATCCAGCCGTGGCCGTGCTTGGCAGCTGATCACAGAAAGATCACTGTTCCCCCCCCATTCACCATTTGTTTTCTGTTCGTTCTGAAGCTCTGGTGAGCACTGTGGTACCCACGCAGCATCCCACCGGCAGGTGCGGTGTGCTCAGAGCACGGTCCCACAGCAAGCAGCGTTCCTAGCACGGCTCTGGGGCATCACGCAGCTCTGCACAAGGAGCCGCTCTGCACCCTGCCCAGCCACGAATGCAGCACGCTCAGCCTGGCACCTTCCTGCCCCAGCGGGATGCGGGGCTGCTGCACACTGCCCCTTTCTCCCCTTTCTCCCCCTGCCCGCCTACACACACTCGTCCATCTCCCGGAAGCTTTTTGCTGTCAGTCAAGTGACAGCCTTGGTAGGAAGCTCTGTGTGCTCGCGGGCCTCCTGGGGCCCGGCACCACACTGAGGTGGGGAAAAAACAGGAGGAAAAAGAAGCAGCGGGGGGAGGAAGCACAGATCCTCCTTTAGTATGCAATTCCACAGCCTGCGGGGGAAAATGCACCCGGCTCCTCTGAAAAGCTTTTTCCCACAAAAATGTGAGCCATTTACCGCTCTCCCACACGGCTTGCACCCGGCCAGCCCCTGCACGGAGGGCACTGCAGCCCGAGGCAGCTGTGTGCCCGCAGCACAGCCCTGCAGGCCCGGCACCCAGTGCAGTGGCACGGCCAGCACCAGCACCGCGCTGCCCACCATCTCCTTCGGGCTCACCAACCTTTGGCGGAGCTGTGAGCATGGCACATCTGCCCATCAGTCCCTGACCAAACCCCTTGTTAGCTATGCGGGAGCAGCAGCTGCTCCTGTGTCCGAGCAGGATGCGGTTCCCCAGGCTGAGCTGCTGTTAGCTGAAGCTGCTGCCGGAGCACAGAAAGCTGCAGGATTCCAGTGAGGAGAGCACCACGGCAGCCTAGCAGTTCTGTTCCAGCTGGGATCATGGGGAGCTTTGCTGCTGACCTCAATAAGAAAGGGATCAGATCTGTAGCTCATTTGCAAATCCACTCTGCAAAACAAGCGAGCTTTAGGCACTGCATCGTATTGACACTTCCTTCTCTTAACCGTGACCATCATCACAACAGTTCCCTATTTACTGCAGCATTTATGCTAATGGCAGAAGCCTGACGGTGTGCTTCTTCTGACTGGGCACAAGCCAGGCCTTGGCAGCACAGGGACAGTCATGCGAGACTCTTCCCTTCCCCAACCAATGCCACCAAGGAGGGCTGGGTGAGCATCAGTGAGATGCTGTGGGACGTCGGTGCCAAGTGAAGCAACGGCTGTTACTGCTCCGTACAGTGCAATCCCTAACGTTTGCAGCATGCCACTGTCAGGTCCCCGAATGGAAATCCTGTCACCAAAAGCACTGAGCAAACAGGAGTGTTTGTCATACAGTTTGTGCTGCCTACCACCAGCGAGCACTGAAGGGCACCGGCAAACTATAAAACGTGAAAAGCAGCTCAGATACAGTGAAGAACAAAAGGAAGAAATGCAGCCAGTGCCAACCCGGTGCTGCAGCCCGTCACCCAACAACAGGCCCGGCGCTGCAAAGCTGAGCACCCACCTCGGCAGTGCACGCAGGGCTGGGCTGGCCGTGCTGTCTCGCAGCCAGGCTGCAAGCCGCAGCTGTCCCAAGTCGGAGCGTGACCGAGAACGCTGTGTGCATAGCAGCGCAGCCCTGCAGGTTGTTTGCAGTGCGAGCACCGATGCTTGGCAACTCGGAGCGGAATGTGTGTGCGTACATTGCACCGAAAGGTTACTTAGAGCTGTGGAGGTTAACAGATACCTTAATGATTACAAAAGGCTTTTGAGCATCGCTGGCGTTGTGCTGCCGGTCTGCAGCAGCTGTGCTTCTGACTGGCGATCAGCCTCCAGCCGCCGAGCTGGGCGGGATGGGCCGTGGGGCAGCGGGGGGGCACAGCCGGCGGTGGGCAGCGGGGTGCAGCCGGGGGGGTGGGAGGGCAGAGGGCAGCTCCGTCCAGGAGGAACCGCGGCGGGAGTGGCAGCCCGTGCCAGAAGTGGCAGGGAAAGCTGTTTGTGGCAGCTTCGGAGGAGCCTTGGTTGAACGCAAAGGGTGAGGCTGAAGTCTAAGTGTGGGGGATTGCAAAGTACATCCAGATTCCTTTAGAAGCACACACCCATCTCTGCAGTAGGGAAATGATTGAGTCTGGCGGACGTAGCTTTCCTCTTTCAAGAATAAGGTCGCAGTTTGGGATTTCTCTGCTCGATTCTGGCCTGGTCTACGGTGAAGTCGAGTGAATTTTTGTAGGAATTTGGCTAGGAAACCTGAAGAGGTGGAACTGGGCCCTTCGTGTGGAATAGAATCAATCCTAAATCAATATAAATGTTTTGGATTTGTTTTCCTGCGGGAATTTCAGCTTTTCTGCCAGTAATTACTGCAGGTATTGCTGAAAAAATAATAAATAAAAAGAGATACAGGATTATTTTTATTGTCCTGCTAAATGTTCTGCAGGAATGCCTTTGGATGCACAGGTAATTATAGAGCAAAGTCTCTGAACTGTTTTTTGATAAGCCAACCTAAAGAGCGGTGTGCCGAAGCTCTGCCTCGTGGCTGTTCTGTGTGCTCGGAGACAGCGATCTATCCAGAGATTATTTATGCAGTGATGGTACCAATCAAGCTGTACCAGGGACGGGTTCCCTATGGAGCCCTGAACATTTCTGGCACTTCCAAGAGAGCAAATCCGAATGAGCTCCGAGTGAGCCATGCTCCCTGAGATACCCCACCCAGACTGACGAACAACACTGTAGTAATCATATAGAAGGAAACTGTTTCTGCGCTTACGCTACAGAACAAAACCAGCCCCTCCTTTATTACTGCGTGCCATTTTCTAGTAGCAGCACACAGCCAGATTGGTTTTGTGTAGAATGAAATATAAGACCCTGGGTTTTGTTCTCGTAAAAAAAGTGGAAAGCATTTGTGCATTTTTCCATGAACACAGGAGTGACTGCTGTGCTGCCCAGGCAGGGCAGGGACCGAGGCTGGGACTGCGCCTGGGAGGAGGGCTGTGCTCAGCTCTGTGCGGGTTTCCTGAGAGACTCTCAGTCGCTGTCACAGTAAAACTTTACGAGTTGGCTGGAGATGAGTGCCCGCCATGCCTGCCTCAGAACAGAGGTGCTGAATAAATATCAGCTCAGAGAGAACCGCAGGCAGCCGCTGTCTGCCGCACCGCTCCCGCAAGGAGGGACAGCGTCATTCAGGAACATCTGTAAGGCACGAAAGGACCTTTTATACCTGCTGTCTACGGGCCAACCTGAAAATAATAATGCTGGGCTTATCTCTGTCTGATGCATTCCCTGAACATCTGTGTCCTCGCTACAGAGAAGCTGCAGGCAGCAAAGAATGGCTGTTTATTATCTAAGAAATGGTTTGTCACGTTTTAAGGGAACCTCCGGCTGGGGAAAGGGAGTACATGCATTTGCGTGTGTTCTAGCCCAGTATCTGCACTGATTTTATTGCAAAAGGTTGCAAATTCTGGATGAATTTCACACAAAGCAAAAAAGACATAGAAATGAAAACCTGCATGAAGAACAATGGGAGAAAAAAAAAAAAACAAACCAAACAACAACAACAAACATCTGATTGATTTTATGTCAAAAAAGTGACCGTTATTGTTTTCCTCCATGCTGCCGCTGATCTGAGGAGCGTTCAGAGAATAAGCTGAAGTTTGCTGTGCTGGCAGCGCTGCCGCTGCACTGCCTTGCTTTTCATCTATACCCATCTGCTGGCTCTTGTCACAAACACGGATCTCCTCGTACAGCCCTTTGCACAGCGGGCTGCCAAGCCCACTCTCGGGGATGTGAGCACCACGGGGACATCAGAACAACAGAGCCGCATGGCTCCGTGCCTGCACCCCGTGCTACTCAGGCACAAACTTAATTTTAAGAATTCTTCTAATTTATGAGATACAAATTAGTTCCTGTTATTTCAGTACACCGCTGGCACCATCTCACAGCTTTCCCTTGGTCGGAAGCAGTTTGCCAGAGCCCGTTCCCCCGCTCCCCCAGCAGCACACAGCTCATCCCACTGACAGAGGCAGCCCCAACCCGTGCCATCCTCCTGCACAGGAGTGCCTCTGAGCTCTCCCTCAGAGCTCCATGTCCGTAGGAGATGACTCCCTCGTACTGCTTTACTGAGACACTGCTGTCAAACTTTCCAAATACCTACGCAGACGGTGTTTCCAACAACATTTTTTCCCAAATATTTTCTCCTGTGGTATCCTGAGGAAAACAGGAAAGCTGTTACGCTCGGGGAGAACTGCACAGTGCTGCAGCTGCTCCTGCCCCAGAGCTGCCACCTTCCCTCGGCGGCCCCCTGCCCACCACCATTACGAATCCTTACCCGCGTTACCACGCTGCCCACAGTTCCCACTGGCGGCTGAAATGAGCAGTGGAAAACTTGCTTAGCGCCCAGACAATGGGCTTGATTCTAAGGAGGAGTGTGACTAACCATTCGCCCTGACCCGTTGCGATCCCTTGTCCCCTATTTCAAGGGCTCGCACAGGACCAGGAAAACAGCCATTTGCAGTGCGTTGGGAACAAAAGCGATGGATTACCCGTACAATTTTGTATCCGTTCCTTATGGAAGCAGAGGAGAATGGTTCTGCACTAAAGGAGCACACGCAGTAAAATGCACGGGCTTTCTTTCCTTGATTTCTATCAGGATCTCTCATCAAAATATATCTTTGGGACAGATCAAAGCACAACGCAGATTTGTTTGAGTTTCACCCACGGTTCCAAAGTAACCAAAAATGCCAGCAAGACACTCAAATAAAGAGCTGCAAAAGTAAAACAGATTCCCGGTGGTGACATCTGTTAGTATAAGGATTATTCAAACATCTCCAGAGTTTTCCCCCAAAAATGGCTTCCTACCAAAACCCAACTCAGTCTAATATCCTTCCTTGGCTAAATCTACATTCAAACCGTATTTCTGTACTTTGTTGGTGCTAAGAAACCCACATGCTTGTCTTGACATGAAAATAAAAAGAGATTCCCAGGGAATTTAAAAATGTATATACTGGGGAACCAGTTTAAACTGACCTTGGCTTAGAGAAATGCATTTCTGTGAAGCTGAGCACAATTGTCAGTGCTTGGTACGGTACAAAATACATTTCTGCTGAAAGCAACTTCATTGTTAGATGCAAGATGGTTTCAATCTGCGAGGCTATCGGTGCAGTCAGGTGGCCTATAAAGGGATCAATTCTGTCTCTTCTGTCACGTATGAATGCGAACGCACATGCAAACATACACAAAACCTGAAGAAACGTGGCCAGGCCCATGGAGGGAAGAAAAGCTGAGAAGGACCCATTAGAAACCGTGCTGTAAACAGAAACAGAGCCCATAAAGCTCCTCCAGCACTGTTCCCAGCCACGTAATTCTCCACTTTCCTTATACCTCTCAGGTGGCCAATGCAGACCACCTACAAATTCGCCTTTGCTTACAGCATCGTATACAAAGCATGGGCATTAGTCCATTATATTAGTTTAAGAAGCCAGCTCATGCCAGTAGAATTGCAGCAGTAATGATGTGAGACTTAACACTTACAGCTCCACACCCCGCATGGAAATCCCATGATGGCTTCATTACGCTGGGAACTTCCCAGAGCCCATAAAATGGTGAATAAACTTTACCTGAGGACTGCAACAATATTTATGACATCAAGAATGAATCCATTAGAACCTGAGTTTCCCTTCGCCTTACTGTAGTTACTAAGAAATTTAATTTGGTGAAGATCTACCAATATATCAATGAAATCAAATATAAGAAGACGGCATTTACCCTGATTCCAATACATGACATTTGTGAGCGATAATGATTTTCTCCTTTGATTAAAATTCACTTTAAAACATTCTCTAAATAAAGCATTGATGAAAATGTAGCATCTCCTGAAGAGTCAAACACTCACACACAGTTTTCAGAACCAATTGCTGCACCTTAAAAGGCACTATAAGATATTCAGAGTAGAACTATGACACAACATGTTAGCTGGCTGCTTTGTTGTTTGAGCTTTAAATGTTAAATATGTGGAAGCACATAGGCTGTACATAGCTTGCTCCAAAACTAATGTCTCCTATGTATTTCCATGGAAATGACAACAGATATAAAGAGCCCAAAACCACTATTTGATAGAGCAAATTCTCAGCTACAAAACACTATTTTTCAACAGTTACCACCACAAGCTATGCATTTTCACCAGCAATGAACAAGACCCTGCATGCCACTCTTGTAAAAATCTACACCAGTGGAGGTGACCCACTGTCACTGTCACCACTGCTGAAATGCACCACCTCACTGTGCTCACATCCACTGCTGGGTCTCCATCAATGTTCAGCAAGTGTCAACAAATGTCCGTGGGTGACATTTTTCTGCAGGGGGGGATTCAGTGACACGCCTTTGCTTCATATGCACTTGCATTTATCAGACTGCCCCTCTGCTGCCGTCTGTCACATGGCAACAAAATGTAATGGGATATTGGTGGGAAGGTTCATCTTCTACTGCCATCCCACCAATGTCCACCTCTGACGCTGCAGTTCAACGTCGTAAAATAGGAGGCACTGCTTTCTGAGCAGCCCTCACAAAAGGAGCTTCCCCAAAAAGCCTATTTTCCAAAACACTACGTTATTTAGAACCCCATAAAGATCTATGTGTATCTACCCATCTGCAGCCACATTTATTTTTACATGTTTTTCAATGCATATCTCTCAGTGTCATAAGGTCTTCATAAATAAATCAACCTACTTAGATCCGCATGCTTTGAATAACAAGTCAGCCACCAAACCAGCAGATGGATACATTTTTAATTAGGTAACCAGTCAATGCCTTTTGGTTTGAAAACTCTCTTGTTTCTCTTAAAGAGATGGAAAGTAACCAAATTAAATCCAAAATTGCAGTGGGGTGGCATAGTGGTTTTATTCTGGATGTAGCTGCGAGTCAGCTTAGAGCCCAGCCCACGTGACAAACTTGAACAAATGCAATATTTTATATCAAGCAAACCTCAGAGTGAAATATTTAAGGATCTTGTAAGAGTACGTTGTAAACAATATGTATTTTTCAACAACACATGTGGTTACTTATGCATCTTCTCACTTGAGCAAGACTCTCTGATCTTAATTCATTTACTGTGTTGCCTTTGCAATCTCTCAAGCAAAATATTTCTAAGCAGCAACTTTTAATTTACATAATCAGACATACTTTCCTGAATAACATGCAAGAAACTCAGAATTAACAACATCTTGTACTGCTTAAATAACCCATGAAAAGAAACTCCAGCAGTTCCAGTTAACTTCTTCCCACAGAAGGGTTTTTGGTGTTGCACTCAGAGCAGAACTCAGCATGATGGATCCATGTATTATCCATACCATGATTCCCACATCCCTCTGCACATCCATGGCTTGTCCCTGGGCAATCACATGCCAGCATCCCCACGGCTATGCATACCCTGAGCCCTCTGCTCTGCCATTTCTCCAAGAAAAAAGAATTTCAGTGCCTGTTATGTTGGTACCAAGGTGACAGATTAAGTTTTTTTGGATCCTTACTCAGTTTTATGTTTACCAAAAGAAAAAAGATATTTTAAAATTCACATTAAAATCCAGACATAAAATCTGATACTTACAGACCGTAGCTTAAAAATAAATGGACCAGACTTAATCTTTGATGTCACTTCCTTGGATTTCATGACACAACACCTGAGATGAATTTTTTCCATTTTACTTCAGCTCTTTTTCCTTCGTATGCTTATGGTAAAAAAATAACCAAGTTTCCCATATGTCAAATAATAAAATCTAGTTCTATCATTTCTTTCTATCCCTTTACAGTTCTTTTCATTTGACTAAATGGAAAATGCTATATCTCTAGAACTATCTGGAAAAGAAATAAAGGCCTGACTCTCATCCCACTTTTATAGGGTTTGTGCTGATGTAATTGTTCTGATTTCAAGGAAATTGCTTCAGATTTGTGCCGTTAGATCAGAGCCGAGACGTGCGCGCAGCCTGAAAATACCCAGCTCTGCTAAAAGGTTCAGGTTTGTTCTCAGAGTTTTACATCCCATCATATAATTGCACTGCGTAAAACAACATTTATTAAAGATCAGATATGAAGCATAAAGATGGCAATCATTTGAAACTTTAGGGTATAATATTTGCCTACCGGTCTACATGGGCCATTATGGTTGAAAACTGTAGTAGTGCAGGAAGTAAAATTTCTCTTACATGCGACTTTATATTCTATTTGGAGTGAAAATCTTGTAAAATGGAGAATATTAGAAGCCGAAGCCAAACTGTATTGCTTAGAAATTCTTTTTAGCTGGCAGTTACTGTCCTGTGCTTCAGTTTTCCTCGTGTCCTGTTTGAGACGTTATAGCTCACAATCAAGAGAGAAGGAAAACGCTGCCATTTCACCATCACTGCTGCTGGGAACTCTTATTTTTTTAAAAAAGCACAATTTCCTGAGGGCAGCACAGCAGTCAGGGCCCCTGAGTTTCTGGTCCCACGTACCATTCTGCACCCACATCTGCCCGCAGTGCTCAGGGCTGAGCTCCGGAAAAAGGGAGGCCAGTGAATGAGAGGCCCGGCGGCAATTTGCGGTGTGGGAGAGCTGGGAAAAATGGGATGAAAACATCCTTGTTATATTTCAGCTTCACTTGCACAGCTCAGTTTCACAAGACAAAGAATAACAGTTTGAGCCATTTGCATTCAGATACGTTTGCGCTGGGATTTGGAGCCTTGCACTCAGAATGCCCCGCAGACCTTCAGCAGAGCACCACTCAACCTGGAGGAATAAGTCCCAACACACAACTTCCACAGCCCATGCTTTAGCACTCGGTAGAGTTTCTTGGTGGGAGCTATGCAGCTAGTAGGTCAAGCTTCTTTATATAGGCAACAGCAGGAAGACAGAGCCATTCTATCAGAATTAAGGGATCTGTGATTTTTATTGACCTGTTTATCAATATTGGAATGAGTTAAAGGAGAACTATGCTTACTCCATTTAGCAGAACTTGAGACGGTGTTCTGAACCACAAGAAGAACGAGAGTAAATTTCAAAACAATGCTTTCTGTGCTTATCCTCAAACTGTTCCAATTCCCCCTACCAGATCTTCTTTTAAGTTAAAGAGTGGAAGAGCTTGAAGAACACAATAATATTGCTTAATTTTGTCTGCCTTTCATTAACATTTATATGAGTTTATGCCATGCCTTTTGCTGTTTTCCAGCTGATAAATGTTTTTTTAATATTGTGCACAGATCATTTTGCTTATAATCAAGGAAGGAAAATTAAGTTTAACATCTGAGAGCTTTAGGCAAAAATGTCAGGCGTGAACCAGATGACCACATGAGAGTTGCAGAGTCTCTTTGTGCCCCAGATTGGCTGGTATTGTTTTGATGCTGTTGCGCTGGAGCAATGGCACTAACGTAATTATGAGATCAAGCAACATCTGGTGGATTTGGCACCCAGTTCACAATTGATTGTTAGTTCGGGTCAAAGGATGAATGCGCCTTAAGTGCACGTTAGGGTGCGCAATCATAAAGCTTGCATTAGCAAGGAAGGAGGACCAGCAGCATTCTCGCGTTTCATCACCCAACAAAATTGATGGCCCACAAAAAAGCAGTGGCACGGCACACAAAAGTGATGATGCCAGAGAGACTGACGCGCCGCAGGCGGTATTTGACATCTTCTGGCTGTGGGCTGTTGTGTGTTGTGATTTATGTCACCGTAATGATTGATTACTTTCAGATCATTCCCATTCTACCATATCTCTGAGAATTTCCCTCTTCTTCAAACATCTTTTTGTTCCACGAGCCCTAGGCTGCAGATGGCATCAACCCACGCATCTCCATTGTTTGAAGCCTACAAGAACTCCAGCATTCTTTGGAGGAATGCTCCTAGTGGAGTTGCTAGTGTCCAATTAAGTCCTGAAACTATGGCTGTGGGCACTTTAACCTTTTTATCCCCTTGTTCTTTTAGGCATTTCATTGTGTGCAACAGCTTCAATTCAACAATGCCTAAAAAAGTCATCAAGAAAGAAAATCAGGAGATACATTTTTCAGGTTATGGGAAAGTACTTCATGTGATGGCTACAGCTGCATCTGTCACACCTCCATAAGGGCTCTTCTGATCACGTTTCTTAAAATGAATTATCATCTCTGGCATGCAGCATTACAGCAGACTCCGGGTAAAGGCAACAGGCTAAATCTTCTGCATGCTAGACAGCCAAAAATGCCTCTGGGATGCTTATGCAAATCATCTGCTTCTCTGATATCTCAACCATTCTGTGTGACATATAAAATATCAATGACTCAATATTCATATGATGGGAACAACAAGAATTCAGGGCTTGTATCAAGATAAAACTGATTTTTTTTAATCTATTTTTCATTCTGGTAGACCTAACATGACATAGTACCCAGGGAATTACTACAGTGGATGGTGAATGTCTTAACTTCTTCAAATCAAAATCAACTACAACAAACTTCATTAGTTTCTATTTTCTTCTTCCCTAGGAAACAACACCACCAAGCATATTTGCTGCTAGTTTAGCCACTGACAACAAGCAGCTCAAAAGGACTCACATTTTGCCACATTTTACTAAAACTAACCCTCTGCCTCTCCACATTTCTCCAGTTCCCACAAAAGGCTTTTTCTATTCTATAGGACCTCTTTGTGAACATGCAGTACTACTGCCTGGAGCTCACTAGAGCTTTGTGCTGTCTCTCTTTCCTTTCTGGAAGTTCTTTGAGTTGCAAACAGATATACCACAAGCAGATCCTGCCCACTGCACGTTCCTCAAATAGTGTCAAACACTGCTCAGAAGCAACGCAAAAAAAAATGTAGAAAAATTTGTTATCTTCCCACAAAGCACGTACTGATTTGGTTCTTGGGTAGGATACAACAACCTAACAGGTTTCATTTACCAACAATATCTGTTCTGAGTAAGGCAGAAGGCTTGAATCTGGTGAGGACTCGTGGCGCAGGGCAGGCTGAGGCACATCAGTGCTGCCCACCTGCCCCGCAGTGAGCAATCGGGGTGATGGGGTTCCTGTCTGATAAGCCTCCACTGTCACCTTCCTCATGCATGTGCCAGGGGCAGTATCTGGCGTGAGCATGAAATCCAGTGGGAGCACTGCTTCCAGGAGGGCTCCGGGAGGCCTGGCAATACCAACAGAACACCCAGAGTACTCACACTGTGCCCAAAAAAACATGGCTGGAGAAAGATGACGTGAGAGCAATAGGTCAGCCTGTGCTGGCTGAAACTAAAACTCAGTGACCTAGTTCTGAAAAACAAAAGGATCTTTAACTGCGCTGTGTGATATTTACATGGATAGAGTTAATTTCTCATTTCCAGTACTGCTCATCTCTTTCTTTGTGTAATTTTTGCAAGGGCAGCTGGAGATGCAAGATATTTATCAATGGCTTCAAGCCTGGATCTGTTCTCAGGCTGAAGATTAGACGCACTGATCAGGCTTTTTCTTTTCTTTTTTTTTTAAGTATAACTGTCTGAAGAGTTCCCGCGGAAGCCGTTTGTATAAGTGGGTCACAAAGAATGAAAGCTGTCCTTGGGCAGCCTTTGAACAGGCACCGATATGTTTTCCTCCTTATTTCTTTTTCAGAGGAATGGAAAACATAAGTCCCTTTTTGTAAGCAGTATTTTATTTCTAACGTGCTCTACAATTCTGCAGAAGTCGTGAGCAGCACTGAATGTGTAATTCAAATAGTCCTTGATATACACGCTCTGGGCCTGACTCCCACTTAAACTAAGCTTTGCATGGTCTTTACGCCCACCCTAAAACTCTTTCACTTCTGGAATCACAAGGAAGGCTCTCGTCCTAGGGAGAAGGCAGACCAAAATATTTTTCACCTGCCACGTTCAGCTTACTTCATTGCTCAGCAATTGTGAATTGGATTTCCAGAGATAAGCCTATGCCTTTCAGCATCACTTATAGCCAAGCATCAAAATTTCAAAAACTATGGTAGAAGGTAGAGACTCACATGCAATTAATGCCCTTCTCTCTGCTGCACAAACTATGTACATGCTGTTCTTGGTACTGTTTTAATGAAAATCAAGAGTATGGCTCTTATTCAGCCAAGCACTTAGGCTGAAGTATTCACTATAAAAGCACCTCTCTTGACTTCCTTGGGATTATTCGTGTGCCTGTCTTTGGCATTTAAGTACTTAGTTGAACCAGAGCCCATAACATTATCTAATGAAAATAACTAAGTATATTAGACACATACGAAATTTGTGATCACCATTCCTGTTGAGTCTATTTTCTAGAATGGATCCCATTTATAGAATAAAATCAGACAGGGTTTTCTACTGTTATATCATCTGAATCCAAATAAAGAGACTGAAGAGCTCCAACTACAGAACTGTAGAAGGACTGAAGTTGGAAGAGACCTGTGGAGCTCATCCTGACCAATGCTCCAGCTCCAGCAGGGACATCTAAAGCGGGCTGCCTGGAAACATGAGGATGCTTGTTTATTTCAAAAGGATTTGTGAATATGATTGAGACCATCAATCTAAATATATATATATAAAAATATACACACTAGTCATTTTTTGAGTGAGTTTACTGATTCCATATAGCACGGAAGCCCAAGCCAAAGCTCGCAGAACAGAAACAATAGTACACATCTCAGAATTAACTGTCCCATGTCTCTTATCTGACAGCACCTGGTGATCTTAAGGTGATAAATCATAAATCATCCTGGACTAAAGACTTAAAAGTGCTCCGTCTGTGAAGTAATATCTCCTGCATAAGGACAAAATCTTGTTTCAATTGAATCTCTATACCACTATTTCAGAAAGACCACGGGGACGTGATGGAAGATAGAACTGGGTCTGATGTGCTAACAAGAATAGAAGAAGCTGTGCAACTTCTCATCCAAGTAAGCTATCCTTTTGCCTGGTGAAAATGATATGTTTTTAAATGCATTACAATACCATAAAAATTCTATAGCACTTGCAAAATGCTCATATGCAGCAGAATCAGATTACCCCTGATCAGCCTACACCAGACAAAACAACAACAACAACACAAAAACCATACAAATCTCTATGCTAAACACAGTTCCAGCAGTATTTCTGAGAAAATAAGCAGTGGCAGCAGGCTCAGCATACACACCTTCCTTTTCTTCCCCTCTTCCAAGTGGAAACAAGACTGACATTTGGACCTGTGTCTGGATCTCCAGTTCACACCAATACAAAGAGGTACAAAAATAATAAACACTCTCAAGTCTCCTTGGGTTTCCACACTCTGTTCATGCATGAGAAAGTCATGGAGAAGGCACACCTTCTGGAACACAGCGAGGACTGACCAGCACCTAGAGTGTGTTCTCAGGAAAGGATCAAATCTAGACTGGTTCCACTGGAAATCAATCAATATTCTGTTACGTGTGACCAGGATAAAGGTCGTGAAATCTCTTCCTGGGAAGAACTGACATTTTGCAGTCTCAGTTCAGTCACTGTAACTTTCTTTATGTACTATCCCACGCAACTTATTTATTTATTCAATTTATAGAGACTTTCTATGGGCATGTGTGAGTAACAGCCATAAAAATCGCAGATACATTCGCAATCTCTGACGGAACAGTGGTAAGGAAAGGAAATTCTTCACGTCCTGTACAATTCCTCTATGCAGTAAGTCACTTTAACAGAGCAATTGTTTTTTTCCAGCTGCACCTGTAACACAATCACTGCATTTAACCTTGGAAACGTCTGCCTGAGAGCAACACATCTCCCAGGGATAAAGAGCTGCATCTGCGGCTTCTTCCCCACAACCTCTTTATGATCAAACATTGGGAGGTTTTTTCTGAGTTACTTCGATGGCTGCCACCCTGCCCTGGGTCAGCCAATCCCGCACAGCAATGCAGTAATGGCGGGCTTTCCACTTTTCTCCCTCCGTTGCAGAATAAAATGTCCCTTCCTCACTTTGCAGAGCATTCAATTTCCCACAGAATGGTTCATTTCTGCAGAATTCTCCAGGCACACAAAACATTCTGTTCTGGTGAGCTCTGCACGTCTTATTCATGGTAATTACGCTCACATCTTTGATCTCAGATGAGATCTCTTGTGCATATTTTGTTCTATTTACGTCTTTGATCTTGTTACTTGTTTTTTCCCCCCCTTTTTTTCTTCAGTCGCCTGTCTTTTCATTTGAAAGACATTCATCCTACATCACTTTAAAGACAAAAGGTGAAACACTAGCACATGCATCCCAAATAACCTCACAGCATACAGTAGTACTGAGCAATTTTTTGAGCAGAGTGCATCTGGCTTTTGTCTCCCAGTTCAAATGAGCACAGCACATCATGGTACTAATGTCAGGAATGCACCTAAGCAGCCGAAAGTGATATGCGGTGTTGAGAAGAGTATATTAAAAAAAAAAAAAGCCCAGTTATTGTGATGACTGCAGTGACAGCAGATTACCCTGGAAGAGAGGAGACGCAGGACCCACTAGTGTGCATGACAAAATCTGCTCTCCATGGCAACAGGCGAGTGGCGGGGGGAGAGACTGCAGGCAGCAGCTCCCATTGCAGGCAGCAATCACAGCAAGCAGTTCCCATTGCAGGCAGTTCCCATTGCAGGCAGCTCCCATTGCAGGCAGCAACCACTGCAGGCAGGCAGGAAGCTCCCCTGCAGGCAGCAACCACTGCAGGCAGCACCCACTACAGGCAGCTCCCTTACACGCAGCACCCACTGCAGGCAGCGCCCAGTATGGGCAGCACCCACTGCACGGAGCACTCAGTACAGGCAACTCCTGTCGCAGGCGCAGCACCCACTGCAGGCAGCCCAGCTTCCAAGCCAGGCTTTGTAGCTGTGCCAGTGATGGAAAGCCTCCAAAGTGCCCTTACAGTAGTCTTGTCCCACAGCAAACATTTACAAATAAACTGAAAGAAGAAAGAAATCTTTGTGACTGCTCAGTGCTGGTATGATGAACACCAACAGCAAGACAGCTGCTGTGCCTGGCCGCTGCCAGCCCACACGGCGCTAGCTCCAGCGCTCAGCATGTGCCAGCTCCAGCACTTGAAGCCAATGGGATATGGATTTATGATTGAGATAAAAATGCAACACTGTTTTGCTAAAGCTGGTTCTTCACAAGGCATCAAAGCAGAACCGAGAAGTAAAATTTCCAAGGCTCAGAAATCACTGTAGTAAGATGACCTAAATTTACTATAGTGGTTCAGGGGAATTAAGCTGAAAAACCACATGGATCTTCAATTATGAGGGAAACAAGTATGGATAGGCAAACGCTACCTAAAACAAGTGTCTCTAACCCCAAATTCAGTCAAAACTCACTTCTTTACTGTGAAACAGTCGGCATTTATCATTCCTCTCCGCTGTGTTGGCTGGGCTAAAACCACAGAGGCCTGACAGACCCAATCAAAGTGACAGAAACATGACAAGTATGCTCTGCTCTCCTTTATCACCTCACAGACAAAATCTTATATCAATAATAAATACAGAATCGCCACAGGAGGCTACAGGACTGCTTAAGGATGAATGTCAGTTCCCACCTGGGAATGTATATAGATTAATCAACACTTTTGAGCCAAGATTTCTCAAGCTATGGAAAATATGTGGATGAGGGGCAGTAGAGTTCATTGAAAAAGTTTCTGAGCTCCAGAGTTTAACTACCAAATCTTAGCACAATTCTCCAGCAGTCACATGTGTCCATTGCATGCTCTGTTACTGAAAAGCTCATAAATCCCTGCTTGGTTTCCCTTGAAGCACACAAAGTAAAGCTATGGTAACAAAGCTACCAGTGCCATAGTCTCTGCCATGTACATGTAATTAATCTCTCTGAGATCTCAATTACCTCTGCACTTGTCCTGTCAGGAAAGTGGAGTTATTATCTCAGCGGGAAATAGTGTCACATCGCTTACTGTGTGCAGGTTCCTCTCCATGTGACTAATCCTTCACCCATGCTATAGAAGTGCAGGTCTCGGTTGTCAAAAGCCCTGTGAAAACAGCAGGCAGTGAGTGCAGCTCCCAGGTCAGCCCTAATCTGACACAGGTGGCACAGAAATGTGAGCAAAGTCTGTTCTCTGGCTTTTTACTTATGTCTAAACAGAAGAAAAAGAAAAAAAAAAGATCGTTTTTCTTCATTAACAGGTAAAGATGGAAGACAAAAATCCATAAGGATAGACTGAAGACGGCACTACTCTTAGAATATTACTCTTTTGAAAGAGAGAAGGCAGAAGCTTTGAGTAATTTCTGTCTCTGTTTGACTGCTTCAATTCCAGCAGCATAGAAAGAGCACATTTGCTTTGTGCTGGAACCCATCCTGTCCTACT
This sequence comes from Gallus gallus, assembly GCF_016699485.2. NCBI lineage: Eukaryota > Metazoa > Chordata > Aves > Galliformes > Phasianidae > Gallus > Gallus gallus. The sequence goes on from NC_052540.1 coordinate 7,405,360, forward strand.
CAAAAGCAGGGCTCCTGTTTCCTCTCCCCATCCAAACGTGCCTCAGCAATCTCCCTTTCTTACTGAGGATGAGCACTCCCAGGCTACTCTCATTTTGCTTGAAGCAGATCCTGTGACCACTTTGCAACCATGAACTTTCTGCTCCTCCCCTTGCTACCGCCATGCCTCCTCATCCTAAGCTGCAAGTTGTGCAGCAATTATATCACCCACTATTTCAAAGATGCACAGACATCTCAGGTCTTTTGTAGCTCGACACAGTTCTCGGTGGGAAAATCCCTTCTTTTAAAATCCAAGATAAATGAAAAGAAGCCTGTGTGTGTATAATGCCATTTATAAGATAATCCATGCATGGGAGCTTGTAAATCTTTGTTTGATTTAAAATTACAAATCAAATAAAACAAAGAAATTTAAATCCTCCCAAATGTGTTTCCATGATGCCAGTAATACAGCTAAGACTATCACCTTTCAGAAACTATTGCATATTCTCACTCACTGCTTGATCAGAGAGGCTTCCCCAACTCCATCCTCTTGTCACCCTTTAATCACTAAATCATTAAAATATAAACTGGAAAAAGAGAAACTCAAGAGGTTTAAACTGAGACCCCTGTCCCAAGGCAGGACTCTGCTCCTGATGGACATCTGCTAAGCTCAGGGAGCTGTGCATCAGTGCAGCACGGCGCTACGCAGATATCACTGCCGTTCCCTCTTCCCTGACCATGTGGTGGGCTCAACTTCCCACATCCATCCCCCATCCCACATCTCCTCTCCCAGCCAGATGGGGCAAAGCAAAGCACCTCTCAGCTCCATGGGGACACCTATTGAAATATCCATATATTTCTATACAATATAGATCTATATATACACCTATATCTATATAATATAATCTATATATACCTATAGAAATACCTATATATTCAGAGTGCACTATAGGGACACCTATATGTATATATGTTTGTTTTCCACTGTGTGTGTGTGAGGAACAACATGTTCTTCAATTTGAACATATTTTAACTTTCAACCACTGTTTCTGCTCAGGGAATACTCAGATTACTCTTAAAAATCAAAACATCTGCCTGTATATTATAGAGGAATCTATCATCTACCTTCTATACATGTTATATCCACGTACAGGATACTCTCATAACTTGCAAGTAACTCAACCTTTGCCAAAACAGACTATGACCAAGAAGCAGAACCCATCCAAAGGAAGGAGACAATGAAAGGGAAGGGGCGATACTTTTTGTCTCCTCAGGAAGAGCTGTGGTCATTTCAGACAGGATGAAGACGTTCCATCTCCTCAGTAACAAATTTTGTGATTTTTGCAGGAATATTCAGTCAAAACATTTTGGCTGCAGCGAAAGGGGTTAACAACTGTTAATGCCTTTCAACAACAAAGATGTACTTCCCATCATTTCTTCACTCTGAGAATTTCACATCTTAGAAAAGTATCTTAATTTCAGATTGAATACAATGGCTCAGCACTATAATTACCTCCCTCTTCCTTCTCTTCTGGAAATAAAATTCATAATTCTTCCTGTCAGTTTTACACATTATATTCATGTCTCCAGTAGTTTTAAAGTTTCTTTTTTTAAGGTAGTTACTGGTGGTGTAATAAAAGAGAGAAAATTAATTTCCTGTAGTTTGAATCAAAGTGCCCCGGTGTCTCGGGATGCAATGCTACAGCAAAACTGCAAAGTTAATGGAATATTAAAATCTGTCAGTGGAGCTTCTCAGGGAAAAATAGTTCCTCATCTGAGGACTGAGTGCACGGTGGTGAAGGGGCTGTGTAAATCACCAATTAACCGCACGGAATTAGAATGCAAAAGGACCTGTCCTCTGTGCTTACAGAAATGAGAGCTGTACCACAACAAGCAAAAGCTCCTTCTAATTTTGAGGTAAATAACAATTACCGACTCCTTTTAAATATCATATGGCAATAACGGCGCTCAAAACACAAACAGTTTTCCCGTGCCTTTCCTGGAGCGATTAAAATGTCGAAGGCATCACAGCGAGTCCCTGAGCTCCTTGACAGCTGTCATTGCTATTGAACACAACTATAACAGCCAGAGAGAGCTTTATTGGTGCACTGCTCCGTGCCCCACAAAGGCAGGCTCGCCGCGTCATGCAGGCATCTGCTGCCCCAGTTTGTAGCTTTATTCCATCCCCTCGGACGGGGCTGGTGACTTGGTGCCATGTGCAATTTCTCCCTCTTCATCAATACCGTTTGGTGAGGTTTGTGCCACCCGGGCTCGAAGGTTTTGTTTCCAGGAAAATGAGCAAGGAAAATACATTTTTGCCGAGTATAATGGTCTCTTTCTGCTCCAGTCATGTGCAACAACAGAGCCGAGTGGTTTTCAATAGGGAGTGGTGTGACTTCAGTGTTTAAATATAAATGCACGGCGTTTTTATGAGGAGTGCTGTGCTCTTCCAATTTACATCTTTTTTACGGCAGGAAGAGGGAAAAGCTTCCCACAGCGAGCAGCCTCACTGAGGGCCGTGCAGCCAGCCCTGTGTCTGGCTGTGCCCAGCTGCACGGCACTGAGCTCAGCCGAGCGCTGCTCCCTCCTCACCTCTCCACCCCACAGCCGCCACGTCCCCATGGCCTCTACAATGGCCTTGGGCAGGGGAGACACTTATAAGGCTGCTTCTTTCTCTCTCCCCACAGCTCCTCTACATGTGGAGAGCCATGAGGCTGTGGGGAGGGACCGCAGAAAGAAGCCTGGGCACATAGTGCCAGGGAGCGGAGGGAGGGAGAGCGGGACGAGGGCCAGGATTGAGCTGGGCAGAGGTGACAGAGCTCAGTGCACCAGAACCTTCTGGATGTTTGTGCTGGATGCTCCTGGAACGATAGCCACTGGCAGTGGATCTTTCCTCTGCTAACAGCTGCCCTCAGTGGAAAATGGACAACCAGCAAGCAGCAGTGTCAGCCGCAAAGACAAGGTGACTACTGCAAACAAAAATATTGCAGTATCTCAGAGGTGTATACATCTTTGAGCACTGAAAGCAGCTAATAGCAACCTTTACTTATACAGATCTAATAACCAAAAAAGAAATCTTAAAAACAGCATGATTCAAGCAGACAGAAAAGTCATTTTTACTCTCTCAGTCCAGACAATGCACTTCTCAAATCTCTTTGCACAAAGCAATAAGCAATTCTCTTTTCTGAAGAAATCATTGCCTGAACAACGTATTTAAGTTGCAGAATTATGATGTCTTTTCAATGTTCTGCACCTTTACATCTGTCAGACTACTACTATCCATTTTAGACTTATTGTGCTCATTCGTGTGTGCAGACGCACACATTGTGTCATGAAGGCTGCAGCACATTCTTCCCTCTTTGGTGTTTCTAAATATGAGATAAAAGTTATTCAGAGTGCAGTGGTGTGTTTATTCTTTATTGAAATATATAACACTTTACCTGCCACTGAAATGCAGTCATGTTTGAGGCACAGTGCAAGAGCTGCTTATCAGCACAAAGGAGTATCAGCACCAGAGCTGCTTGGGAAAGAGATTTAGTTTGGGAGTTCTCCTTTGTTGCTGCTGTTCTGAATAAGTGCAAAAAGCTGTATTTCCGAATGTTTTCACAGGCTGTGATTCTAGGGGAGGGAAATTATTTCTTGCTTGATACATCAGCCCTCTTCACTTTTATGTAAAACGGACAGAGCTACACATTAGCACTTCAGAAACGTCAAAAAAGAGTGCCCTTGGATTCCCAGTGAAGTCACGATTCTCTTTTCTTTGCCTGGTCTCCCTTTTGCTAAAGAAGCACAGATTTCTAGATAGGAGCTGTTTTGTCTAAAGGGGGAAAATATCTGAGCAGATTCACATGCACAAGAACCTCTGAGCAGTTAAAACTGTCTGCCCACCCAACAAACATGCAAGCATAGGGCCTCAGCATTCTCTCTTCCAGAGCTGGCAAGCACAGCCTGAAACTTCTTGCAAGATGTGAGACGTGGCTCTGTGTTTTTAGGCAGGAGATCCCTCACCTTGACGTTCAGAGCATTTATCTCACTGCTAGGATGCGCTATCTCACATTTCCAATGGTGTCCAGCTGCACTACAAAGTTCAATACAATTCCAAAAGATCAGCCCCACGTTGGGTTAAAAAAAAAAAACAAAAAAACAAGTGAACAGAAGTACTGTTGCATTGAAGTAACTGGCTAGAGAGTGTTCTAAATAAAGCATTGCTATCTGATGCCTGAAAACAGATTTGACTGAAAAGGTATGCTTTCAGACTAAGAAAGCAGAAAAAACTAATTAGACAAGAAGCAACCATGAACAAACATGTTAGCAGAATCAATAACTGGAACTGATCAGCTATTTCTTTAATTGTGCCAGCTGGGCTCTAGCGATGTGCTTAGAGGAGCATAATTACCCGTTTCGGTTGTACAGCAGAGCTCTTTTTCTTTTCCTATCCTTTTATTCACCCTCCTTTCTTTTATTTTACGTTGGGAGCTGGTCATATGCCATTACAGAAAGAAAAACAGGGTTGAGAAATTAGTGGAAAATGGGCCATCTTCATGCGTAAGATGATATTATATGAATAATTAGAAGTAGTCCTGAACAGTTATGCCAAATGTGACCTAATAAGAAAGTGAGCCATCAAGGAAATGTAACTAATTTCTTAATGTAAAAGGACATTGTGTGTGCTGTGTGCAAAGCAGTCCTGCAAAATAAAATAAAATAAAAATAGGGACCATTCTCTTTCATATTTTGACGTGTGTAGCAGTGTTAGTTACCATTTATAAGGCTAAGGCTGATCCAGGCAGAGTTCTGCGACCAAAGCGCTCAGGTCCACGCTGTACAGCTGCCTGCTACTATTAGAAACGAGGACAGACATAAAACGAAGCACAGAAAGAAAAGGGAGAGCAGAGAAGAGTGAGAGAGGGGGCTCGCTGATTAATTACTAAGCAAAAAAGAAAAAAAAATCTTCCTTGACTGATGTTTACCCGTCTTTAATTGACAGCAAAACAAAAGGATTTAATAACTTCAAGGCTCTTATGGGCAGCTCCATGGAAAATCCATAGTGGCACAGAGGAAGCTTGGCTTTTTTGATCTATAGCAATGGCTAAATGGGTCTCCATTAGAGCAATGGCTACCCCCAAAAAGCGAAAATTAAAAAGGAAAATATACATTTAATCAGCAACAGGCTAATATATCAAAAGAGTCAGCCTGTCCCAACAAGGGGCCTGATTCGAAACACATTGACGTGAGCAGAAAAAAGATTCATGCCCCACAAAAGCTTCAGCTCAGAAACTTGTCCAAAGCTGATCTAAACCCTTTACACAGCTGAAAGCCTCAGAGAACCAAGCCTAGTCCTGTTTTCCAGGCTGGTCACCTCCTGTCAGGAGAGCGGCCCTAATTGGGGACACAACCCAGAGGCCGCGCCATGCTGTGCCAGGGGAGCTGGGGCACACAGGCTGTGCAGATGCCCATTGGGGCCGTGGCCTCTGGAGGCTCCGTGCGCCTTCTGTTAAGCTTGAACCCTGCTCCTGAAAGGAAGAGGCCTACAGGAGCCCTGCGGAAAGCTGCAGAGGTGTGGGAGGAAGGCTCCTCATCTTCTCCACAGCCCTGAGAGCTGAGCAGGGCTGGTATCAGCCGGGTGCTGCATCCCAAGGCCCATCTGCAGGCAGCAGGCTGGCTGCGGCACCTCAGGGCTCCTCGGCAGCCATAACAGTCTGGTATTTCCTTTGGGTCTCTATTTCTGTGCTTAACTTCATTTTTCCAGCTGAAGCAATCTAGCCTTATTGTGTGGCACATACGTCTTTTGATATGGAAAATAAACTTTTGTGAGGTGACATTCAAAGGGCCTGCATTTCTGTGGGCAGTCACTGCTGGCAGGCTCAGCTCCTTGCAGCCAGCAGTAGCAGGGTTTAAAGCTAACCAGGGACATTATGAAACAAAAAGGTATTCTCTGACAATGAAAGATTCTTCAGTCGGGATCAGTCAATCATACTGACAAGGGAAACAGTTTAAGATTACTTGGTGAGAGCATAAAAATGCATTACATGGGTTAAAGCCCCAACAACTTCAGTGTTATCTTTTAACATAAGTGTCTGTACGGGTACTTATCATTATATAGTGCACACAGAACATCGCAACAGCAGATCTGAGTTTCATCTTTTAGTCTCTCAAAAAGTAGCTAAGTTCCTGGTCATTTAAGTGTCCACTGGTTATCCACTACTACACTTTGAGATAGGTGCTAAATTATCTACTTGCTGTGGATGGCATTCATCCCACTGCAGAGTGCAGGTGATACAGAGCAACGTTCCAAGGACTTCATCTTCCAAAAGCCCGATTATGCCAAAACGAGCTCAGAAGGAAGAAATCAAGGCATTGATTAGATTGCTCTGGAATGCATGTTTGCAGTAACGATGGTCCTGAACGGGTCATCCATCCCTAGGCTCAGCTATGGCCCACTTCCATAAGTGCTTGAAGGGGTGAAGAACGGCAGAGCTATGTGCACCCCGGATGGCCTTAGGGCCAGGTGAGGTGTCCCACACCAGAGGGGGCTGTGACGAGGTCAGAGCAGCCTGGAGAACAGTGTTTGGGGCCAAGGGAAAAGGAGAGAAAAAAGTCTGCTCACTGCTCCCCTTGGCAAAGGTTTCCCTCCGCTCTCATCACACAGGGCCTGACTTTGGAGATATCCCAAAGAGCAGGGCAGGAGCAGAGCTGCTTTTCAAGTAGGGAGCTGTGATGTAAGGACTTCAGCAAGAGCTGGGAACCTAAATATTTCTGAATTACTGTGTTCAAGCTTCCTGGGTCTCAGAATCAGAATTAAGTTCTGTCTCTATGAAAATCCAGCCTGGCTTTGGAGTGATCTTCAGGCACACAGGGAGCACTTGGCCTCACACAGAGCACAAACCCGGCCCCAGCCACAGACTGCTAAACCAACCTGACAGGCTTTTACGTCTCTAAATGCCAAGGTGAGAATTTACTTTGAAAGGGGAAACGTTTTAAAAACCAAAACAGCTCTGAGAACTGTTAGGCAAAGCTGTCATCAGGAAATTATTCCTTTCTGCTGGTGTATTTTTTCCCTCCTGTAGTATGATCTGCGAGCTAAGTACAGCAGTCAATATGTAGTAATCAGGCTAATGATTGTCTAATAGCTAAATTAGGAGAGTGACTCTTAATCATGCAATATGATGCCAATAGTCTAGCACCAAAATCCAGACATGAAGCAAAACTCTTTGATTGCTCTTCACGTTTATAAAGACCTAATTAACTTTTATAAGACTTCTTGATTTTTAACATACCTTAAGTGAATGGAATGTAATACCAAAACTCTATCGAAAACTGCAAATGTGTTTCTTTGAGATACCACTTGCTAGGTCTACAAAGATGATACAGCTCCATATAAACATATGGAGCAGTTAAAATTATAGTGCACAGAAACGTATTTAATATTACAAATCTTTTGATACTTGTATTAATTTTCTATAAACCTAAACTCCCTAATAAATATGATTCGAATGGTCTTGCAGAAATACAATCCATTAAGCAGTATGTAATCCACTCCAGGACCATCTTGCAATCAACTGTAAGTGAATTTGTCCAGTTGAAACTCAGAGAAAAAGTAAAGGGAAAATTGAAAAAAAAAAAAAAAAAAAAGTAAAAATATGAACAATATAAAACATGACCAAAAAGACAAATGAGTCTATGCAATCTCCATTCTGTGCACTAATATATTTGATTAGTCATGTACCAGTTCTATCATTCATATCAGGAAAGAGCTTCCATTAAATTAGAGTGATTTCAAATCCTTTATTACAAATCTGTTGAACTACTTCTAATTAAATAGGAATAAAGAGATTCTGATTTTAAAACAACAAAATCTCAAAATCTACTTTGCTGAAGTTATTGAAGATGGAACAGTCTGGCCTCAAACAAGATTATCATTCCTGATGCCACACACGCACAGAGAAATGTTGCAATATCCTACTGCTTGTGCAGTCTGCATCTTGCAGTCTAGCTGAAAGAAAAGCATCTCAGAAGCCAAGAGAAGTTTACCATAACAAAAATACGGCAACAGGAATAATCTACAAAGCCATAGATTCATATAGTTCTATGCTCCCTGAAATCAGTGGGAAGACTTTCCGATACGCAACTGAAGACCATTCTCCTTACTCAGAAATGTAATTCTTTTGGTTTCAAGCAAACTAAATGCACGGTTCCAGCAAGCGTGATTTGGCCATTGCTGCTGGAGCGACCCCAGGCATAGCACAGCAACTGCAAAGTGAAGGGAAGGAGACCTGGCATCCTTTCTCCATATTGAATGCACTTCAGACATGTCCAGTACACTTTCCATCTTGGGGAAGCTACAAAGCACCCTTTGATTTTAAAGGAACTTTGGATTACTCTCCATCCGCCCAGATAATGAAAACAAGATCCTCAGGTACTGCAGTGTTTCAGAAATCAGATAATGAACTGAAATCATATATTTCATGGATTAGCCTCTCTCTGAATCGATTTATATTGGGTATTTTGCTGGGAGACTGACCCAGATTCCATACATTTTTTTAATTAATGGAAAATCGCTTCAGCCAATTCTCCCATTATGGATGACATATTTCATCGTTGTTCAATATTAAATCACAAGGAGAAGAAAAAAAAAAAGAATGAGGAGATGTAGGAGTTAGCTTTTCACTTCCCCACACTGGCTTCAGAACCTTCCTGAATGCTTGTGCCTAGACTTTATATGTGATTAGTCTAATGGGTCACTGAATTGCCTTCAGATTACTGGGTCCCAAATTCAAAAGGCTCTCTTCTATTATTGTTACTTAAAAATTCAAACCCCTATTTTCTTAACAAAGGTGCAAGTCAAAATAGAGTTTTATAACAAGTTATAATATGTTTTCTCTGGCTGGCTGCCTGCCGTTGTTTGGATAGCTGGCAGAGCGTGTATCTGACAGTCCAGGAACACGTGGATCGTTTGCCATTCCTACAGGGATCTATCTTGGGCAATAAATTTGGTCTGGATGTCTGTTAGTAGAGTATGTCAAAACTGTGCCAAAAGCACTTTTGGATGTATAATAATAATAAATGAATGTTGTACAGCATTATTAGAGGACTTCTAATACAAGTTGTCCATCATTTTGCAGTTAAGTTCTTTACCATGTTGCTCAATTTATGTCTCATAATAAATTAACCATATCAAGCACGTAATCCTATAGCTTCAGAAAAATAAACAGCCGTAAGTCTAGGTAACTTCCGTGCCAACAGAACAATGCCCACGTCCCTGTGTGTTCCTGCAGCACACAGCTCAAACAAACATAGGAAGCCAAGCACAAGGCTGGAGCAGGAGAGCACCGTCTGAGTGCAAGCAGCAGAGCCGCCAGCCGCACGCTCATCTGAGGTTCTGCAGAAGTCCTCAGCTGATGGCATGCAGAAAGCTCATTCCACATTCCAATGCGCTCCGTCTGCAACAGCCAATCTAAAAGGGTTTATCTTTATATGGTTTCCCAGTCTGGTGCAGAAATGTACATAATAAATCTCCGCTGGAATAATACAACCTAATTCCTATGAGAATCATGCCGATATTTTACAATACGGCAGTCAGCGTTTATAAAACAATAGCTGCTGTTCAAAGCAAACAAACGCGTAAGAAATGTTGCAAGATTAGTGGAAAGTTTCATAAATACAAGAGTAGGTAAATACTGAGAGTGATTTGGGTATCCTCAAATTTTGTGTCTCTTTGTGAAAAAAGACGTGCTCCTCTGCCAGCCCCCTCAGCAGCAGGGTTAGGCACACGATGGTGCAAACAACCATTGCACACGGGAAGACGCACGCAGTGGCACGAACAGTTGTTATGCTCAAGGAAAAATAACACCTTAATCTGTGTCATGGGGGGAAGAGTCAAAAGGGACTGTATTTGGAAAATGGAAAGTCATCGAAATTCAAACTTTGCAAAGGGAAATCTAACATTCAGCTTTCACCAGTAGCTAAAAATGGCAATATCCTATTTTATGGTCAACAGACATGAGAAACACTTTGCAGCACCAGGTTTGAAAATGATGGCTAAAGCACAGGAATCAAAAACTAGTGTAAGGAAAATCAAGAGCCCACTATTTTGAAGCTGACAGAAGTTACAGGTGCACCTACTTGCCAAACGCTGATCTCTAAAGGTACCAAACACACATCGGAAGTGCTCACACCAGAGCAGTGACTTTCAGGCACTGAATACCCAGAGATGGCTCGAGGGGACGCACACAGGAATGCAGGCTAGATGAATTAGAAACCAGCAAACATTCCTTTCTCCAACACTTCACACACCCAGCACACGCAGCTCCATGCATTGCACAAGCAGCCTGCACTCCCCTATCCTGATGAGAGCAGGTACTTTTGAGCAAAGCTGTGCGCTGTCAGCTCTCTGAACACAGCCGCAGGTGGGCAGCCACGATTGATGCGCACTGTGTGCACTTTGTGCTCACACTATGAGCACAAGTTCTCAAGGAAAACCTTTGGCAGAGTGTCTGGCACTTCAGTTGTGCGGTTTCCATCTCCAGCAACCGGAGCCTGGAGCTGAGCTCCTGCCCAGCACTGAGAAGACACACCGTGCAGAATGGCACTGCAATGAGATGGAGCGGTGCATGGCTCAGGCTGGTAAATGCCATAGTTAGGAACTGACGAAGAAGAAACAGGAAACATCTGAGTGAAAATCATATTTCTCTTTTTATCTCAACAAATACATTGGTTTATTGTGCCTGGAGGAGAGGCACGGAAGTTAGAGTGCTGTGGCTAAAATGTCCCTGCAGACTCTCCTGGACATCTGCTACGAAGCCATCGGTGGCAGAGAGGACTGGTCTCAAAGCAGTCCATCTTGGTTTCAAGGTTAATTGCTGTTTTTCCATGGTCACAGTATGACCAATTCCTTTCTGTGCCATTTGTATTCTGACACTGCCTTAAGGGGCCTCTGGCCATCCCAACATCCATAGCGTGAGCAGACTCTGGGGAAACCTGTCTATGCTGTAGCAGCAAAGGCAGACTCTCCCAGCAAACACAAAGCAAGCTACTTCAGGAAAGTCCAGCTTGGGCAAATGCCCACATCTGCACTAGGGTTTGTGCTATGAGGGCCTAAGTGCTTTGCAATTGTGACCCCTCCGGCTGCATCAACAGAGACCTAGCCTAGCCTGTTTTTCTCCCTCCAAAATAACTAGAGGAATATATAAAATAAGTCATAGGCTAGCACATCACATCAGCCATGTATTCTATTGAGGATGAGGTTAAGAAGCCCCCTCCATGCGCTCTGCCAGCTACCCAGGTGTGGCGCCGCACAGAGCCCCGCTGTTACCACCTGGCTCCCGCTCACCTCCACTGAGACCAGCTCCAACCTGTCCTCACAGCAAACTGCTCGATTTGGGAGCAGAACCCCCCTGGGAACAGGATGGCTAGAGGTCTGAACAACTATGATAAGTGCTGAGGATTAATTCTGGAAATGTGAGCAACAAGCACCTTTCTATGTGAGCCCATCACTGTTCATTTATCTAGCTGTGTGCCAAGTGATGTTCACGGGCTCACCTACATTTTGGTCTCCGGTTTGGCTGTCAGTGCATGCTCACACTCACTGGCAATGGGAAATGGGAAAACCTAATGCCTGGTTTATAAATCTAAAGCCTCTAAAGGCCATCTAATAGCATTACAAATTTCTTAACACAATTTAATTTGCGTACATGCAACTCTTAAAAACTCTGATTTTCCTGACAACCAGAGCTGATGTGTTTTGATTCTGCTTTTATTGTGTATACTAGCTCCTATTACTACCATCATAATAATATATACAGAACGATTAATTCAAGAAGTAAAAGCTTTTCTTCCTTTCTGAAAGCCACTTAATGTAAACTGTAAACATCACGAACACTCTCATTCAGAGCAAGTCAAAGTCCTTAGCTGGGGCCAAGAGGCACAAGATGAAATGTCTGCAAACGATGATGGATGACTTTAGGCAGTGACTGCTCAAATTTGCACTGGAACCACTCTGAGCACCTTACCAGAGAACAACAAGCTGAAAAGCATCAGCAGCCATTCCAGTTAGGCTATAACTCCTCAAGAGAGCAAGGAGTTTTCCTTACATGCAACATTTGCATTGACAGAAATAGTAAAAATCACATCTTCCCAAAGCCACTAATCCTTTGCATCATGTATGCATTCAGAATAAGCCTTGCATAAATCTTGGTAGCATTCATCACATGTTATAACATCTGGTGTCACACTGCCTGTGAGCATGGTCAAAGATGCCGTGCTTTGAAGAATATTCAGCGTAAGAAAAACTGCAAACATAACAGCACTGATCGCCTGCATGTAATCAGACATTGTCTAGAGATGCTCAGTGAGCATGACCGCTTCAGCCAAAGATCAGCAAAGTACATAAGGACGTGTATAACTTCAAGCATATGTGCTTCACCCCTGATTACATATGGGCAAGTCATAGTTTTAAGTTAAGTATGTACTTCACAGCTTTATGGAGACATGAATTTAAGGCATGAGAATTTGAGGTAGGGGTTTCTTTGTGTGTTTTGGTTTCTTTTTCACTCCTCCTGTTAGGACGGATTTCTTCGGCACTTCTATTATTTTTGACTAATTATTACCCAATTTATTTTTAATTTAATTTCATATGTGCCATATTTCCTTTCAGACAGAACACTTTCTTTCTCTTTAATAGATTTCTGTCATGAAATACTGACCTATTTACCACTGGAAAGAAGTAAAATATAGGATCTGGTATAACGTCTATTGAAATTGGTCTTGAACAGGTGCGGGATCTGACACACATAGAAGCCAGTAAAATGCAAACAGTATTTAGTTATTGAGGCAAATGGCAAGCTTTAAAGCACCACCTGTGTATATTTTGCAACATATCATGAAAGTGGTGAGAACTGTCCTCATTTATTCATGCATTAACTTGTGACATTTGGCTCAGAACAAAAAGCTGTAGAAAAGGGTAAGTTATGAGACGCCAAGGAAAAATGATATGTCACGCTGTAAGATGGTGCACTTTATATTTTACTGCTTGCTTCAGTGTTACGCTCAGCCTGCAGCAGGGAAAGGGTCTGCTTTTGGTGGAGAGAAACAGTCATGTTCCTTACATACTGAAAGAGGGAGCCTAGAATTTTTGTTCATCCAAATACTCCATAGCATTTCACCTCTTTGTTAGAGCACATCTCCAACTGCCTAGAAGTTCTACCATCCCTGCAATGCAAACTTTTCTTCTCTGCCATCTGCCCCAAAAACTCAAGCAAGAGAGAAATCCACACTCTCCAACAACGGAGCATGAGGGAAATCCCATTCAAACGTGATGTCACATCTCTGAGTCAGCGAGGCAGACCCTGGGGCAGTGCATGCCATGCCCAGAGACAGCCCATCCATAGCTGCAGCCATGGCCTCACACCTCCATCTGCGCCACAAGCGGCTGCGAGAGAGTCACTCCTATGTCACAGTTTTATAGTGCCAAGCTTTATTTTCTGTTTGTATTTAGCCTGTTTTAATAGCTACAGAGCCACATTAACATAAGAAATTGCAATGTTGCTTTGCTATTTACTTCAATATATTTACCAGTAAAATCTGACAGCTGACAGCTTATGAATGTGATGCTAATGTAATCATTACATTTACACTGGATGCAACCCACAACTTTCTGAAATTGTGTGATAATATTTTCAGACTTAAATGATGTTTTAGGAATAAAGACATAAGTATTTGTTTATGAGTAATCTATCTTGAATATGTTCATTAGCAATATTCCTGAAGGCCTCCAATAAAAGTTACTAGATATTAATTAGAAGAGAAACAGCTAATTTGTCTGCCCAAGTGGTTATCCCATAAACCCTGACTTGAAATAGCACCTAAATAAAACAAATATAAACCTGCCACAAAGACGTGAACACGCTGTCCCAAAAGGCAAAACCACTTAACTTGTGTAATTGTCAGTAGAGTCAAGAAAAGCCGTTCTAAGATTCAGTTTTCAACACCAGATTATACAGCATGTCCAAACAGAGCAAATTAAATTAGGCTGCATCTAAATTAGACTTCTTCCAGTGGCAAGAATACTTTACATCACAGAAACATTGATCTGAGGGAGCAGCAGCTACCAAGGATGACAGCAGAGCCAAGAGGAGACTTCAGAAAGGCAGCCTCAAAATCCAATCCATTTCCCCTATCGTGGAGAACAGCTCATGTGCAGTGGGCTCCGTTGAGTTCTAAGGACTCTGACAAACCCCACTGTTCTTGTGATACTCCAATGTTTTCATGAAGAGTTCCCTGTTATAGTCCTATTCTGTTCAGGTCAGCTCTTTCTGACATAAAGCAAATCACTGTTTTACTGCATTTATTTACAGAGTACTTGAGCAGAACTTTATCATCTAAAAACATCTCCAGTGCCTCAGCGTAATAAACCCTAACGGGAAGAGATCAATGTCAGTTTATACAGTTCTCATTAAAGCATTTGAACAAAAAGAAAAGCCTTTAAAGGTCTCTTTGCTGCTGAGCTTATTTTAGGATATAAAAAGCTGACCCAGAAGGCTTAAGTTTGAAGTTTTCCCTGCTCCAGCTCTTCAAGACCTCTTTGTATATCACTTACAAGTGGCGAGGGGCAGGGAAGGGGGGGGAAGCACTTATCCCCAGGGACACTCCCAATCTCTTTTAAGTCTGCGCTCCTCTGAGTTGTGTCTCCAGCACCCATTGACTTCAGCAGGAACTGGAGGCTGACAGCCAAGAAGAGGGCCTGGGATGGACCTCGCATGAAAACCACGGTCTTATCGGGAGAAGGTGGGGCTTTCCTGCAAAGTACTTGTTTCCCTGATGAATGTCAGAATGTACTTCTCTACAGCTTGCAGCAGATGTCCAAATCCACACTGCCAACCGTCGATCCATTCTAGCCAGTGACTCTGCAGTGGCTGCACACAGCAGGAGGTGCCTCTGGCCTGAGAGCCCTGCTGCATAGAGAAACACACCTGGGGGAAATGTCCACCAGCTCCTGAGTGACACTTTTTCAATTACTGAGTAGTAAATTAGAAGAGGGACTGCATGTTTTTACTGAAGTATGGAACCTACATGCTGTGTTTGAGGTGGAGGAAAGATACTGCTGCTTATTCAGAAATAATGTCATGGAACAGAATCACAATACAGTTCTTCAGTCTCTACATTGTCACAATAAATTCAACCTTTCTTCACAAATCCACATTCTAAATAAAAAAACAAACCAACGACCTAATTGAAATGGTACTGAGCATGGCAGCAGGCTGGAACTGAAACATATTTCTGAAATTTGCCACATACTGGAGGAAATCACTAAATAGTAGTCTATGAATGTTGCAGAGTTGTTTTACCTTTATATTTTAACTTATTTAATGGGGAAGAGACTGAGGTAAGAGCAGTATCCAAGATGGTCAGCCACAGATTTGAATGAAGCAGGCAACTCAGTCCAGGCTGGATGACAGACACAACTCGCTGCACCAACTCCACTCAACAACTGTACCCTTCCTGGGCAGAAACACCCCTGTATCTGCTCTGTTTTGAACAAGTGACCACCCCGCCATCCTTCCAGGAAGAGCCACACGCATTGGCTGCTGCACTCAGACAATTTATCTTCATCTGCCTTCACCCTCCATCTGCAGTGTCCCTCAAGGTAGCACAAAGCTCCTCTCCACAGCCCTATTGGTGCTTTCTCCAGGATGGCTGTGCTGCGCCTTAACTTAGTAAGCAAGCCACAGTCAATGAAAGAACATTTCTCCCGGGTTAATGGATGTTTTACATCTATGAAGTTTTGTTTGGATTTTCTGGTAAGGTGCTGTAGGTAAACTGCATTACACAGAATTATATCTCATCAGGCATGATATGAAAGCAAGACATACTGGGTAAGCATATCACAGAAAATGTGCCCAGTTTTTCCCTGAAATGAATATACTTTTTGTTGATGAAAGCTTCATCTTACTAACATCCTCTTTCATGTGTTCACCTTCTATAAATAATATAGATAAGAAAACATCAGCTAGTCACAATTAAACAGCCAGCAGTCTGCTAAGTGTTGTATAATTGTGGTAACGTCTTGGTGACCAGCACACGTTGTTCTTGGTACACCAAGCCTGTAGCAAAGGTAGATCTCCCCAGCTGGGAGCAGGAGGGCAAAGCCTGCAAGAAAGCATGTTTAGCATGGGTAGAAAGGTGCGAATGTGTCTGCGTGCTAAACATTACAGAACATCTACCAGCATTCAGCACATTAGCACAGACTGAATGAAATGACTAAAAATGAATGTGCAGTAAGTGGTTTGCCTCTCTACCTCTAGCAACAGTCTGCTTTTACTAAGTATGGAGCTTCACCTAGCTAATTGTCTGGATACAGAAAAGTTAGGCACTACTGGAAAGTTAACGTGAACGTCCAATGTTAGCTCAAATTTCTTCTTCAGATTCAAAACAGAGCCCTTTCATAGTAGAAAAAAATTCCTTTTCATCCAAAAATAGGTTAAAATCATCCAGGAGAAGCACAGCTGAACAAAAGGTCGGTCCTAGCTCAGCTCTGTCACTCCTCTTTAGTATCACAAAGAAAGAAGTGGCAAACGTGTGAGAAGCAAAGAGGTACCAGAAACCCCGGCAGAAAGCTGCAGCCAGCTGCTGGCAGCACAGGGCCGGGCATGGGGGTGGCACAGCACAGAGCCACGCTGCTCCCTGGGAACCACTGCTCGATGCTCTGTGGGCTGCAGACAGCCCTGGGCACAATGCAGTGTGCCCTCCCCAGCTCTGTGTCTTGCAACCATCATTTGCCAGGGTCTAAGTCATGAGAAAACATCACTGTGTAACTTGGACTCATGTAGGAGAAAAGACAAACCATTCTTTGTCGTGATTATCTGCAATAGTGTCTCCCTGCATTATTAATGAAATGATGGCTGGGCTGTTTGGCATGGAAAGGTGGCAACAAGGTGCAAGGGGTCGGTTATCAATAATTAATTGTGTATATCTGGGGGAGGTTGGTTATGGAAGAATCAGAGGGAGAAGAAGATAAAAATTAAATTACAAAATCCATAAAACTTCCACTCATTTGTCATTTCATTTTGTCTCCAGGAGTTATATTCATAATAGTGAATTTATTAAGCACGTTTTAAAGCAGCAGGAGCAATGCAACACACAGTATCTCACACACTACACTAACATTACTTTCAGCTATAAGATACATCCTGTTGAACATTTTCCCTCCAAGTTATTGGTATAAAGACACTGGGAAGGGAAGATAATGCTAAACTGGGACACATGTTGGAAAAGAGTTAAACATCTATGCATTTCCTTAATGGTGTTTCTGCACCAGGCCCTTAAGTATAACATTTTTGCTGGTGGAATTGTGCATTGTTGTGAACTATGTAAAGCATGCTTCTGCAGACCTGAATGCTAGATCTCAGTGGTGATAAACCCATTGGCAATTTAAGTTAGCTATGTTGTAAGTGCACAACATCTCCAACCCCAAGGGGACAGGGCAGATCTTCAGGCCAAGGGTACCTCTGGCCACCGGGTTTCTGCAGAGCGATGCTGGGGCCTGGTTCAGAAACTGTGTGAATGATGCTGGGAAAGTCGATCAGCGGGACAGGTAAAGAATAGCTTGTCCCTGCTTAGCAGCTGTGGAGACTGACATGGGAGTCAGAGCACCAGACTGCTCCCTTCTGCACAGGCAGGATTTGCAAAAGCCCGTTAAGGAAGGCAGCCTGGGAAACTGCAAAGATAAAAAGGGAGTGCACAAAAGGGGAAGAAACTGGTGTGGAGCTCTGTGATAGAAAAGATGCCATTTTCTCCAGCCCTGCTAGAAGAAATACTTTCTCCTTGGTTTAGAACTGCACTTCAAAGCCTTGCTACCTGTACCACACAGCCCCATTAACAGCTTAGCTGCCACTGCTGGAGATCCATGTTCCTGCACACTATTGGCACGGCCTTTCTACTGCCTTTCCCAGGAGGGCAGTGACCAGCCCCAGCAGTACCCAGGTCATGGCAGGGCTCTCACACCACCCTCCCTCCACTTGTGGCAGTGGCACACTCAGAGCTACCTCCCAGAGCAGTGTCCCTGGGCACCCTGCTCGCAGCCAGGGTATCGGCAGGGACTGCTCTGGCCACCCAAGCATCGAGCGGTGCTCCATCAAGCTGTGGCTCAAGTCTGAAAAATAATCCCTGTTTTTTTAAACACAACTGTGCTTTAATTCCTTTTAACTCTGCAGACAGCACACAGCTGTTCTGAGCTAATGGATGCTACTTCTATTGTAAGACTGCTTGAAAATATAACAGATCATACAACGGCGAACGAACAAATACATTTTTATCAACCTCTGAAACGAGTCATTTATCTTCGGGGCTATGTACTGAATTGTGACACCAGAAGATAAGTTTTATCTCTTTTACTGTCAAACTCAATCTCACTCCAGCCCCAAATTGCCAAGGATGTAAGTGAAGAGTGAGCCTTTCCCTGAGCGAGAACACAAGCGGGGCCGGCACGCTGCCCTTTCCCTGAGTGGCTTTAATCTCTGGGAGGTTTGGCTCCAGCAGAGATGTGCAGTGGGCCATCCCGCAGCAGGGAAGCGCCAGGCCCACTGCCCAGGGGTTATCAGCACGCTGGGGCCGTCTCCCCTCCCATCCTTCACCTCCTTACTTTTCCCAAAAAGCATTAAGCATTTTCCAGCCACCCAATCCCCCTCTGCGCACAGTTAAACACATAAATTTCCTTTTATTGCCTCTTTTAAACAAATCCAACTTTCCATCATACCTCACAATTAAAACTTAATTTGTGTTAATACTTGACAAATGATACCTGATACAGAGGTCAACCCCTTGGGACAGGCTAGCGTATAAGGCTTTGATGAAAATCAAGCGCTTATGACTCATAAAGCAGCAGCTGTAATATTTTCACTTAACTCATGGAGAGCTGGCTCACTTAAAGACACCGCGCTACAAAACTCAATTATTTCCTTTTGACTCACTTCAGAAAGACCATAAGAATTGTATAGTGGCAGAGGTACCCTGCAGTGACAGCCCAGAAATGGCTGTCCATGCTGGGACAGAAGCAACGTGGCACACACAGTTCTGGGGTATGGGGTGTCGGACACCCCTGGAAGGCGCTGCGTTAATGCGCAGCTGAATTAACACTCTGGTGATGAGCTTCATCCACAAAACGTCCTCCGAGCCTGATTTCAATAAGTACGTTTCAAAAAATCGAAGAGCACTGACATGGAAGTAAGAGCCTGTGGCAGGAAAGGAAGCGCAGGAAGATTTATGATAGGCTAATTTCATTTGAAGCAACCTGGTTCCAGCCAGCTGAAGAAAACAGAACTCAAAGGAAATTTAGAGAAAATAACCTTTAGGTCAATTTGGTATCTGTTTCTGTATGTGTGAAGAGACATCCTTCACAAAACCAGGACCCTCTAGTCAGAGGAGAGCTGAGAATCAGGAGTTATGTGCAGGAGGAACTGTTGCTGCCATGCACAGCAGCAGCAGATTCTGTGTTGTCTGACCAAACCCATGGGCACGGCACTCACATCTGCAGGGAAGGCATCAGACTGCTATGGACAGACAGACAGACAGACAGACCAGCTTTAGTGAGCCAGGTTCTCTGACCTGTCTTTGGTCAGCACTGTACTCTGCAAGTAGACTGAGGAGGAGGGAGAGAGGGCTCCTCTGCCTGACAAAAGAAGGCTGCAAGAACCCAGGCACAAACGTTTTATTTTAATAAGCCACGATCTTAAAGACTATTGAAGTGCTTGGACCTGATCTATAGTTCAAAATGTTTTCTGATGGCATTTTCAGTGTGTTCATCTATTTGTAAAACAACAAGTAAGTAACCTATCTGATCCTTATGCCAACAAAACCAACAGAGAAACTTTGTTTTCTGCTGATTTATTTGTTTTCATCTGCCTGTAGTTTCTACACAAACCAATGCTACCTGTGATCTATCCCAGTTATAACCTCTTGTGGCAGGCTGTTTTGCATTTTTTGCCATAACCTTACATACAAAATTGATCTGTCATGAATAATAGAAGTGCCACCACATTATGTATCTCCGATTCATAACGTCTGATTCAATATCAAGAATGTTGGCTTTTAAAAAAATCCATACCATTTTAAACTGGCAAATCCTTAAAAACACCTTCATCCTGAATTCTGAGAGCTCCATAAGTCACTGCAAAATCTCTGTTTAACTGAATGGATGAGAAGTGTGGGCCCTCACAGGTGGGGAAACAGCAGAATACACAACAAATGATTTTGGCGAATCCATGTTGGGAATTACGGACACCAAGAAACAGGCAGCGTGAAGCAGAAGCAAGCAAGAACGTTCCTCAAACTTGTAATGAGAAACACCCAACTGACACACTTAGTCTGAGATTATGTAAAGTAGTTCTAATTATTGATCTCAGTTATATACCATGCAATTTCCAATTTCACCTACTTTGTGAGTACTGCTGCTTCAGAAAGAGGAAGTGGTATGTAAGCTGGCTTAACCATAACCCTTTTGAAAGAGGAAGAAGGGGAAAAATGTGCATCAGAAGTTAAACGTCAGGTGCTGAATGCCCAAAAAATGGTGGGGTAAATTCTCCCTTTAGCAAGCACAGTGAAACTGTTGTTTCTGAAGGCCCCAGTTCAGTTGCAAACCACATCAATTCTACACTCAACTCAAACCAAGCTTCTATCCTGGGAGTTCCCATTCCAACATAATTTGATCTTGGTGGCAGTTGCTTTGAGGACAGACATGGATAGGAAGTGCCTTTGCCACAGCATCTTCTTTTGCAAGAGGAGATTCCAAGCCATACTCACTTTGTGCTGGGAAAGTCCAAAACTCAGCTAAAAATCCTCTCCCAGGATTATACTTCTGGATGTATTCTAAAAACATCCGACTGGGACAGGACAAGAGAAGCAGGAACGCTCAGCCTTCTCTTAAAAATAAGTTAAAGAGGAGCTTCACTGGACTGGAATCACTGGGAAAATCCAGAGAGCAGGGATCCCATTCTACACAATCCATACCAGATCGGGGCTGCAGTCCCCCATGCAGCCCACTTCAGTGACCCCAGCAACCTCAGACTTTTCCTCACGATATCACACCTTTCTCTGTGACTGCCTACAGAGCATCCTTCCAGATGTCCAGCTAAATTTATTCTGGCAGAGGGAGGAGCAGATCGTGGTTAATCTGTTAAACCACTAAAACCTGAGCAGCATCAGTTCCCTTCTAGTTGCTTTTTTTCGTGGCTGCTGTAGGAGAAGGAAAGCAAGAGAGCCCTGCTTGTTCATCTGAGAAGAGGCTGTACTTTCAAGACGGGTTTCCAAGCTCTGATAACACACTGTGCAGAGCCTTTCTACTACTGCACGCAATGACAGAGGACTCATCCTTCTCCCATTCTCCTGCTGGCTGCTTTAAGCCTGGCAGACTGTGTGGTTCCCAGTCCATCCTGAAGCAACACTGTTCTTTCCCCATGAACTGTCTGAGTGAGCCTGAGGCCACTCGGAAGTGTTTTACCAGTTCTAGTCCTGAGCTGAGCAGAGCTCATTGGTACTTGTGTGAATCTAACCGATCATATATTAAAAACATTGATTCTGTGGGTTCTTGTTGGCATATACCATACAGGAGGAGTTCTAAGTAGTATGGCATAAGATGAACACTCAGCTTTGAATGAAAATATTTCCTATTCTTGTTTCTTTGTCATCTTCTTCTATAGCAACAGCACTACTTCAAACTGCACACAGATTTTACTCTTCCTGTCTGATTCAGAAGCAGCTGAGCTATGTTGTTCAATGAGCTCTCTCCACCCTTAGATCTCAAAACCTTTTTGTCATTTCCCATCTCCTCCAGCAAGCAGAGTAATGGATTGTAGGAGTCTCCTTGGCCCTAGAGGTTTCCTCTTGACTCTCTCAACGCATGGACAATATCTGCCACCTGCATATTTCCACACACTGCTGTGACCCTGATTTCACCACACACTTAGCACAGCTGTTCTCTCAGATCAGGCACAGAAAAACACCGACCTCCCCACTGCAGGCTGACAGTGAGTTCTGCGTTCTGTCCTAGCAAGTGCATACACAAATTATGCATACTGATGGGCATGTATTTTGGCACAGCAGTTTAAAAAGTCAAAGAAAGCATGTAGAGCCTAAGGTCATTCCTATTGTAAAGCAGGCTTCAAAGATTCCCATCACAAGTCACAGAGTAAACAGCAATGGAACTTGTCCTGCCTAAAGAAAAATGAAAGAACAATGATTAATATGTTGTAATGGACCTTTTCATCCTTATCGTTTCCAGACTGTGGAATGTTATTTCTGGCATAGAGATTCTTGGTCAAGTATGAAGAGTCATCAATTGGGTAAAGTGCTTGATTTAGCCCATTTTTATTCTACTGAAAAACAACAGAAAGAGGTTTTAGACAGGAATAAAATCAATAAGAGGAAAAAGTAGAAGTTGGCAGAATAAACGAAATGAAAATGACATATTGGTAATGTTGAATTTTAGTGCAAGGATTAATAGAAAAGGACTAGAAATCTACTGTTGGGCACCAAATAATTACCAACAATTATATATATATATATATTATTTTTTGCTGTTGTTGTTAAGTATTGTTATCCTCTTCACCTAAAAAAGGCTTTGCAAAGTGGTGCAGGTGCTACTTGAGCTTTACTTGTCAAAGAGGGGTTCGTCCACAGCAATGCCAAAGCAGCCAGCAGCATCTCTGCTGCCACCCCATTCCCTTCCCGCTGTCCTCCTCCAGGGACACCTGGAAGCCCAACAGGTCTGCACTGCGCTGCTTCCATCCCACAAAACACGAGCAGTTACATGTCCCTCTGCAGGTGATCCATGCAGAAGAGATGATCTTGACCTTAGAACTGCTATGGAAGAAAGGGGGAAAAAACTAATTTCCTTTTATCCACACAGCTCCACAGTGACAATTCTGATAGGCTGAGACCAGAAGAGAGCAGGAATGTTCTATTCTTTTCCAAAGGTTAATTGTTATTTATATGAAATGATACTACAAAGTCTAGGTCAAAATAAGGTCTCCATAATACTGCAAAGTCCACATAACCAATTTCAGGTACTTAAAAATGTTCAAAATGTACTTTTTAAGGGAATTAAACTAGGACAGTGGTTGAGGAAGTGCAACGTTAGCAGTCACAAAGCCCTGGACAACATCACACTCTCACTTATTAAGCAAAAACTCTCTGGGAAACATGCTCTATCCTGAGCACCACTGACCTGCACAAAGTCAACCAGCTGGCCTCTTGAACAAAGCACATTACAGAGGTTTCTTGAGGTAGGATCTAGAGATGGAGAGGATTCTGTATTTTCAGACAACGTAAGGAAGGGCACTGTTTTTGGTATGAACAGGTTGGATCTTCCTCACACTGAAAAAAATGGTAGAAGGATATGGTCTCTACTGCAGCACTAGAAAGCAGTCTGGTTTTAGGAAAAAAAAGATGAAAAAGAAATAAAAGAGAAATATTTCCATCAATAAAAAATCACAGCCTGGTTGTGGCAAATAAGTTGGGCTGCCCGTAGAAACAACCCTCCTTTGGCCACACAACATCTCCCCATAATTGAGAGCAGCAGAACTACACTGAAACCTCTGCAGGGCTTTGTTGCCAGTGATCACTAACAAGAGCTTTCTCCTGCTTGCCCTCTGTGCCCGTCACACAGCCATCTGGGGCCTCAGTGCTTGGCACTGACCCAGCAGGCAAACACTCTGCCAGGCGTCGAGATCCTCAGGAAGAGTCAACATTGGCTCCTTCTTCCTCCAGCTCTGTGATCAGAACTTCCACAGGGAGGCTGATAAGGCAAATGGGCTGTTATTGTTAAATACAGCAAGTACACATGGAGTAGATTAATCTCCACTTTACTCCAGGGTGACTGATAGCCTGAGTCAAGTTGGAGAGATAGGAAAATGAGTTTCTTTCTTTGCTTAATGTCACATTAAGTTTCTTGTTCATCAGAAGAGGAATGCAACTCACGGGGGAAAAAACTACTTATTCATAACTCAAGGAAGGTAACAAGTGGTAAAGTCACAGGAAAGGGTGGAGAGCACAAATATCCCATCAGTGGAGGAGAGGAAAGTTTCTCCTGAATACATACACAATGCCCAAAACTGGAAACGCTGAATCAGAGACACATGAAGGTCAGAAAAGACTTTTTGCCCTTTCTTCTGGACTGTGCCTTGAAGCAGAGTACATTTCATTTTCCTCCTCCTAGCTGTCTTCATTAACTGAACTGCCCATACACACAGACCTCTGTTCCGAGAGCTCAAGGGCAGCCATGCAGCCTCTGGGGTTCACGGCTGGGAGCAGGGAGATTGGAGGACCCATTCAGCTCTTCAGATTCCCAGGTGCACAGAGCCCAGCTGCAGCTCTTTGCATCACCAAGCATTTCAATGGAATATCACACCTTGGTCTCCCTGTTTCCAAATCTTTTGGCAGTGATTTTCTGCCATCCTCCCTCTCCTTACACTTCTCCTCCCACTCTTCTCCAGCCACTGTCCTCCAGCTACCCTCTATCAGAGGCCAGGGAGACTTGAAGGGCTCACACTTTGCCCTGCCCCAGCACCTGCATGAGTAAATATCGTTGGTCTCCCCCTCGATCACACCGGAGCCCCTGTCACGGGCTCTTTTCATTGTGCACCAAGGCCAGGGCCAAGGACAAACTGCTCCTTTGTAAAATGGAGACCCCGGGGAGAGGGAGGAGAGGGTAAGTCAGGCTCTTACTGAAGTCAATGAGCAGGATCAAACCACTAATCTGGGTAAACAAAATACAGAAAATGACACTGATTGCAGATTGGCTTTAACAATGAATAATTGTGCTTTGATGTGCACATAAATGTGATAAAAATCAAGGCAATATATTCAAAACAAAACAAAAGAAAAAATACAAAGGGATATTTTACAACTAGGGTCCATTACCATCTATCCTAACAAGATTAAGTAGTAATTGCTGTGCCAAGAAAAAATATAGTGGGCTCAGCAAATGAAAGATCACGATAGGATCCCATTGTATTATAGGTTCAGGTTTGGCTGGAGAGCAATGATGAGATTTTTCCACCATTGCACAAGCAGATTATTATTATATTTTTTAAGTATCAAAGGCCTTTTCCTGGAAATGTAATTCTTCACAATAAAAACATTCCTCTTTAAGCATTTATGTAAGCCATGCTGAAGCTAGCTTCAGGCTTTTCCTTCTTTCACTACAATACAAAAATATCTTGAAATCAGTACTGCTTTTTTGAGCACGATTTCTTGGCCTTCGTCTTCTTACTGAGCACAGTTTCTAATAGTGAGATTAGACTTGATCATCTCATAGAGCAAATTTCAGTATCATCTCACATTAGTAAATCAATGCAGTAGTTTGCTAAAGATATTTGAACTTGCGTTGCCCAGGATGTAATACAAGATTGTTTAAGTTGGAATCTTCATAGAGACTTCAAGAACTAGACGACGATATCATAGTAGAATTCAACAAAAATTAAGCACTGACACTTTCAAGGTCGCTTTGAAAGTTTCTGCCTTAACGCTTTCCTGGTCCTATACACAAAATATAATGTGAACAAAGGACAATCGTTGAACCGATACATCTTCTATGGCAAGCGAATACTTTTTTCATAACATTAAACTTTATGAAGACAAATGTAGAAAGACTAGAAATAAATAGCAGGTGGAAGAACTTTGCATTTCCTCCTTGATCTCTTTATTACTGAAATCCTTTAGGCAGGTGAGAAAATAAGCTGCAGCTTTCTGAGACACTTTGAGGTATAACAATCTATTCCAAAGAGGCTTGGTGATGTTATTAATGAGTGGTGATGTTACTTACATCAGTAAACACATTGTGATGGTAATGGAAGAATCTCTCTGGATCACTGTGGTGGAGGCTAGATGAAAAGCTCACCTTAGGACATATTCTCATTTGTTCAGATCCTGCATGTTGGTACAGTATCAGTGCAATGTAAATGTGGAACACGTTCCTACCCGTAACTAGCTTCAGGCAGCAGAACAGTCAGGAGCAGACAGGCCCGAGGAAAACAAAGAGTTCAGCTCATGTGAAAGATGAAAACTGAATTTATGTTTGGTCTTCCTTATGTAAGGGACAAAAGCAAGTGAGCTTCAGTGGCAAAAGAAAGAAGATGAAAGAAGCAGAGACTGGTTCTTTTGTTGTGTTAAATCAGTTGGTGCTGACAAACTCACCCTTCTACCATTTTCCTGCTTGCTGCCTATTAAACAACAGTACTCAACAAGTTACGTCAGTAGTCAAATCTCATGCCTCCATCATTTGACCCACAACATGTGCTGCAGGTTTTATTCCCCCCTGCTCCTTGTCAAGCCAGTAGGGTCTTCCCCAACCCCCACTCCACTCACTGGTGTGGGCAGTGACCTGGCACAGGAATTCCCCAAGTGACACCACACCAAGCATAAGCAAAGCCCAACACTGAGCTGTCACTTGTAAATCAGCCTTTGTATTTCTCTTCATGTGACCACATCTGCTCTGCTGCAGGAACCCACATGTGAAGTATTACCTCAGAGCAGGGAATAATAAGCATGGGTGTCCATGCTTGCTGTACTGACATCCCTTACAGGAGGTGCTGCATTAGCCCTCCTCACTCTCATCTCTTCTGGAAAACAAGACTTATGTACTGCAGCATATTTTGACCTTACAAACTGGCACACTTATCACAGACTGCATGGGAACTGCAATAAGCAAGCTAGACATACAGACGAAAGAATCACAGAATTGTTTGAGTTGGAAGAGACCTTCAAAAGCTATCTGTTCCAACTGCCCTGCAACGAACAGGGACACCTACCACCACTACCACTACCACCTACTACCAGCTCCATCAGATGCTCAGAGCCTGGTGCAGCCTAACCTTGAATGTCTCCAGGGATGGAGCAGCCACCAGCTCTCTGGGCAGCCTGTGCTGGTGCTTCACCACCTTTATTGTAAAAAACATCTTCCTTATATTCAACCTAAATCTACCCTGTTTTAGTATGAAACCATTTCCCCTTATCCTATCACAACAGATCCTGATAAAAAGTCTTTTCCTGGCTGTCAGGAAACAGTCAGCCTGTTCTCATAAGGGAAGTGTTCCATCCCTTAGATCATTTTTGTGGCCCTCCTCCAGATGCACTCCAACAGGTCCATGTCTCTCCTGTACTGACAACTCCACATCTAGGCACAGTATTTCAGGCAAGTCTCACCTGCACAGAGTAGAGGGACAGGACCACCTCCTTTCACCTGCTGGCCACACTTCTTTTGATTATAACAGTGCCCTAAGTGCAATTTAAAACACAGCAAACTATACTACATTTGTTTTAAGGTAGGTATTTCAGAACCAAAATACCACAGACTAAATGACCAATGTACCCCTAGCCAACATTCTGGTGCAATGTGAGTGATATACAGCAAGCTGCTATTGTTGACAATGATGCAACCCAAGAGAAGACTGTAAAATTGCTTGGAAAAGAAAAAAACCCAAAGATCCAGGGCCATGACCACGACTGTAAGTAAATAATACGTATTTTTGGCTATCCTAAACATACTTAGCTGCTTGTATACTTTTCCATAAGATACTTACATGATCGTCTATTTTTAGGCATTGGTAATTGGAGTTTATGATTTACATATTACAGTGCAGTAGAATCCAATTATAGCAAATCTACGGAGAGACTGTATTTATTTCAGGAGAAGATACTGAGGAACCATGTCAACACGTAGCAGCATAATGACCTGCTCACTTTCTGGCTTTCATGCAAAACACTGAGATGATTAGGTTTCAGACACTGCACGAGGATAGTTAAGGATGAGCTAGAAAACCATTCCACATCTGTGTTTGTTTTATTAGCAGAACCGTTTCTGGGAGAAAACAGGAAAGCGACTGCTGATCCAGCTGCTAATTCTGGCTAATCCTTTTAAGTCACTAACTCTATTATCAAACACTACTTCTTGTAATCATTTTTCCATCTCCTCCGTTCTACATTAAGTACAAATTTCTTGACATTTCCCCCATCAGCACTGCAGCATAATTATAATAAATGTTAATTGCATATATTTTAAGTTCCATGGAAACTCAGTTACGGAGAAGATAGTTTGTTGATGGTAAGTTGACAGCCAATACGTAAAAAGCAAATGAATGAAAAATACAAGTTCATATGTGTTCTGGATGGGTCTGGATGGGAGAAAGAAAAATGCACTGACAGTCACTCAGCCTATTGACAAAATGACCACAAATGATGATGCCCTTGATCCGAGTGGAGCTGGCCATGGGCAATTGCTAGTACCCATCAAAGCTCAGGCTATCGCTCTGTGTCTCACCACAGCAGTGACTGTAAGTCACTCTGCATACTCAGTTTTACGTAGGTAAATTCAAGGAGACTATCACTCTGCTCTGAATGAAGATATGCTTAGCTGATTTTCTGATGGATTTTGTGCGAGCTGGGATTATCAAAGCTGTTGAGAAAATGTGGGGACCCAATACACCTATTCATTTTGAAAACTTCAGGCTAATGACCTGTGTATTTCAAATATTTTCTTCCTCGTGGGTCTGCTTTCTTCAGGAAAATAGCTGCACATGCTGCTGTGATATTTTTTTTACATTTCTCTCTCTTTTTCCACAGGAATCTTCTGTTATGATTACTCTCGAGTCAGTCATTGTAACAAGCTTGTGCTTGATTAATTAATAAGCCCGGCAAAGGGCAATCAGGGAAGTATGCTACTCCCCCTCCTCTGTTTGAAAATTGCAGCTCGGTGTGGCTGACTGCAGAGCCGGGCTGAACAATGGCACTTTGAAGTCTGTAACCCTCTATGCTTTATTCCAGGAGAGTAGCAAAAATTAATAATGTTGCTCGAAAAAGCTCTTTTGTATCTTTAAAGTATCAGAAAATATGCAGTATTGTGAGAAAATGAAGTGTTATTGCTCTGTCTCTGCCTGTACCTCTCTTTGGTATCGTGGGGAAATTACAGTCTGGTAACAAAGAAGGTAAGGGAGCATCTGCAGCAGGATTTGCTAGGGCTCATCAACAGCTGTGTGCACAGCAACTTCATTTACTGTTCCCACTAAAACTGTGCATAACTGAACGTGATACAATAAAGCTCAGGTTTGGGGAGACGGTAGTGTCACTGCAGACTTTTAGATGGACTTTTAGACTTTTTTCTCCCTGAGACTGATGAGAAATGACTACAAAATAAAATTCTGCTTCATTTCTACTATTAAAAAAAAAAATCAAAACCAATGCTGCCAACTAACCATTAACTGAAAAATAATGAGGGCTAATGAAATAGTGAGAGTCCAGATCATTCAGTGCTCAGACAAGTCTCTTAAGGGAACTGAAAATGAATTAGCCCGAGTTTGACAGCAGCATAAAAAGGCACCTAAGACACTGGAAGGTGGGGATGAGGCTGTCAGAGAAGAAGCAGGGAACAGATTGACAGACAGCCTTATATGAAAAAGAGTAATTTAGGGGTTAGAGAATAACTCGGAAAAATGTTATAATAGTTAGAAATCATTTTAGAAAAGTAAAGCTAAGCTGACTCTTTTATTCCAGCATTAGGACTATTCAGTGGCCTTGCATAATCATGAAGAGGGTCAGAATAGACAACCATAATGGTCCCTTCTGGCCTTGAAATCGATGATTCTATTAAAACTATCCAGACTATACACCGCTGCAATTCTGTATTCCCAATTTGGTAAGAATTCTTCTTTTTCTGTGTTACATGTAGCTAATCCTATGTAGCTCTTAATATTCCACTCCATCTATTTGTCGGTACATAGGTAACACGACGGTCCCAACAGCTGAGCTGGGATATCCCAGATGCTTAACACAAAAGTCCAGCAACGACTGTAGAAGCTGATGCTGGGATGTGTGGGCTGTAAGCACTTGACCTCAGGACCCTCTGATGTTAGAAATGGACTGGCTGAGCTTCAGGGCTCCCTTCCAACCTGCATTTTTCTAAATATTTTGACTAACGCTGCATCACAGGAGCAGGTAAGGGAAATATGTATTTCTCTATTTCATCTGAAAGGAAAATTCCTCTCCATAGTTCTATTTCTGCATTTACTCAAAACTAACCCAACCTGAACATACCCCTCCCCAGATAAAGCCTGGTCAAGATCCAAAGACAAGCAGAACAGCATGTCAGAGAACAGCATTCTCTGGGAAGTGCCTCATCCATTAACCACATTTGGAGCATGTCTAAGGAATGAAGGCTGTGCAAAACCTATCTGTAATGGCTCTGTTTTAAAAACAAACATGAGGCAGTATCACTGCCATCTGCAGTTTATGTAGCAGATGAGTACTGGGAGGACCAGCAGGACTTTGATGTTAAGCCCTGCCTAGTCTAACACTGAAGCTAAGACTTCACATCTCCTCAGAGACCATTGTGGTCACCAATTGACAGGCTGGGAAAGCTTCATTCCCACCCCAGAGGCTGCAGCACTGTGCAGGGTGTCAGAAGACATGCAGGATGGAGCGGGGCCCCGTTATCAGGACCCTCAATTACTTAGGGCAGAATCCCAAGTTCTGACACTTGGACTTGAATGGTTGGCACAAAATGGAAACAGAAACTGGGGCCAGGACACTTGGAAAAACAATCCAGGTTGTTACAGCTCTGTGGCAGGGACATTAATGAATCTGTGCAACAGAAGTCTGTCATTTCTGAAGATAACTTGCTCTAGGCTGGACAGCAGGAGTACAAAAAAATAACACTAAAAGCAAAAGTCTAAGTCTACCTTCCACTAAAACCACTGGGTAGCAGCAGGTGGTACTGATCAGGGCAGGCTCTGCTTTAGATGGAGGTACGTGCGAGCTCTTCATTAGCAAAGAATATCCTCTTGAGAACAGACTGAGAGCTCTGCAGGATCAGCACAACACTCTCCAAGAAAAATAGACGGAGTACTGAACAGTACTGCACACATGGATCTCATGGATAAGAACTGAGAAGACTAAGAAAGGCCCTTTCAGATTAACCTCTCATAGCATCTGTTGTTAGACAAAAGGTTTACATTTATATCCTTGCTTAGAAATATATTCACCCTCATCCACACTCACTAATGGGACCCACCCACAGTTTGCTTGTTCTTTTTTTTTTTTTCATTTTTTTAAAATTTGCTGCCTATAAGCCACTGCATTTGTGATGGGTGCAGCGTGCACACATATGCTGGACAAAAACCGATACAGAGACACAGGCTTGTTAGCAATAGGTGCCTCACACCCAGCCCGTGTCTGAGTCTCTGAACTCCTCAGGAACAGCTGGGATCATTAAACAGAGCTCAGAAAACCTCTCGCAGCATACAGGCAGCAAATGAAAAAGTGAGTCAGTGTAAGCTTCTTTCAGAATCACTGCCCCGCATTCCGGTGATTTCAGTAACTCCTCTACTCATGGCAGTTTCATGCTTATTGGAAAGGTCACGCCAATAAGCTCGGCACCTTTGATTCAGATTCACAGACCAAGATGTCTAAGCTAATTGAGAGTCCACCGGGATAATTTGCTTCAGTACTTAATTGCAATTTTGCATAAAGCTATCAGACATTGCTTCTAAAGAAGGTCCTTTTCAATACACAAACAAAAAAGATTTTTAACAGAAGGAAAAGACAGGACACACAGTTTGCCACGTGTAAGGGAAATGCAGAAGAAGGGCAGGAGTGTAACAGTGGCCTACATACGGCGATACAAGGACTGGAATGCTTGTCCTACTCACTGCCTTCTCTACCAGGATTCTGAGCCTGCTTGCAATAATTTCTGGATCTGACGTTGTTGGGATTTATCGTGTGAAAAGAAAAGCAGGGAAAATACCAAAAACAAAATGCAAAAGACGTGATCTATCCACGTCTTTCAGCAACGTGAGGAATTTCAGTATCTTGCATTCCCAATTATTGAGATTAAGGCTCATCAAATAACAGGACAAATAGTTTTAAGAGCACTGATGTAAATCGTGGTATCTGAGCCCGAGCATGCAACACTCTGGGTTTCCTCAGTTCCTCCAAGGAAGGACCTGAAGCACGGGTCAGCTCATGCAGCTGAGGTGGAGCACCTCCCCCAGCAGCTCTCTGTGGGGAATTTGTGCACAGAGGGTACAGAACATGCATGTGCCCTGCAGCAACTACTTCTCCTCCTCACTGCTCTCTTCTTTCTGGAGCACAGCCACGCCCTGCCCTTTCCAAGAGACCATGACAGGGTGCCAGTACAGACTCACAGCAGTATTTCTGCCAGAATGGGACGTCTGGTAGCTTTGAAATTCACTGCCGGAAGGAACAAATGAAAAAGGCAGTACTATTCAAAGTTAATTATTTTGCTTTAAGTGCAATTAAAAATCATTGGTGGAGGGGGAGAAAGAAAAATCAGTGTTTATCCATCTGCAACACGTGGGTAGTTCCCACTCCCACAATTGGAGCCTGGCACTGGCAGCACCTGCTGTGGCATTTGGGCAGCTCAGACAGAGCCTGAGGTTGAAAAATGGCAGCATCAGAGCAAAACCCGCTTGGTTTTAAACAATGGCCTTACTGACAAAAGTGGGATTCCTCCCATGAGAAAAGGGCATTCCAGATGTTCATTTACAATGTCTGTAATTAAGTTAGTAGCAAATCATATATAATTACAGTTTTATTGCCTTTGAATGTATCTATCACTACCTTTGTCTCTGATGAACTCTTTCTTAAGAGATTCCAACTTTTGGCAGCCTCAAGCCCACCCAGTGCTTCCAGTGACTCAAACAGCAGCAGGACTGGATTCACATGTAATTAGAGAAAATAAAGCAATGGGAGCTGCGTGTGTTCCTAGACCAAAGTCAGCAGGGACATCCTGACAAGCACATGGGCAGAAAGCTCCTTTAAGTATGCCAGGTGCTGCAAGTAATGAAAATGCTGGCCTGCAGGTGGAGGTGGCTCTGAAACTGGTGGAGATCACAGGTACATCTGTGGGCAGAATTAGGTTTTTCTACAGGGCCACAATGCTGAACTCATGAAGGAACTTTCTGAAACTAAAATGAAGGTCAAATGTGAACAAGCGAGAAAGCAGTTCTGTTTTATTAACTTGAAAGGACTAATTCTAAAAATGTATATGTTTACGATAAAGAATCTGAATATTTCAAGGCAAAACAATCAGAGAATATTGATGTTTAAAGGACTTTTATGTGACTATTTACAATAAATAAAAACATCAGAAGAACGTCTTCACCTGAAACAAGTTCTGAAATATCATAAGTAACAATGTATTCATGGTAATTAATGTTCTACCTTACCAGAGAGGAAAAACTAACGAAGCAAGTCAGGGTACAGGAAAAAAATACAACCTTGTTAAAGTAGATATAACAAGGTGCCTGTATTGCCTAAGCTCAGGAACAGTATTTAGAGACTATGATGTTGATTTACCATTAAACAAAACAAACAAATGCAGAAAATGTAAGCTGGTCCCCTTGAGCACTACTGGGCACCTACATGTTTGACTTAGCATTACATACCTGCAGATTCACTGTCCTAAGAATCTGGTCTCAGATGTTTTGTACAGCATACTTTGAACTAAGTTATTTTACAAATGTCTCTGTTCCAGCTGAGTAAAGCCTACAATCACCTGTCAATAGCACATGTACACAACGATCCCTTTAGTGCATTTGCATTGTTTAATTAACTTTCTTCAATATACACAACATTCCTCGTGCCTTGAGATATATTACAGGTAAATCAGTACAAGATGGCAGTTCTTTGTCTCCCCTGAAAAGGCAAATTGCTTTTCTCAATTAGACTTTTTCATTCTCACTGGACCAATAGCACAGCCAAGAATGAACTTATTGCAGATGTAAACACCAGTGTGCATCCCCAGTGTGCTCTGCCCAAGTGCTGATAGTCTCAGGATTTGGGGTTTTGTCCCAACCGGGATGCCAAAAGCAGAAGTCATTGTCTCTCACCATCTAATCAAGATGATAATTACAGGGAGTGGATCTGGAGCTAAGAAGAGGAAAAAAGCTTTTCAATCACTGCCTCTGCATTTCAATCGAAGCCCCATGCTGTACAACGCTGAGAACAAGGTGTAAATCAGCTTAAGAACATAGTTCTGCATTCAGTGCGTTGTGGTTTACAGCTCCCAAATGACCTTCATCTATCTTCCTTAGCTGTAGAGGTGTATAATTGAACTAAAGAGAGGCTTGAATAATGAGGTTGAGAGTGGCAGCTCCACTGCTGTTGCTTAATAGTGTACCAGCCCAACACTTTGTTTTCTGATACATAACAAAATACTGTAGTGGGTTCAATTCTTCAAGGTGACACTTGGTGATAGTCCCACTTTCAATATAGAAAACGAGAAGATTTTTTGCAAGAAAAAAAAAAAAAGAAAGAAAGAAAGAAAAGAAAACCACCCAAAAAGCTATAAATCCTTGGTGCAGCAATACTCCTGAAAACACTATTATACCAGCTATTTTCTATTCAATATATGCTCACAAAAGCTCAGAGAGAATACCTGCAATTATCTACACTCCTTACAGAAATTATTTTATTATTAGATATAATAATAAAGTTAATAACCCTGAGTATGATAATGAAATCTAAAACCATAAGAAACATATATGGCATATAGTACTCAGCTCCTCATCCGAGTCATACTAACCATCACTCCTGATATAGGAACAGATAGGGTCAGGAC
The DNA here is from genome assembly GCF_016699485.2 of Gallus gallus. Classification (NCBI taxonomy): domain Eukaryota; kingdom Metazoa; phylum Chordata; class Aves; order Galliformes; family Phasianidae; genus Gallus; species Gallus gallus. The sequence continues at coordinate 7,439,956 of NC_052540.1, forward strand.
ACAACAGAAAATAAGTACAGCCTCCTGACCTCTTGCTGAAGAGTAAACAACATAGCATTTGTTTTCACAGCAATAATATGAAACAGTGAGAGTTACCCACGTACGAGAAGGCACTGACAGAGTGATGAAGTGTCCGCACAGGCTGCCAAGAAAGGCGGTGGAAGCCCAATCCCTGCAGGTGTTCCCAAGCAGGTTGCATGGGGCCCTGGGCAGCCTGAACTGTTGGTGCCTGATTCAGCGGTTTTCAACCCTGCCCACAACAGAGGGGTGGGAACTAGATGCTCTTTGAGGCCCCTACCAACCCAAGCCAATCTGTGGCTTTACGACAGGACTTGACTCTCCACCCAGGTCACGTTAAAACTCAGTCACCGCTGAGAGGGCAACAAGTAAGGTTAGGAGAAGGGAAAGGAAGCACTGTCCCTTTACCTCTCGGTAAAAAATACCCGGGATAGCATTGATTTTATATCCGGTACCAGAGCTATTCCAGCTGGTGCATTTATCAACAGCAATCCAACATCTGTTACGTCTGATACTTCAGAAAAACATTTAATGTTCAGTATTTGTGAAACAGCCCCTGTGAAAGTCCTTGGGTGGACTCTTGCTTGCCAGACTCTATTAACTCTGACTCTGAAAACTCTAACTGAAAACTGTTAATGCAACACCTACCAGAAAGCAAATCTCCATCTACCTGTGAGCTCTGTGATGTCACCAAAGAGTCACAGTCACCCCGTGACCTCACAATAGGGCAGAGGCCTAGAAACGCCCCGAGCACCCAGCCCACCTTCAGTCCTGCTGGGGACTTCCGAGGCGTCAACGTCTTCCCGTTGGAACACGAGACGTCGAGACCTTGCCAGCCCTATACCAGACGTCAGAGTCCTGCGAGCGGATTACGAGTCACCGAGGATCCTGCTCAAGGAACGCCGGACGTCACAGGTCCCCCCAGAGACACACGAGGTGTCCGTCACTGGTGGGACACACCACATGACAGGTGCTCAGGGCCGGAGGCTGACGACCGCTCTGCCAGAGGCAGCCTCCAGCGACTCAGTCCTCCGAGCACCTCCGTGCCAGGGCAGCTGCGGCCATGAGCCAGGAGGCAGCTGCCAGCGGGAGCCGGGAGGCACAGGCGCGGCCAGAGGAGGCCCACGAGGAGGAGATGTGCCCCATCTGCCTCGACGCACTAGCGGACCCGACCCACGTTATCCCCTGCAGGCACACCTTCTGCAGGCGCTGCATTGAGCGCTGGGCCGCCGACAGGAACAACTGCCCACTGTGCCGACAAATAATTGGCACACTCGTGAGAGTCCCGCCACCGCCCCCGACGAACGCCACCACCCGCCGGCCGCGCAGAAGGCTCCAGAGGAGCCACCGGCGGCAGGAAAGAAGATCCCCGCACCGCTCCCGCAGCCCCCCCTCGCCCCGACGCGCACAGCGCAGCCCCCCCAGGCACCTCCGCCGCCTCGTCCGCAGACTCTTCTGGAGCATCTGGGACGCTGAGGACGAGGATGACCGGCTGAGAGAGGCCCAAGAGCGGCAGTGGGGCTCCGGGGACCACGCACAGCACCCCGCACGGCCCCCCGCGCAGCACCCCGCCATGCCCCGCCGCTGAGCGGGCGGCCCGACCTCACCTGGCGACAGCACGCAAATGGGAAAGCGCTGGCGGGGAAGAAAGCTGAGGCACCGCACAGCTCTTCTGCCTCAGCTCTACGGACATCACCTCCCCGGACTGCGTCAGGAGAAGCGTTAGAAGCAGCTCGAGGTCATTGCTCCGTTCCCCTCTGCTCAGCCCTGGTGAGACCCAGCACCCAGGTCTGGGCTCCCCACTACAACAGAGCCCCGGGCACACTGGAAAGAGCCCAGTGAACAGCAGCCAGGCTCTTGGGAGGACACAAGCATCTCTCCCACCAGGAGAGAGCTGGGACTGCCCCTCACACACCAGTGCCGAGTGCAGGGGCAGCATCACTTCCCTAGTCCTGCTCACCACACCGTTCCCGATACAAGCCAGGATGCCACTGGCCTTCTTGGCCACCTGGGCACACTGCTGGCTCCTATTTAGCCGACGCTCCATCAGTACACCAAACTCCCTTTCCATCAGGCAGAAATAAATAAATTTAAAAAAAAAAAAAAAACTAGCCCAATTTGATTACATTCTAAGTATCTATTTACTCTTTCTTCTCCTTTTAGATTTTGAAAGAGGGAGGCTGGCTTACAGTCTAGAGTGAATATCTTTCCCTAGCTTTTTCTCCATTGCTATGAACCTATTTAGAACCTTACTGAAGTGAAGAACTTCCTATTCACCTCCAACAAGACTGTTGAATTTCATGGACTGATTTCTGGCAGGGGAACAGTTGTCAGCCACAGATACTCAACTCAGGCACGCTGCAAGCAATCCCAGTGACTCCCGAGTGTTAGGGATAACTTCCTGATGCTGGTATGAGGCAAAAGGACCAGTGGAGATGTGTTTCTGGACCAATAAATATGTCAATAAATTATGGGAAATCCCAAAACTGGTGGTAGAGCAGTTGCTCTAGGCGGGTGAGGAAAGGTGTATTGGTCAAAGAGTTTGTTTGTCTAGGAAAGGTTTTTCTGTTTTTACTGATCCTGTGACAATGTCACATGTTGCTCTTTCATACTGAGATGCATCCTATCCTCTTCAGCAAGGCACTCAGCACTGGGGTGGACACATTCTGCACCGAAGCAGAGAATCGCCTCAGCAGACTGAGTCACGGCCCCTGTCAGGGAGCAGCTGCCGGGTGCCATTGCCCTCCTCGTGGCAGTGGCATTCTGACACTGCAAGGGCAGAGCCAGGAGCAGCAGTGGGGGTTTCAAACCTTAAAAACCTGTCACTGATGGTCTGTTTTACAAGGCACTTGGCTATGGTGTGTACTAGGTATTGGAAAGTAGCGATGATACTAAGAAAGCCCAACTGAGGCCCCAAATCACAATGAGTGCCACTACAAAAAGGCCAAGGGTCTTAACAATTGGAGATTCTTTGCTGAGGGGTACTGAGGCACCCATCTGCCACCTGAATAACCTTTATTGACATGTTTGCTGCCTGCCAGGAGCACACATCAGGGACATCAAGAAGACGATATCCAGTACAATAAAACTGGATAACTATTATCCTCTCCTCATCTTTCAATTAGGATATCACATAGTGATGCAGGCTGAGCCACAGCCCTGCCTTAAGTCCATGCAAAGGGAAGAAGCTAAGCTAGCTTCCAACCCCAAGGACACAGATCACAATAACACATGAGATGGGGGAGACTGAAGCCTCAACTCTGCTCGGAGCAGGACTCTCTACCTTGCCCCCAACAGGCTCATATGGAACAGATATGAGGCTCTGGGACTGGAAGGAGCAGGCCTGGGTAACAGTCAGGCTCAGAAAGGGACGACCACATCAAGTCAAACAAATCAACAACCTGCATTAGAACTAAACAGTTAAGTTTATAAAGCATTTAAAGGGAGCTTTATAAACAGGAGGGACACCAACTTTTTACATGGTCAGATGGCAACACAACTATGGGGAATGGCTTCAAATTAAAAGAGAAGAGACTTAGATTAGATACTAGGGGAAAATCTTTACTCAGATGGCAGTGAGGCCCTGGCACAGGCTGCTCAGAGAATCTGTGGATGCCCCATCCCTGGAAACACTCAAGGCCAGGTTGGATGGGGCCCTGGACAGCCTGATCTGGTGGTCAGCAACCCTGCCCACAGCAGGAAGCTGGAACTGGTTGAGCTTCAAGGTCCCATCCAACCCAAGCCATTCTATGATTCTCTGATTTTTTCAAGTTTACATCTTGTGGAAGCTTCAGCCCCCTAAGCTTAGTGGAGTATAGTGTGACACTTTCTACCAAAACTTCTGTCCTGGAACATTTCAGGAGCAGAGATGAAGCAGCTGAGAGCAGCTTCTCAAGCAACATGACCATGCTTTTATGGGTGCTGGTTTCATTCTTTCTCCCAGTGTTGAGGTTAACATTAGAAATCTGCAGCCTTTTCAACCATCTTAACTGTTTCTTGTCATCAGTTCATTACTTGTCACTACACTGGAAAAAAGGTCTAGCAGTCCAATAGCTCTGGATCAATGTAAAACATCTCCCCAGTAAACAGCTTTAAAAAAAAAAAAATCTCGTGGCATTTTGGTTGATTTCATGGTCACTAAAAGATTTACTGATGCATTTACAGCACCAATTAAGAAGTCATCCCACTGTCTCCCTGTGACACCAACAGCACACCAAGTCAATGCAAGACCTACCCTGACCGAGGTCACTGGAAAGAAAACAATTAGACTCAATGTGCTCCTATTTTTCCTGGCTCCAGAATTTCAGGTTGCTATTCTACTGTATACTAAACACTTCCAAGAATATGGTACAGTCTCATGGCCAGGTAAGTTCGAAGAGCCTGCAGGAAGCCTCAGCTGGCTTCACTTGATACAATGCATTTTCTTTAAAACAAGTAAGCGGCACCAAGGGCTGCAGGTGTGTGAAGTTGTAAGTGAAGTAGTATAATACGTAAATACTCATGGTGTTAAGGAACCAGGAAGCAAAGCCTTTAAGGGCTGTGCAATTTAAGTTCTGATTTAGAAGAGTGATTTGGCCCAATCTAATAGGCTTTAGATTGCAAGCAAAGATTACAGGCTAGTACTAAAGCCTCTTCTAAAACACGATTCTGAGCAGACTTCCTTCTTACTAAGGACCTGACTGATGTAACAGCTTTGTTGAGTCTAAATTTTGCCCCTTCTGAAAGGGCATCATCTTTGTGTTAAGTTTTAAGTGCATCAAAGGAAGTTGAGAAAATGGTAAGAGCTACTGCTTCTCCTACACTGTAAAGCAAGCTGAGTGACGTAACAAAGGCTGGAACTTCATTTGTGATACAAGATGTGGCTTTGGGACGAACCTGGAAAAATCTCATTAGAAAGAAAGTATTAAAGGTGATACCACTGTCCCTTGGGACTCTTGGCCTTTCAGTAAGTACAAGAAACCTGTCTGCAAAGAATAGGGTAGGAAGCAACCCTGACTCTTTCAATTTCACACCTCCACTACCTGCCTATATTGGCTAAACAGAGCCTTCAGCCCAAGCCAGATGAGCTCCTTGGGTTCATACTGACTGCCTGTCCCCATAGGAAGGCATTACTGGGTATTACTTTTCAGCATCCTAGCACTGACACACCTGGTGCATCTGCCCAGGAATAATGGAGAAACACACAACTGTCACTTCTCTAATTCTTCATTCTCCTGCAGAGGGAAGCTTTATTTAACTTCTGATATCTGCTTGTGAGAGATTCTGCATTCAGCTGTTTCCCTGAAAGTTTGCCAACATCTGTGACTCCAGTGCAGCGAGTCCCTCTGTGACAACAGCTCACCAGTACAGCACCCAGAGCCAGCACTGGGGCTGTGCAGTTTGCTTCAGTGGGTAAGGCAGCAAGGAGGAGCAGCATGAACACTGGCAGGCAGCATCCTCTTACCATGTAAAGAGGTTTTGCAGCTGCTGAGCAGCACAGACCTGTGAAATCTTGATCAGCAGGCTCGTTCTGGCTGGTAGGCAGCTTGCTCACTGTCATGGGCACACACATCTTGTTTAGTTACACTTCACCTGGAGATTTTTCATCACTACCAGAGGTCTGAGAAAGCTGTGTGTACCTGTACACACACAGTTTGTGTAAGCAAACAGAGCAAGAAGGCAATTATGATTCCTACTTCTTCCCTTATACACCTGAAGTCATACAGACTATGTAACTGCCCCATGACAACTTAGGAGCAAAGACAAATCAAGTCCACTTACCAATTTGGGCTGCAGCCAGAAAGAGGAGGCATCTCCCTCCACACTGCTTTTTCCCAGCTTACTTACCCTTCCCCACCCCCACTTCCCAAGCAGCATGCACCCCACAGGCAAGCCAGCTCCCCTCCTTTTTGAGGGCATGCTCCATGTCTCAGCAGCACACTTCAAACCACAGGCAAATAGAGGAAAACATTATTATAGCAGCCAATACTTCAGCCAAGAGCTCCACCAAACTCTAATCTCTGTTTCCTACAGAAAATCTAGTGATTTACTGCAAAACACACGGGCTTGGTGCCACAAGGGGTAATGAGGTCCGGTCATCTGAAATAGTCACAAACCCCCCTCTCCTGCAAGGCCGCCTAGGGGAAGAGCCACCGCCAACTGGCAAACTGCTCAAGCTTTGCCAAATGCTGAACGCACACAACTTGTCAGCTGGTCTACCTGTTTGTTTGTGTGGGATGGGGAATCTGATCCAAATAAGGAAGAAAACACAGTGGGATTATTATACCTTTCCCTAGGAATGCTTTGAAAATAAGCGCCTTTTGGTGCCCTTTGGGCCCTTCCTAAGGCAAACAAGTTGTTCCTGAAAGGAAATAGCATAAGCGCTTTCTGACAGAAGTGATTTGGTCAGTTCTTATGGCAGCAGAACTCCAGCAAAGGCAAAGACAGAACAGCCCTCGTTGCTCCACCCTGCACCAACACCCCCGAGGCAGAGCAGGGCACCATTCACTGCTGACACGAGTCCTGTGCAAGCCAGCAGGAGCTGTTCCTCTGAGAATGCCTGGCCAGTGGAAGCAAAGGGAAAAGGCACATCACTGCCTGACACTGGTAGTGCCATACTCTGATGCTCACAGCAGTAGATTTGGCATGTCTGGGTAATGCAACATTCTGCCAAACTGTTGTGTGGTGATTTATCAAAATGATTTATCTGCGAGACCACAAAAGCAAATCAGAAGAATAAAAGCAGCAAGAAGAGTGCTACAACATAAGAGAAGTCAGATTTACCAGCACAGTCTCTGACTCACTGTAAAATTCAGGACCTGGTAGAAAACAGCTTTACTTAAAATCTTTTCCCTATTTGAAAAATCCACGAAAATAAGAAAACCCTGCATGCATATTTCTCAGAGTTCTGGCTTTCACTAAAGACTCAAAATAATGTTTGACTTCCAAATCACCTTCCTATCACCACAACATACTTTCAGATTGAAGTCAAAGTCCGTGTGATCTTCCTGCGAAGCGGTACCACATAAGCTAGAGCTGGTGTCAGCACTCAGCAGTGCCTTAAGCTGTGCCCTTAGTTACAGAAGAGGGGGAAAAATGACTTTGCATAATGCAGGCAAGAGAGTCACAAAGCATTCCCAGCTAATTACAGACAAAAAGGAGAGATGTGCGTAGCTTAAGCCTCGGCAGCACAGAATCCTAACTGTGTTCCTTGGGAATTACCTGGGCTAAGCAGATGCTAAGCTGGCCATTTTCTGTTTCGTTTTGTTTTTAAAACGCTGCTAGTTGCCACGTAAGAAAACATTTGCACTGAGTTCCAGTGTTCTCTGCCAAGCTCCTGGCAGTGAGCACCCTACCTGCAACAGGTAGGGGCAGTGATACAATACAAAGCTCCCTGCATCACTACTTTTCTGAGAAATGCTGAGATTTGGAGAGTGGTGTCATAGCATAATGAACGACAACGTGCAGTATTAGCTCTGTCATGGGAAACCAAAGGGTTTCTGCCGCAGTCTGAACAAAGCCTATGCACAAAGTAATCCAAGTTTCTGATCCTTCCCCATGCTGCAGGTTAGACATCAGAAACAGTTCTGAGGTGGTGCTCAGCAAACAGTATAAGGATCGAAAGTAACTGATCTAAACTTATTGTTCTCCAGAGACTGAGCAAACACTTCCACAGAGCAGACTTTCAATACCGATGATAAAAAGTGCAAACATTTTATTCAGCAGACAGGTCTGTAAAGAGGCTGCCACATATATTTGTCGATTGTTAAAATTTCTCACTTAACAGCTCAGCCTCTCTCAAGTTAATATTTTCCCAGAGCAGAGACTGGAAGAATTTAAGGATCATAGAGTCCTTTAGATCTTCTGAACAAACCAAACTTCTTGCCAGGTTAACTGACATCAACCCGTGTTTACCAAATGCTCTGCAGCCTATAACCAATGACTAACAAAGAGCTTCTCAAGTCACTTTCCAGATGTTGTTTGTTGAGAGATCCTTGCGCTGCAATGACAAATGGGGCAGAAATAAGCAACGCACAGCTTGGCAAGATCCTGCCACTCAGCAGAATATCCCCAAGGCTGAATAATTTGGGTGAGCACCACTGTACAAAGGTTAAATCTACTTTCATTTATACAAACGGAAACGTCTCCCAGCTGGGGCTCATTAGGTTTGAAGAACCGAACACTCATATTTTCTCAAAGCAGGTAGTAACAACAAGGTTTAGCACAAGAGCAAAGGGTAACACTTCAGTAGCTCTCACACTGTTTGATGTGCCTAATGCTTTATTCGCTCTTTGCTGTAGAGCAAACCTTAAGACAGCTGCAAAGTTTGCTAGAATGAGCTGTGAAAAGTTGCTCAAATAACAAATGTGGGAGGGAGTCTATTTTTCTATTCATTTGCAGCATATTCTACTCCTACAAATACTAGTGTTGCTATGTTAACAATACCAATGCAAAGCAACCTGCATAAGACAAAGCTCTATACACACCGCCAACAGAACGATGACTCCATGTTACTGGGAGTTGAAGGGACCCAAGAGACCACTGAGCCCAGCAGCAGGTGGCACAGAGCAGCAGCAGGCAGCACAGTTACAACATCACCATTACTGGAGACGGCCATAGTGGATTCAGCAGCATGTCTGCACCCGCAGTGCACATGTGGGACTGCTCCACAAGCAAGCAGGGTGACAGAGTTCCAACCTCAGCATGACCGTGGTGAAAATTCTGAGCTCCATAAACAATTATTTCCCAGACTATCGAGTGGGATGGAAGCCAAATAAAACAACTGCACATGTACAGATAAATTAAAGGCTTAGCAGACCCAGAATAATAAAATTATAATTGCAACTGATCTAAGGGAAAAAAAAAAAAAAAGAAAGAAAAGACCACATTTTAGTGACCAGAGTTACACACACGGGGTTACATTAAGGTAGGATACAGAAATTTATAAGCTGGTTTTGCAAAGTTTAAATCTCAGAAGCCTGAAATCTTACCAAAATTAGCATATTTTATAGTACCTTATGTTAAAATCTATCATGATTGAGGCACATTTGAATAAGAAACAAAAAGGATAATAGGACCTGTCTGGTTTGGGATTCAATCAAAGCCTGGGACCCTCCCTCTGAGTGGGATGCAATTCACTGCTCTGCATCAGACAAACAGCAGCAACTTTCTGTGACAATGAGTGTGTTTCAGGAGTCTCTCTCATGGGAGAGAAGAGCTTTTCCCTTCCCCTCTCTCACTCCCAGTACTAATTCTTTGTGCACGACCACAGAAGTCCCTTTTCAGCTGCTACAGGTGACCTGTGGTGATACTCTAACCTGCTTGATTTTGTCCCCCATAACAGCTTTCCTGGTGGTAGCACCACAGGATTCCAGCTCCATATTGTCACACGTGAGTTTGTTCCAAAGTCGTATGACCCTCTAACAACAAACAGCACTTGGGGATGGAGGAGGTTGGCGTGGAGGATGAAGCAGACACACCGCAGGTCTCTGTTTGCAGTGGTTCCAGCCACATGGTGGCAGTTCCCCATAAGCCTCACTGCTGCTCCCTTGTCCCAGAGGACCTAGGATTTAGTTCTGCTAATCTCCAGATCCCATAGAATGTTATACATTTAGGCAAGGGTTTATCCCTGGAGTCATATTAGATTACTAAGACACTGGGAAACCAAATCCATAAAGAGGGGTATTAGATACTTGTTGCATGTCATAAAAACTAAGCAGAAGGCATGAAACAACTATTTTGAAAATGCAAAAGTAATTTCAAAGTGGTGGAATGGCCACTCCCATCTGCAGCATCAGCTGAAGTAGCAGCCCCGGAAGCAGAGCAGGGCAGGAGGCCGATGGCCGGCTGGGCACTGTGTGGCTCAGCACAGAGCCAAGGGCAGCCCGGTGGGGAGAAGCCCAGATCCTTCATTGCCCAGTATGGAGAGCTGGGTGAGCTTCACCTGCCTGTATGGCCTCCCAGCTACACCACTGGCCTGCTGCAACAGCCCTGTGACTTTGCACGTGGGCAGCAAAGTCAGAGAGGCAGCATCCTTTCCAAATTTAATTCAAACATCTGTTCAGCCTTCGTTCATTCAAGTACATGCACTCAAAATCAAGTTCCTGTCCCATCACTGCTGTAACCAGAGGCTGCAGATGCCTTCCCACTCACAGCAGCCCACAGACGCACACACAGGACCCTGTGCTGCAACAGGACCCCATCTCTCATCCCATTCCAGTGACTGCACCACAGTTAGTGAGTAAATCAGCTCAGCTCCTTCCCAAGCCAGGCACTGACATCCTGGCACACCACAAGATGTACCTGAAAGAACTGCATGATGATACACGGATTACAAACTGCCCACAAGACATTGTCAAAAGCAGCAAGCATTGTTCCTCCCAAAATCAAAATCATACTTGAACAGTCTCTTTTCCCTCAATAAACATGTGAAAGGCTTTCTTGGCAGCACTTTTTATTACACGGATGTCCTATTTCATTTTGACACATACAGCATGCTCCTGACATTCTCTCCCTTGTACAGTAGCTTGTTCTGTTTACTGTAGCACTGCTATTTTATGTCATATCCTCTCCTTTGTAGTGCCCCTTTACACATAGGAAATCTGTGTACATTTGTCTCATCTGTCTTCATATTCCCTGCACTGAAATGAGCCAAACATCTGAGTATCAAAAGGTAAGTCATACTAGAAACAGGGTGAAAAAGAAAAAAGAAAAAAAAAAAAAAGCAGAATTTGGTTTAAAATACTTGGAATATACTGTTCTTATTTTTCTTTTGAGGTTTACATGACTGGCATCTTTGATGGAAAGGTAATGACTGTAAACAAGCAAGCAAGCAGATGTGATTCCAAGCAGATCACTTTACTTTGATGTATTCTCTTAAGCTTATTTTCAGCAATATTGTTCCAAAATGTCATTTTGTATATGTTGACAAAGCAGATTTCATCTGCTGCCTCACCTAGGAGTAGTCATTTTACCTCTAACAGCTTCATGGTCCTTTGAGGACATTTAAGTTTTACTTGATAAGTCTTTGACTACAACATGCTGTGGAGAAACGGATCCATAGGCATAAGGTTATGCCCAGAAAACAATACATCTAGGGCTAGTGAAACACTGATACCAGTACCAGACGAGACACCTCCTCCTGCCTACAGCTGTTTGTGCTGAAATCCAGTAATCACCACGAGCAAAAACTCCCTTCCTTCCTAGGAGAAGGAGTCCCCCGGCCTGCAGAGGACAGAGTTGGGCACACCTCGCACAGAGGCCCCATCCCCTGGGCAGGAAGCAGGGCTGGCTTCTGCAAACAGCCACACTGTGAATACATAAGGCAGCTTCAGGAGCCAACTCTGATGAGGCAATATAGTTGATACAGCTGCAGGACAATCTGTATAAACGCGAGCTGCTGCCACGTAATTAACCCTTGTGTATTCCTTGTTTAATGCTCTTAGGATCAAGGGTTATTCTCTGGAGCTCCTGTTGAGATGCAGCCTCCCAAATGTTGAAATGTGGTACCTACTAATAAAGCAGGCTGAAAAAGTACCTTGTCAGCATGAGACATTATTGACCTCTACAACATATCACACTATTTTATGGCGAGACAAACAAATACGCTAATTGTGAAATGCTTGTTGTGCAGTCAGTAGAGTTAGAATAGTCTTACATCAGTATAACTAAGATCATGGTTCGGTCCATTATTATTAATTATTTCCAGTAAGACTGGTTTGTCCATAGGAGCACATCGCCGAGCATAGCTCTTTGCAGTGTGTGCAGTGCACACAGCTCTGGCCGAGAAGCAGCTCCAAACAGAAAGGCTGAATGTGAGCCTGGGAGCATCTGGCTCCCCTACCTGCTCACAACAGAGGCATGGAGAAATAGCAGAACAGGCATTGCTTATGCATTCGAAAGCTTTTCTTCTTCACATATAAAGCACAAAGAATTTGACTTATTTTCAACCACTCCCACAGCCATTTCAGAAGTCAGTTAGGAAGAACTGGTACAGCTCTTGAAAACAAAGCCCTACAGAGGCACTAAGAGCTATCTTTATTAGTTTCACAGGCAGGTCTGCAGTGGAAAAGTCCCAATAACGTCACTGTGCAGGAGCAGGTTAACTCTATGCTCCTGCCTTTCCCCCGCAGTAGCAGCACCATCCGCACCGCCCTGGTGCTCGCAGGCTGCCCTTGGAGCCGAACAAAGCAGCAGTGTGTGCAGCACAGAGCCCCTCGGGTTGCACCCCTCGAGCAGCTCTGCCTCGCAGCCATCACTTCCCGCCAGCACCCGGGAGAGCAGATGAAGTCAGAAGAAAGGAAAGCTGAAAACCAACATCCGTCAGTGCTCTTTTTATTATTTCAAAAGTGGTTGAGAGAGCGAGTGGAAGGAAGGAGTCTAAAGCTCCCAAACTACACTTTAAAGTGTTTTACTTAAGTGTCAAGGACCAAAGCCCAAATGTCAGCTCTTCAGGGCTTTTTTCATGAATCACTGCAAATAGAGCCTGAGACAAGAAGGGAAAGACAGCAAAGAGATGTTAGGAAAATTCTCACGGGCTTTGCGCTGCCTTTCTCTCTTTTCATGATTTTATAGACATAGCAGAGCGTGGTTTTAAAATAGTCTGACTTGGTGCACTATTTGCAACACTGCTCTGCTGAGCGTTAGAAGTAACCTCCTGGAATCTGCCTCAGCCTTCCAATCCTGGGAGATAACTCCTGGGATAATTCCCAATAGGTGGTTGATAACTGGGAAGTGGCTACCTGAGGAGCTTCCCAATGCACGGAGTAACTATTTCTGGCTTCACTTCAGCCCCCCACAGACCAAAACCCTGAAACACTCAGTCTCACTGCCATTCTGATGTTAAGCAGCAGTTCACCCACGAAACAGAGCTATTAAAATCAACATAAAAATGAAGCAAATCAGCACAACTGTTGGGATTCAGCTTTTGGGGTCAGAGAACAGAAAGCTATGGCCAAGAATGAGGCCCCAGGAGCAATGGAGAACTCCACTCCCTGGGGAACAAGGACATCTCTCCAGGTTTTTCCAAAGAGCTCCTGGGGTCTAAAATAAAAGGACTGAGACTCAGCCCTGGAATCCACCAAGAAACTGCCTTCGCTGCCATGACTCAGATTAACTCCCACTCCCACCTCTCCATGGGCACTTGGCCGCCTCAAGGAACCTTCCTACCACAGGAGTAGGGCTGGGCACCCCTCAGGCCCATCCTCAACCTCTGACCATTCCTCCTCCAGAAGATAAGGCCATAAAACACAAAAAAATGGTATTTAACATGGATTGTGTTCAAGTGTAGGGGGGGACACAAAGGGAGAGGGGAGAAAGGAGGCACCACACTTCAGAAATGAAGCTTTCAACATCTAATTGTAAGGTTAGAATAATAAGAATTAAACAAACCAAAATATGATAGAAGACTACAACAAATAATCAGATTCCTGGCAGTGAGGTACAGTTATGTACCTTGGATTGTAACAAGCTACAAAGGCATCTCATACTCAATGAAAAAAGGAAATCTGTTAGTATTTTCCTTCCTACCTGCCTTGTTTGGGTATGTTTTGCTGGAAACTCAAACACAGCTCTGTGACCTAGATAGTAAATCTCCAGACTTTTCCTAAGGTAGTGCAATAAGCTGTGTGCAGCAGAAGCCAAAGGCACTTCTGTGAGAAGAGCCCTTGATAAGACTTATTCAACAATTCACTTCCATCTTCACATCTTTTTTATTTCTTCCAATCCCGTATTCTTTCAATAATGACTATTAGAGCTTCACTGCTTTGTGTGATGGAAAGCAGCATTATCAGCATTTAGAGAGAAGCAGGAATATTTTTAATATTCATTACTGGACAATTATCAGTCACATCATGTGTTCATTTGAATAGATCCATCTGTACAGTATCTATAGGCACAAAAGCAACACTGAAAGCAATTGTAGTACCCTCCTCTCCCACCCATCCTCCTTATGGCTTCCTGAGGGAGAGAGCTGTAATTCTGCTATAGCCACAGCATCGCCTTCAGCTGCTCAAGTGTCTGCGTTCACACTTGAGAAGTTTCCTCCAAGCTTTTCCAGCTCATTTGCCAAGATTATCAGCTGCAGAGCGGGCACCCAGTTCAGGCTTCCATCTCTCCTTAAAACACCTTAGGGCTGCTTGTGAGAAATGCCTTGCCACAACTTAGGGGTGACCAAAGACAGCAGAAAATGGTACCAGCTGAAGTGCCCAACATGTGGTTGCATGGCCTTCCCCAAGGCAAGCAGCCTGCACTGCTGCAGGGACAGTTCTTCCCGTAACAGTCCTGAGTATAATTTAGCTGGGAATGGCTGCAGCTGAAATCCTGGTGCTCGGTGGCAGCTACACCGGCACAGACACAGCTCTCATTCCCCTCATTTGGACTTTTCCAGACGATATCATCCCAGCAAAATTAAATTGTACAGAAAACAAAAGCAAGTAAAATCATTAAGCATAGTAATTAGTCAATAGAACCAAGGGTAAGAAACCATTTATTATGAGAATTAAGTGAATGATTCACAATGAATAATTTAGCAAGCAAATTCAATTGTGTTTTTTTTCCCCTGCTGGGAGAGAATTTAGCTAACAGTTTTGCAAACTGCCTTAACTCCGCGGTCTGAGCCGCAGTAGTCAGCTGCTTAAAATGTTTGGGTCTGAGCAAGAAGCCCAGCTTACACCACAGAGCACGTGAAAATAAAGCAGAAGTTCTCATACACAGGAATTTAACCATTTCAGTTAATTTTTAACACTTGCTTAGCAGAGGTATTATTATTGCATGGTCACATAAAACATGACACTCCTCTCTCACTTCCTCTTTCATTCAGAAAATGAGTGTGAAGCTCAGCTTCCTTCATGCCAGATGAAAGTCTGGAACCCAAGGGGAGTCATTATGATCTGCAGTACTGAAACACAAGGCACAAATAACTCCCACATAATAACACTATAGATTCCAACCCTTCCTTCATATTTCACTGCTCAAATGACAAATAAATGAACCTATCAGAGTTCCTAGGATGTGTCATAAAGTGGAAATACTGCAGATAGAATAAATAAAACATTTTTATTGTAGTTAATAGCACTAGAGCGGCTAGAGTTACATTTTAATAAAAGTCTCTATTATTTGAATCAGGATTGGACTTGCTTTGAGTGGCCCACCTTTCTTTTCTGCAGATAGAGCATTTGATCTCACCTAAGTACACTCAGCCCAAAGAGGGCCAGAAACAAGTTGAAAGCAAACATAAGAGCTGCTGAGGCATACAGCAGGGCTTCCCAAAGCATGGAACCCTCCCGCAGCCTGTCTGCAGCACTGGGTCCTGGTTTGTGTCAGCTGGGAGCACGAGCCCTACAACTGGAGACAAGAACTGCCACCACTATTCCTCTGCATGGAAGCAGCCGACCTCACTGGCATGTGGTACAAATGCAGTCTGAGCAAAGGGAAAAAACTGGGCCCTGTCCAGGACATACAGCACCCACAGAATTCATCCAGGGAGCAACAAGAAATGTGCTTGCACTAGAACAGAGGTGTCCAACCTGCAGCCTACAGGCCGTACACAGCCTGGCCCAGCTGGCATTACAGCCACCCCTCAGCAGCACCCCAACACAATGCACTATGAGCCGTGTCAGCGCTGGAACCAGGGCATGGCATGCACTGCAGTGCCAGCTCAAGTGATGGGAAATAACTTCATGCATTTTGATACATGGGCTAAACACAGTTCTGTGAACAGCAAAACACATAAAGCCATTTTCTTCTATTGTGACAAAGGAATTCGAGAACAGGTTTCAAGAATGATGAAGAAATCTTTTTTTTTTTTTTTTTACTCTTGACTCCATTTTTCAGTCAATATAAATACATTACTTATGGATTTTCAAATGGAATACATAGAGTTACAATCAAAAATCTGATCACATCTCTTTACCAGACCCTTACAAGCCCTCTCTAACCAGATAGAAATATCCCTCGCTTCACAGTCACGCCTTATTCATGTCATTGCTTTTTGGCAGTGCATGCATTTGCAAACAACTGTTTCGAAGGACGAAGCACAGGAAGAGTCAAATTTCATAAAACATTTCTGAGGAATACCTTGAGAACTCACTAAGAATTGCAGCCACTGCCATCAAACCAGAGCGATGCGTTGGTTTCACAAAGATGGGCCCAAACATACCACCCCATTTTATGTTTTTGTTGCTCTTTATGTTTTAATTTAAAAAAACATTAAAAAATAAAGTAACTTTTGTTACTTTATATACATTAACTATATTATATATTTTACGAAAGTAACACCTCCTATTTTACAATGCTAGTCCATGACATCAGAGGTGGATGTTGGTGGTACGGCAGTAGAAGCTGAACCTTCCCACCAATATCCCATTGCATTTTGTTGCCATGGGACAGATGGCAGCAGAGGAGAAGCCTGACAAAATGGCATCTGACATGGAAATGCATATGGAACAAAGGGGTGTCACTGAATTCCTCCATGCAGAAAAATGGCACGCAATGACATTCATGGACACTCACTGAACACGGATGGAGACCAAGCAGTGGATGTGAGCACAGTGAGGCAGTGGGTGGTGCATTTCAGCAGTGGTGACAGTGAGAGTGGGTCACCTCCACTGGTGCAGATTTATACAGTCATGGCATGCAGGCTCTTGTTCATTGCTGGCAAAAACGCATAACTCATAGTGGTGGCAATGTGGAAAAACAGTGCTTTGTAGCTGAGAATTTGCTCCATCGCACAGTGTTATTGTGTTCTTTGTATCTGTTACAGTTACCATGGAAACAAATAGGAGGTGTTACTTTTGGAGTGACCTACATGCACTTGGCCCAAGACAACTGCTTTTCACTCAGTGCAGCCCAGGCAAGACAAAAAGTTGGATGTCCATGTGCTAAGACATAACAGCTAAAAGCAGAGAAAAGGATGAAGATCTCTCCAGTCAGCACACTTTTCCCCTTGCAAGCATTTACAACTCCCTTGTAGTTACACACATAAAGAAACTCTTTACATGCACAAATTTTGTAATAATCACTGCTGCTCTTTAGTAAATACTCTCTTTTGACTGGCAAGTCTGAAAGGCTTTAGTATATGCTGAACAGTCCTCATCCTCATTAGTCTTTTTTTCCCCTCTCTCTCTTCAGAGATCAGATAACATTGAAAATATCTGCACCACACTGAAAAGACATTTGAAGGTCTAGTTCGTCTTTCTCCAAAGGTAAAAATTGCAACACAGCACTTCATTAGGAGGCTCGATGCATCTCTTCCTCTTTCAGCAGAGTGTTTCAGAACAAGTAGAAATGCACGGCTCTTGTATATTCCCACCTCATTTCTACAGGAATTTACTTCAGGTCAAAGCATGCCAGGTCTTAAGTCCTCAACCCATGGTGCATAATTTGCAGCAGTGCATTCATGTCAACAGGCAAGTGCCACTGGCCAGACAAAGCCAGCAAGATAAATCATTCTACAGCAGCCTGGACAAAGGTAAACACTGAGCAGGGAGCACGGGGTCTCCTCAGTGGAAGCTCTGCATGCACCAGGCTTGGTGAGCTGTAAACAGAGTGATTCTGCAGCTACCCACCTACTGTGCCTGGCTTCTATTCCATTCTCTTTTTCTTTCAAGCTACAGAGACCCCTCTTTCTAGGTCCCTGATTGCAAGGGGCATGGGAAAAGTGATGCAGTTGCACCCACAAGTCTGGCACCCAGGTCAGACCTGTGGGAAAGACCAGCACATCCTGCCTAGAGCTGAGCTGCGAGCAAAAAGGCAGCTCTTCAGCTGGTGGCTTGGACGTGGAGCATCTTTCATCTCCTGAAACGCCACATGTTGATTCTGGACCTTCCCTGAGCATGGAAGCCAGAGGAACAGCAGAAGTGTTGCCAGACCCATAACCTCCATGGGATATATCAAGGAAAACTTACATTAGACACCCTGAAATTCTGTCAGAGGTTATAATGTTTCCTCAGAAATACTGGGAGAAGAGCAAAAGGAAGAGAACACTGAGGCACTGTTTCAGAGAGACCAGTGACTCAGTGTTTGGATAACAGAGAAATGGTAATCGCTATAGAGGAAGGAAAGGGAGATTTGCACTGAGCTGACTTGGTTAGGAAAAGAGCCTTGGGGTTACAGGGCTGAGCACATGGTGCTGAGCGCTGTCTCCACATGTCCACCATCAGGCTGCTTCTAGCTGCAGGGTATCTGATGTTGCTTACCTCTGGGGAATTCATGGGCCAAAAAGTGTACCAAAAAATGCCAGCTGTTACATAGATTTACTAACTATTGGTTCTTTTAGGCCCCATCACTGCACTGATCTACTGCTGTCCCAGGTATGCTTTACATCAGATAAACATCAATGCCTTTACTACAATGACAGAACATTTTTAGCATGAGATGATTAACTTCAAACAGGAATGTACAGCAAGCTGCTTTTGTAGAGACAAATCCCTACCACTTCTCCAACAAAGCAATTTGGTGGTGTTATCACAGAGCCTTTTCTGCACCCTCCCGTTCATGCTAAAATGACAGCGCTGTGCTGTCACTTGGGTTTTAGCAGGAAGATTGCCGGTGCATGCTGGCAATCCCACAGTAAAATAGAAGTAAGCAAGGCTCCTGTCCTAAAAATAACACCCGTATTGGGAAGAAGAAAGCGAGTGATTTAATTTCCAATACTTAGTCTCAAAACATTAGACGAGAAAAAAAAAGTCATTTATAGTCAATGCAAGAAGTTGCCACTCAAGAGACCTGCCTTTTTTCCTTTTTTTCTGCAGTTCTGTGAGAAGATTCCTTTTAGGCTCTGGGAAAGAAAAGCTGCTTATTTCTCTTTGTGCCTCCAATTCTGGTAAAACATAAATCAACCCTGGGAATCCTTAACACAATTAACATTAGATACAAAATTTAAAAAATCTTATTGCTTTAAGGCAGTTCTTAGGCAAGTTAATCATGGCCATTGCCCCCACTGCCTTCTAGAGGCAAATGCACTGTTAGAGTTTATCAGCACCCTGAGAATTAGATTTGTTCCCATTCTCATGGCAGCATGATTGCTGCATGGTATTTTTGCTGTCTGTCAAATCATAGGCACTTTTAATTTTTCCATCCTGCTTTCTCATCATGGTTGCTTTTTTGGCTTTGCTGCAGCACGGTGCTCACTGATCACACCCCAGCTTGCTGTCTGCAGGCAGTGCTTGATTTCAGCATCTGCTGCTCCACAGGGGTCAGGAGAAACACATGGTGGGCAGCCCCCCTCCTGGGGCCCAGCTGGTGGGGCCACTGCTGATACTCCCTGGACACAGGGGCTGACGCCCCCGGGGTCACAGCACCCAGGCTGCACAGAAGCAGGGTGCCTGCTCTTGGCCCTGACAGCGGGATGCTAACAGACACAGGGCTGCCTTCCCCCCACATTAAACCTGCTGATTTCCTATCTTGCAGGGCCGGTGTTGTGATTCAAACCTCTCTGCCATGGAAAGTTAATAGTTTACGACCCCTCACAAGCCACACAAACTGGCACCAGAGATTTGTGAGCAATTAATTGATAGCGTAGTACAATCTGAGGTAAGTAATAAGCACTTTTATTCACAGGGCTGCCAATATGCATGGCAGAGCTTCCTGATTTGGCCCAATCAGTGAGATATGCACTGAGCTGCATCTGTAATAGCTTTTTTCACCATCTAATTATCATTATTTGCATTTACGATAGGTTAAACGCACTGATGGGATCAGACACACGGGAAGCACTCAGCACTGGGGATACAGAAATAGTAGAAGAGGTCCCATTTCAGCAGAGTAACATTGCCAAACCATATGAGTCCCAAATACAGCCTAAAATACAACAGTGGATACAGTAATGCAATGCCTTGAGACGTTAGCCAGTCTCTGGGCTGCCTCAAGAGATTCCGGTGGAGAATGAATTGGCCAGCAAGCAGCTGGCACAGCAGCCTGGACGTCAACCCCATTCCTGTGATGGCAGCACTGCTGGGCACAGCCCTGAGCCATTCCCAGACACAGTCCCACTGCGCTGGCCCAGCAAAACCCAATCACGTTCTTGAAAGTAAAATATGAAGTTCTGAGGTCCCCCCCGAGGAGAGAAGTGTTCATCTTCCTCATCCTCAAAAAGTTTCTAGCCACTGCACTACTGTGTCAAAGGCCCACCGCACGAGCACAACTCTTTCAAAGAAAGAAATGAGAAGTAAAGCCTAGCATTTTCTGCAAGGAAAGGCTGAGGAGATTTCCTTCATGGGCCATAAATCCCAAGTAGAGAGAGGCACCTCCTGGTAGCACTGAGAAAAGCACCTGCATGTCCTCTCTCCCAAGAGCCCAAGATACACCTTTGCCCTTGCCCATGCACTAGTTTGGGGTCACCACTTGCTCTGCCCCCACAAAACACACCCCAAAACGCACGGTCCCTCACTTCCCAGGGTTGGCTCACAGCTGCACATCCATCAACAGCCCCACTGCACAGCAAGTCCTACAGTTGGCAGGGCTGAGAGCTGCCTGCCCTACCCTGTTGCCAAAAAGAGACATATGAGAATGACCATGTTCCTGTTTTGAAATGCAGAAAGACTTCAGCTTCAAGCATATAGGAAGCTCTGCAAAGGGCTGTTTCAACACAGACTGCAATTGCTGTGGAAAGGCTGAGATTCCACAACAGCACTAAGATGGCAGGTAGGCAGTATGAGACTGCACAGTGAGGACACAAGAGCATCCTTCACCCTGCAACGCCAATGAGACGGATGAGGGAATCCTCTGGACTGACCTGGCTGTCAGTGCTCCCCAAGCCCTGGGGATAGATCTCCTCCCATCAGATCCCACTTACAAGGTCACAAAACAGAGAAGATTGCTAGGGCAGGCCCACAGCATCTGGATACAGACTGCTTTTTGTTTCTAGCCATAGTCACAGCAACTGTTGCGCTTCTAATGTATCCACTATGCAGTTTCATTGGTTTTCTTTGTTTGTTGTTTTTACTAGATTTCTACACTTACACTGTGTGGAAACTGAGCAAAATAAGTATGTTCAAATATCCTCACCTCAGGCTCTGCTTCGGTGAGGTGATCCTTAAAGAAAAAGGTGTTGGGGGGGGGGCATAAACAAATACCACAGCAGTACAAATTCATCCAGGCAACAGCCTCAATCCTCCTTCAGCTACAGCCTTACAGTAACTACACTGGCTTTGGCAACATCAAGTTATATAATTCAATGAACAGTTGGGTCAAAGGAGTCTTCCTGTGTTTCTGAAGGCCAGGAAGCAGTACACCTAGCAACCAGCAAAGGAATCATCCTCACAGAAAGAAAACCTTAGCAGTTATTAAAGAATAGGTATTCATTTTGTATCACTACCTACAGAGTCAGAAAAAAAGAAATTCGAAATCTAAACCAAAATAATGAACTTCTTCCCACTCTGAAAAGCGCAGACTGTTTTAAAACATGATCAGCTGATAAATTCTCGTCTATAGTGTTTACAACTGCACTGTGTTGTTTGGCATGCACAGTATTGGTCCTTTGCCCCTTGGATTTTTATGAAATACTGTCTTCAAGCAGCGGACCAACCTCTGGAGCAGATAAATCCAAGCATGACAGTTTCCAGCACGTTAATCATTTTACTTTCATGGGTAACTATGTACATGCTGCAGTCTGCAACTGCGCCAAAATGGACACTGTCTCTCATATGAAAATGCCTATAGTACTGTGCTTCCCTTTTAGAAAGGAATTTTATGCTCCTCCAAGTGCAGATGTATCCCTTTCCTTCTGTGAAATCCCCGTCTTAGGAAAAGGCAAATAAAATCTATAGGAAAAAAAAAGGAAGAAACATCATAATTCTACTTTTTTATTATGGAAGGAGCCAGCTCTCCAGGATTACAGTTTAGTACTCAGCTCTATAATGAATTATTTATCCTAGAAAAACAAAAATACTTTATTTAAGATGACAGAGAGCCTGTAAATTTGCTTCTTATGTATGCATTGACTAATTAGATTAATTAAGCATGCATACACTTCTGAACAATCAGGCAGGTGGCAAATCACATTTAAGACGACTTATGTGATTCATCCTATCATCCTCACACTTGACAAATGACATCCATTCCAGCATGAAACCAGGGCAGAAAATAGCCTATTACTTGCAATTTACAGTACCATTCTTCTCACATTTTATTTACTTCTTTAAAGAAACTAAGACAAACAAAGAGTTCCCAGCAGCTAATCCGCTTTCATATGAGCACTCAGAAATATAATTCACTGTACTACATTAGAACAGCAAAGCCTGGTAAAGCTATTAACACCGTGACTGAAACCGAAATCTGTGCAGTGCAGGAACCCTGCAGTAAGGCTGGAGAACTGCGCCGAGGCTCTTACACCCAGTGCTGTGAAACAACCTAGCATTTTCTTTTCAAGCAATAAAATGAAGGAAAGGTGAGAGCTGGGATTTCTTTACCCAGACACACTTTTGCTGTTTGAGACAGCTACGAGGCCAGAAGCTCCCAAGACGCCGCACAGCCTGGCATGGTGAGACGGCAGCCTGCTGAATCAGCGCAGCTTTCTCTCTCCTGCTCAGCAGGGCCCAGAGAAGGGCCTGCAGTCTGCGCCCTCACACAGAGTCCTGAGGGCAGCCTGCCACCAGCTCCCATGCCTGCAGCCTGGGGACAGTGCCCAGCACACACTATGGCCAGTGCCAGCCCTTCTGGTGCCACCAGACTTCGAGGCTGCAGCAGGAACCAGAGGGATCACACTGCCAGCAAGAAGGCACCGAGCTCTGCAAGAGCAGGGAGGTCATCCATGCTTCCATCAGTGATTGACAGGACAAGGGGGAATGGCTTTAAACTGAAATATGGGAGATTTGCATTAGATGTGAGAGGAAATTTTTTCACTGAGAGGGCAGTGAGGCCCTGGCACTGCTGCCAGAGAGCTGTGGGTACCCCATCCCTGGAGGTGCTTGAGGCCAGGCTGCATGGGGCCCTGGGCAGCCAGCCCATGGCAGAGGTTTGGGACTGCGTGATCTTTAAGGTCCCTTCCAACCCCAGCCATGCTATGATTCTGCGATTCTATGATTATCTCCACAAAACAAGGAAAGTGTCAAAAAAGAAAAAAAAAAAAACCATCCAAATTTGAATGGAAGGGATTTAACAGTCTTTGCTCATCTTTATGAACTTAAATGCTGAGGCTTTCACTATGAGTTAATGAAGGGTTTGCACAGCTCCTTTTCTTGCGTGCTGTCACTAATCAGGAGCAGCGAGCTACCTCAAAGCCTCATTACTAGCCAACAAAAAAAGGCAATGAATCCTCAAACAGAAGTTTTGCTGCAGTGGCACATTGCCATTTAGCTGGAGGGAGGCAGGAAAGCAAGTCAGCAGTGACATATTCTGTGCATCCAGCTGGGAGGAAAAGAAAACCCCAGTATAATACCCCATCTTATCGGAAGTAGTTAATCTGACATAACTTACTTAAAAAATTACAGTCTATTAAAAAGGCATGTAAGCAATGCAGCTGAAAACAAGTCTACACAGGAATCAGCTAGCATAATTATGGTAGGCTAAAAAATAGGAGAGAAAAGAAAAAACTGTGCATAATTTACCAGCTGACAAATGTTAATGACAAATAGAAGAAAACAGGTCCTTGACAAAGAACAAATAATCACTGCTCACTTTGTAGTTTCACTTCAGAACTCAAACATCTTTATCCCAAAAAATAAATAGATCATCCTGCATCTCTGAAACTACCAGGTCAGCACAGAGACGGGTAGTCCCCACAACGTGCATTATCACACACAGGTTGCACGTGAAGAAAACACATTTGTGCCTGGAATCCTGCAAGATTAATATTTCTCTCCATCTCCTAACAAGATAATCACATGCGTTGTGTAATATTAAGCATATGAGCAGCCCTTCTGGAGCTATACTTTAAATTCAGGACACGCTTAGCTACTTTGCTGAACTGAAGCCATAGGGAATGCCAGGGAGACTGTGCTATATGTTCCACGCAGACAGATAAGAGGGCTGTGAGGATTTAAGCATTACATCCTGCTACCCGCAAGTCTCTCTCATTGCAGCGTGAAAAATAAGTCGTCATCATTTTCAGGTGTTCCATTTTTGTTGCTTCGTGTCTGAATGATTTCACAGGTTGGAGTCACAAAGGTGTGACGCTCCCACAGCACCCTTCGGCCAAGCGCCCCTAGGTGCAGAGGCTGAAGGCCCCGATCCTTATTCGTATTCTCCCCTCACATTAAAGGCAGGCTGCATTACTCACGACAGTGAATGACAGGGCATGATAAGTAACCTTGGATGGGGATGAAGGCCACTAATTTGCAAAAAAGAACAACTATCCTGGAGGTGAAGATTCTCAACCATTGGTTACTGTAGGAGAGCAGGGGGCATGGGCAGCTACATAAGACACCAAATGATTTTGCGACATGGAAAACATGCAGAGTTACCTCGGGAAGGAGACATGCTGAAAAATAACTTCAGGTCTGGAATAACTGCCGGCTGATTTTTAAAGGAGCACTGGAGCCTAACAAGCAGCTTGTAGGACTTGGCTTTTGGGGGGGGTCTATGATGCAACATGTCCTGAAGAAGCAAACACACCGATTGTCATCTTGGATGTTGTCCACACTCTGCTCTGGAATGTCCCAGTGACCAGACTGTCACCTAGATGAGCATACGCCTGGGGTAAATTTCCATTACATGTTTGTCTGGCAGATCCACGGTGGGAGGATGACATGATTACCCAGATGTCAGTGATCAAGACCTAATTAGCAGGACCTAATTGGTTATCTGAAAAATGGAATCTAGTATGACAAGTAATTATTTTACATACTTGCATATTCACACGCTCTTTCAAGAGGCCAATTTTTCACAGGAAAAGACAATAATTAGCAATACTCAAAAATGTTACTCAATTAGGATTTGTTTAAGTGTCTCACTAAGCACTTCAATGCACAGTTCTATTTCTGCTCAACACCTTTTTAGAAAAGAGAATTCTTGACTAAGGAAGGACGGGACAAAGGAAATAGAACTACAAGGGATGTTAAACAAGTGGAAAGTTTGAAGTGAGTAGCAGTCAGAATGGTCTCGTTACATACATGTTATGATATGCAATTTGTAAGAGGAACTAAAGCTATCAATGACGTTTTGTTATCAGAAAAAAATAAAAATAAAAATAAAAACCCACCACAAAAAAAAAAAAAAAAAGGAAAGGAGCCTAAAACGAGTCCAGATTAATATGAACAGCAGCAATTGAGGGAGGGAGGGAGGCAAGGGCTGCAAGGCAAGGACCAGAGAAACACTGTGTCTATCCAAACCCCTGGACAGGCAAACCAGCTCACATCCAGTTGTGTGTGCTCAGTTTTTGCTCTCCCATAGAAGGGCTGGAACCAAGTGGGTTAAAGCAATCAGCCTCCTCCTCTCAAAAATTCAACCAATTCACAATTCCCAGGAGTATTGCAGCCATCGGTAAAGAAACGCACTGCCCAGTGTGAGCTTACAGCATGATTCCAGTCTAGCGTGACTGAAGAGCTGACCCTCTCCTTGCTATTTTCAAGAAAACAAATCACGGATTATTTATCACCGATAAGTATTTTGGAGGAATTAAATACCTTATGACTGCAAGTCAGTTTTTATTGAATAATCGGTTCTCATGCACTGATTAGCTCAGTGAAAAATGGGGAAAGAAAGCATGGAAGGCGGGGGCCCTAGAAATCTGGTACCATCTTCTTTACTGCCTTCTGCCTCGCCTTACTGTTCTAATTGTGTATATACAGCATCTTGACCAAAAACCACAGAGTGTGTTTTGACAGCTCTGATAAACACAAGGTATGGAACACAAGCATTACAAATATGCCCGCACAACACATGAAACAACATGTACATAATAACCCCAGCAATTTTATTTAACGTGCTCTAGCTTTCAAATGTTGTTTCCCTAGCTTGTCCAAGAAGGCTGACTCCAGCACGAACACTGCAGGATTCACTGCTTGGGATATTTATTTATTTATTTTCCCCTTTAGAGGTCAGCCTCTCAAGTAATAGCTTCTGAATTTTAGCTGTCAGCAATATTTCTTCCTCTTTTCTCCTGCTGCTCAGGTCAATCATCTTTTTCCACTGAGGATGGAAAACCTACCTGCTCCTTTGCTCTCTAATTATAATCTTCAATTCATCTTCCTTCACTTTCAATTCTTTAACCACGCTGGTCTTCTTTTCTTTCTTTGCCACTTGAATATGTTTTTCCCCTGCCTCAAGAGTTTTCATGCAGCTAGCCAGATGACACATAACCAGTAACTAGTATTTAGTTCTATTCATGAGATCCTTGTCCCTTCCTAAGTGTCACCCTGAAGTTTAAGCACTTGCAATTGCATATTTATTACGAGGATAAAGCTGCTAGCAAGTTCAGTCTGTAGCAGAGGGCCACGTGTGTTGCGCCTTCCCAGTCTCGTCCCTTCCCTCCCAGGTCTCCTCCTTCTGAGATCAAAACTGATCCCCATGCCAAGGAGCTCCTTCCCATCAGGGATGCTGCCAGTCTGCACCACCAAGCTGCCAGAAACCCGAGCCAGGAGCCAGCAGAGGAGCTACAGAACTGTGTGCCCAGTGGGGCCCTTCTGCTGCCTGCAAGCTCGGGAAGCCTCCTACCTTTTTATTACTTACAGCATTACAAGCAGTCTTGCAAGGGTGGCTTAACCTCAATACGCATCATCTATCCATGCCAGAGGATTTAGTAGTCTGATTTTTTAATAACTTTATCAATATAGATGCATATTAAAGCCTTCCTGAGCATATGCATTTTCATCTCATGAAGTAAATCAGCCTTGGGAACAGACAATAGACAAATAATTCCTTTTAATCCCCATCTTTTCAAGTTCTCATAAGTTCTTATAAATAGCACAACCAAAACATCGCTGTTATTTAAGGGAATTTAATCTCTGAGTATTTCCCAAAGATGCCTGGCATTTAATGGACTGCACACATCACATCCAGAGCTCCCAACATTACTTGCTGGTCAGAACACTTGTTAGAAGGACACCCCAGAGATAGCACACGACCCCTGGCTGTCAAGTCAGGATGAATGCCGGGGTTTCTCAGCCCAATGTACCAAAGTGCTTCAGATCTCTCAGCAGTCAGTTTGATAGCATGTGGGTCAATTCAGACAGCGTGTGAGGAAGCTCTACTTTTAACTTGCCTGAAATCCTTGGTTCTGAGGACTCGGTAGGAACAAAGAAAACTTTTAGCATCATGGATCTATACATCAGGACACACCAAGGAAATGTCCATTGCTTGCTCCTAAGAAGCACACAGCACCCCACCACGGGGTACACAAACTCTACAGAGCAGTAGGAAGAAGCAGCAACTGTCCCGCTCCCCGAGCGAACTGCACCCCACTTGCCCTGCAAGGACAGGCAATGGCAGCTCTTGTTTGAAGGACGACCAAAGAACACCACGTCTCTATTCAGAGCTCTTCTCTGGAGCCAGCTGTACCAAGCCAGAACTCACATTTCAATCTGTTAGGGCCATTTTTCCCCTTCTGACAATGAAAGCTAATATGAAGACTTTTATTAGCCCTTTGGAGCCAACAAGTCCAGCGATCTCAGTGTCAGAACAGACACAAGATGCATTAGTGCGTCTATATGGATTTAGAGCAGTCAATGAGGTCTCGTGACTATCAAGAATCAGGAAACCTAGCCACAAGGGTTTCTTTAACCCTTTTTATTAAAACCCAGATTCTTTCCATACTGCATTTTCCAGTAAAGCAAGCAGAATACTGCCACCAAACATGACCATAAAATGGAAAAAGTGAAAACAAATGACATTTCTCTTGCGGGTTCCCTTTCTGGACTACAATTTCGCACAAAGTCAAATTTTCGTGAACACAGAAACTAACAACAACTTATAGAGAACAAGGCAAAACCAGAATTCGTTCCAGTAATCATGTTATTGAAATACTGTGCAAATGGACCTACAACAAAACAGCGAGTACAACCTCATAACAAGAACGACATTTCCTTGGTAAGGCCTGGAACAAAAATAAAGGTACAGTATGGCAAAGATCAGAAACTGCAGAGAAAGCCGTGGCATGCACGTTTAAGTGAAAACCGATGTGCTGCATGGGGACACTGAAATAAAGCATCATTCAGAGCTATTGGTGCTGGTCTCAATCAAGCCAGTAGCAATATTCCTAATTATTTTAGCGGCAACAGGTTTGTACCCATGGGGAACTCCATCCAAATTCTAAATACTTCACATGTGCTAAAAGTGAAAATACACATATATTTGAAGAGCTCATTTTTGCCTGCCAGCTTTCAATAGCAGCTTAATTAATCAGAAACCTACAGCAGGTTCCTCATCACAAAACAGAAAAATGTGTCAAAATACACAATAAATTACATAAAGGAAACAAAAAAAGCAAGTCCAAGGCAGCTGCGACAAGATCTGCTCACACAGCAAAGATACTGAAGCAAATTTCTACTGATTTTTTCTAGTAGGTTAATTCTGGGTGATAATAAAGCCTCAAAATTAGGCTGCGCAGGCAGGTGTAATCATTACCAAGACTGATAGACTGTAAAGCACCGGCGTTCGAACCTTAATTTAAATCTCTGGTAGAATTCATATTAAAAGACATATTAGGTGGTCCCTGTTAGACTGCTGTGAACTTTCCATTATATAAAGTAGTCTATAAAGTATTTTCCAGCAGACTGTTTGCTGTCTTAATTATACAGCGTGATATATAATCTGTATCATTGGCAGTTCATTCTCTCCCTGGCAATTTTCCAGCAGTAAAATAATAAACCCTTTGTATGTTTTCAAGTCAATAAATAGCTCAAAAATAATAAAAGATCTTTCACTTTAAAGGCCCGTTTCTCCTTTTTTGTTTGTTTTTCTTCTTTAAAAAGAAAGCTTCTTAGCCCAACAGAGATTAAATAAGCACCAAAAGTCAACTGTTTTAAGTCTATTAAACCAAGAAAAGAAAACTCTCTAAGATTAGAAAATAGGTTTTCTAGGTTTTGTGCTTAAATTGTTCGGGTTCAAAGGACAGCGAATTCATTAAAGAAGCTACCGATAAAAATTGCTGGAGCCCTTAATACAAGACCCTTATTTGAAGTTAGCACTATGAGTGCTGACCTCCCTCAGGGAACGGCCGTTTCTCTGCTCCGGAGAGCAGCACGCCGTGAGGGCAGTGAGCTGCGGCAGCGCCCCAGCAGCCGGGCAGGCCGGGAGCAGAGCTGGCAACTGCAGCTTCTCTTGCAGCTGCGCTTTGATTTGCGCAGCATATAAATACACATGTATCATCAATATTCTAATTAAATCTCCCCCAAAATTATACTACTGCAATGGCTGGCAGATTGATGGCCAAGATACTGCACCTGGAAAGAATACAAGATGCCACCGATGGCTCAGTACTTTTCAGGGCCATCAGAATAACGCCCTTAGTGATAATGGGATACTTGTGCCACCGTGACAGCCGGTCAGTGGCCCCATCACAGTTATCAGGTATTTACAGCCGCTCTTGTTCCACAGAGACCTTAGGGATGATCGGAATAAAATGACAATAGCGACGGCATTAATAATGATGGAAAAGAAAACCACACCCCACACCAGGCTGTGCAATGGAGGGCAGCCACGCTCCCGCCATGGTGCTGAGCACGGGACGCTCCGGTGGTCACAAATGGAGAAAGAGGGGAAAGAAGCAATACCCCAATGCCAGATTAAAAGCTTGCAGAATGGCAGCTCCACCTGGGTTTTGGGCTGCTCTCCGTTCACAGCCCTAGGTCTGCCTGACTTCAAAGCTTTGTCAGGACGTGCCTCACCGAGATGTCAGATGGTCTGCCGGAGCAAGCTCTTGGAGAAGCAAGCACAACTCGCTGTCACACACTCACTAAAAAGCCAGAAAACCTTGTCCCTTCCAACAGCAGTTTGGTGAACATGCAAGTATACGCAGTACATGCAAACATGATTACTTAAAACATTTGTGACACTCTTCTAGGGTAACATAATAACACATGCCAAATGCAAGAAGCATTTGTTCCTCACGCAGCAGGTAGGAAATACCCTTGAAGGCTTTTCAACCCTATATCCCAAAGTATCTAATAAAAAGAAAAATCACTGTTCCTCATTTTACAGGTGAGTACACAGAGGCGTAATGGCCTTATCAAGATCCAACACAAACCTGAAGGAGAGCTGGGAATAGAACTCCATTTCCCAAGCCTAGCCAAATGTTTTCCAAAGCACACAGTTCTCTCAGATTTCATTAAGAAAGAAAAAATCCTGCAGAATACCACTAGAACTGTGTAAGGCTATCCTAATTCCACACCTTCTCACATTCTTTAGAGCCTTCCCATGGGTGATAACAGCCCTAGACCGGCCACAGGAGGTGAAACACATATACTTAATACAGAAATTTCTTTCAGCTTAAGTAACTGCATTCCTACTTCACAGGGTGTGAACAATTTGAAAGAGCTGGGGATTCTCCTTGTGTTACGTGAATTATTTACCACAGTGGTGCCACAGCCTCTGTTTTTGAAGAGAAACTTCAGGTCACTGTCCTTAAATTACTTTCATCAAAAAACAGAACTTAGACAAGGAACAGAAGTGCACAGCAAGGCGTGCACATCCCTCGGCTCAGGTCAGCTCAGGGATGCACCTGCACCTCCAGGCTTTACTTACAGAAACCACAAAGTATCTCATGGAGGCAAACACTCTTTAAAACAGTATTTTTTCAGGAGTTTGTAAAGAGTTTTCTTTTCTCCTTTCCCTGGAAGAAAACCATACAGTGAATGACAGCAAAAAAGAAACAGGAAGGTTCACTAAATGCAGGACTGTTGCCAGTTTTTTCCACATACACATCCAAACCATACTCATTCATCAGTAATCTGCGCTCTTTCTTCAAAAGAAAACTGCTCTGTAGCTAACGTTGCCTCCTGCTGCCCTTATTCATTAGCAGAGGTATCCCGTTTCTCCCAATAAATTCAACAGAAGAGTCTGTCACAAGTACCACCAAAAGAGTAGGATCTTCCCAAGGCGCCCAAAGGAGCAGAGGAACAGAGCAACACTACTGAAAAGACAAACAAACACACATGGCAGCAGCGACATCCTAACTCGGAGAGGCACTTCGCATAAATAACGCGATTCCCTTCAGAGAAGTTGCTATAATGCATGTCAGTGTAAATGAGATCAGAAGCGGCATGACATTGAACAACAAAACACCCAGTTGGAATTATTTTTTCTGGTTTCCTTCTGAGAGTATAATTTTGCATTATACATAATCATTAAATAGCGTTTTATATCTTCTTTATCTTTTAAACAATTCTTATACAGCTTTATAGCCAAGAAAAAAAGTAGGAAGGATATCTACACTGAAGATACCTCTGGAATTACTTTGAAAAATATATATTTTTTTAATCTCTTCTGTATCACAAAAAAGCCCTTTATTTTAAAGCAAGTACATTCAGGTGATGAATCACTGCCTTAGCTCAGATTCTGCAGTCCGTGATTGAGTCATAAAGGAGAATAAAGCTGAGAACTGAACCAGGGGAGCCGGCAGTTGAGAGGACTGGGACATCAGCAGTCGGCTCTGGGCAAAAACATACCAACACGGCACAAAGGATAAAAGAACGATTATCAAGGCCAAATAAAGGCAGTCAGCTCTGACAGTCCAACCCCATGAGACTGAATATAACTTTTTTTTTTTTTAATGAGTCATTCTAATCTGATATTGACAAAGATTATGTCCTCTGATCTCTTTCCCCTGAAAAAGACTGATGCTCTTTTTAAATTAAAGTTTCATGTTTCACATCTCTATATTTTTCAGGAAACACAGAAATTTTTCTTCTTCAAAAGCTTCCCACAGGTTTTGTATTGTCCCAGATTTCAACTTTCCCATCACTTGAGCAAAGATCATGTACAACAGACTTCTTTCCTGTTTAAGTGATGTTTTAAGAATTGAAGGTCTGTCTTCGTCTTTGGGGGTTTAAATTTTATATTTATGTCTTCTCAGCCCTAGGCCTTCTCATTTCCCAATTTATTTTTCCACGTACTTCAAGCCATCAACCTATCTCTGCCATTAGCTCTGATTTATAACGCCTAGGAACACAATCCAATCATGAATCTTGCTTGGGAATGCCAGAGTGGCATGAGAAAAGAACCCCATTTAGTACTCTTTCTAGGGTAGAAGACATGAAGCTTCCATAGGCTATCAAAAACATGAGAGGCTCTTTTGTCTGATATTCCCATTCGGATCCTCGCAATGCATCAGCTTGGCAGAGGGCAGGCCCATCGGGCACTTACAGGTAGGGAGGAAAGGGATTTCCTGTCTCGCAAAACTAAGATTTCAAAGAACACTGTTTCCACAGCCAGATTCTGAGACCTTTCAAACCTTTTCCCTAAAAGGAGAGGAAGACCAGTTTAGCAATTAGGCAGAAGCCAAAGTAAGGGAGATCTGGAGTTCAAACTTGCAGCCTGAGCCAGGCAGAGCGGGTCTCAGTGCTGCAATTCAGGCACGCATCTCACTTGGGTCATCCAGAGGTCTCTGTGCAGCTATCTTCTCCAATTTCCATTCTCACATTAAAAATCTTTTAATTTCCTATTTCTTACTCTGAGCAAATACACACAAAAACAAATCCCAATTTTTTCATCTACATGCCTCCTATGACAATTCCACATCATGCTTGTGGTCAGCCTATGCTTTTGTTACGGATTTCATGTGAGTGCTGTGGAGAAAGACCTTTCATCTTTCAGTTTAAAACAATGCGGAGAGAGGCTGGAAAGCGTTGTCCCACTTTGCCTCAAAGCTTGCAAAACTGGAACTGCA
This sequence comes from Gallus gallus, assembly GCF_016699485.2. Taxonomy (NCBI): domain Eukaryota; kingdom Metazoa; phylum Chordata; class Aves; order Galliformes; family Phasianidae; genus Gallus; species Gallus gallus. The sequence continues at coordinate 7,472,711 of NC_052540.1, forward strand.
AACAAAGAGAACTGGATTTATTTATTCAGTCAATTTCACGATCTCATTTGTGTTATTGCTTACTTTTTCCCATCTTTATCAGTTGTCCACTTCTGCTGTAAATCTGCTAAACAGAGTGGAGGAGGGCTGTAAAATGATCCTACAATTTATTACACTACTTTTGCAGGACAAGGTTCTGCGATGCAGAATACAGAAGATTCCTGTGGAAACATGAGCCCTCTTTGGTCATTTTGATCTTTTCAGCTAAAACTTTCTGAAGTTACATTAAGTGACATAGGAGCCTAACCCCTTTGCCCTGCAGTAGAACCCGTGCCTGTTGTTGATGTTGCTTTTGAAAATAGGATATAAAGTCCAGATATATATGATTCTACATAAAGATATCAAGTACAATTCACTTAGAAGTCGTTAGAACACTTTTGCAATGTAGTTTTATAGCCAGGAGTCACTATTTCAGTCTGAACGCTTTGGCAATTTTGTATAGGAAGTGTCCTATCTTCCCGTGCAGTTTCACACCGTGTTCTCCTGAATACCAATGAAAATTCATCTTGGACACTGTAGGGCAATGGAGAGCAGTTTCATATATACTGATATGCCACTTGTCATAAAAAGTCTTGCCAGCAGTTCTGGCATTCTCACACATCTCTCCTCTATTGTTTTGTCTAATCAATTATAAGACTTATCTCTGACTTTTACATGAAAATGGAAAAGAGGGAACACTTACCCATCTTGTAAAGCACAGCGCTCTTCTGAGAAATGTTTGGCAGATACAGCTTCTTACAGTAACACTTTACTTTAATGGTACTTTAATGCTGAATTGACAGTGGAAGTCCCACAGAAATGTTCAAGGCATCCACATTAATGCTAAATAAAAGTCATTATGATTGTAGAGATATGCCAGGACAGAAATACCTAACCTGGCAGACACCCTGACTGCATGAGGGGGAGATGCTTACTAACCTTTGGGAACATCTGTCAGCCTTAGAGATGCACTGATCTCTTACATGTACACAGCACTTTCCTCACAAAAGTCCTCAGCTCTCCTTAACAGACTGCTTTGTGTTTCCTATTAAAATCAAAGTTGCTCTTGGGTCACTTCTGGGGCAGAGGGGCAGCAGACAGGCAGGCAGCAGGAACATGATACATAAACAGCACTGGTGGTAACAGAGATGTCTTGCTGAGGACGAGCTCTGCGGAGGATCCTTTGGTCACCTCACAGCAGCCAGGAGAGATCTTGCTGTAGCAAACTAATTGCTTATCTTAAGTGCAAGAGAGAAGCACAGCATAAAATTTGCTGAGATTTGGAATAGGATGCAAACAATGAGTTTAAATCATTGATAGCTTGAATCCCTTACTAGAACACAGAAACCCTGAGTCAGTTCCTGAACTTACTCCCCACTCCTGTCTGCCACAGCCTGAGGACAAAATGAGCCCACCCCTGGGGCTGCTGTACTCCAGCTCCCACTCCAGGCAGGGGCACGTGTCTGCCCCAACAATACCAAATGGAATCATGCTTTCACAGCCTTGGATACAGAAGAGAGGCAGCAACATACCAGTATGCTTACTACTACTGGAAACAAACAAACAAACAGAAGCATTTTACAGACAGTGAACTAAGCCACAAAGAGCAAGTCTAGCATCACTAACTGGCAGTCTGTCTTCTATAGGCATTTTTCCTTCCCTTCCCTCTGCACATTCCTGCACGTGGGACGAGACAAAGAGGTTGTTCTCTAATTTGTATTTCCACCTCCCAAAGTCAAAGGTAGTTTCCAAGATGAGAAAGTCTAAAAATGACAAGATGGGCGTGTAGCTATATAGGACAGTCCTACTTCTGAGGGCAAAGATTGGATTTGATACTGAAGCAGAAAAGTAATCTTTCTTTCAAAAGCTGCTTCTTAAAACGTTGGCTGTGTATGATCTACATTGAATTGCACTTTTAATTCTCTTCCTCTCCTTTTCTTTATTTGAAGTGCTCTGTCTCAAGCCAATCCTCAACAAACCATCAATTTTCTGAATAAGCTGTGTAAAAATCAGCAGTGGAAAGCAGAAAACCTTTAAGTGCTCAGAGCCCATCAACCTCATGTTTCAGCAGGGCCTCATGGGCAGAGGGCAGCTTGGTGTGGGATCTGCTACACTTTCCCTACCCACACAGAGCTCCTCCATTGAGCCTGCTGGACATTAGAGCTCAGATAAACGTGGAAAAATAACTCCTACGTTTCTTCCAGGTAAATTTCTGTGTTGAGATAGAGAAAATTACTCAGAACATGTGGGCATATGTAGCCCTTACTGCAGAATCTGAGCCCTCAGTATTTCTGAACATTGGCTGCTACAAAACTGGCAGGAAAATACTGCCAATTTTAAAGATTTGAGCAGCTCAATTAAGCCATTTCCATTTCACATAATAAAGCTCAAATGTAATTAATAAAAAAGATGTGGCAATCTCTGCAATAATATTTCATATTTACTGTTGGAGAAACAATCACTTAAAAAGGTTAACTGGGCTCTGAAGGTGCAATGGAAAGGAATAAATTCTGAGGCAAGTTCAAATTCAGTTATGGGCTGCAGCACAGTTCAGGCCACGTCAGTAAGGCGAGACGGCTTCCTCATGTGCAATAACTACAGAGACAGTTTCTCCATCTGCAAAACAGATAATGGTGTTGACCTTCGTGTATTCCTATGACATCTACCAAAGACTACATAACAAATATTTCCATCTCAGACTAGAATCCCATGAAGTTATATATAATCTTTTTCTCTCCCAGCATAGAGGATGTTCTTGACAACAAGGCAAGAAATTCGGGGAGGAAGACATCCTAGTAGGGGATTTAGGAAATCCTCGTTAAATAGCAGGATCTGAGAACCAAGCAACAGCAAGGGACGTGACCATCATCACCAGTGCTGAACTCGCTTCATTTCCCCAGATGAGCCTGAAAGTGAACAGCAACTAACAAGTCATTTTACCTATTTACATAGTTAGCAAATGATTACATTTTAAAACTGAATCTTACAGAAGAAGTTGAGTATTCTTTTCTGCAACCATGGCAGCCTCTGGCAGGTAACACGAGAGCTGTGCCTCCTACCATGCAGATAAAAGAGCGGGGGCTAGAATATCTCCATCTTGCATTTTATGAGTTGAAGATTACAAGCAGAAAACTGGGACAAAGATCATTAAAAATACATCCCAAAGGTAACGCGTGCAATGCATTTCTATTAGGAGCGTAGGTTTTTTAGACACTGTGAGGCAAGCTGAATCTACCCACTGGCAGCTGCACTGTTAAATCAACAGGAAACAAACCCCCCAAATCACTTTATTTTTGCTGCGTCTTCTTCCAGCCTATAAGATTTCTTCCCTCAATTTCAGACAGAAAAGGTTTAGAAGCTTATGGAGAAAACGGATTTGCTAAGAACTTGACTTCTGCCACTTCAAGAAAAGAAGCCATGAGCAAAGATGGAGAGGAAAATAAGGCACACTAAGTAAGCATACTTGGAATAGCACAATCCCAAAACACAGTTCTTATGTTACAGTACAGTATGACTCCCTTCCAGCTTCCTTGGATTGTTTAGCCTGAATTTGATAGCTTAATAGCACAGAATACAAAAACTCATATATAAAACCACCACCAGTTGAGAAGTACGGAAATTCATGCCTAGTCATTCCTTTCTAACATCAGCTACATTCTTGCAGAAGGTAACGTTAAATCTGCCACAAGAAGGTCAAGATCACACAAAGAAAATAAATCACAGCATCGCTATGTGGACCTGTCTAAAGGTTAAGGATCTAAAGGACAAGCAGATACTCTAAAATATAAACAGCCCCTAGGGGATAATTATTTAAGCAACTCCATTTGAGCAGTCCTGAACAGATGGTTTAGTAGGTATATCGACTATTGCTGTGCTTTGTGAAACTATTTATTACCCACTGAGACTGGGAACAAATGATACTGTAGACGCATAGCTGGTTATATCTCTAATCCTGTACTGCCTAGCAATATCTACTGACCCAGAAATATATTCCCAGAAGTACCATCTCCCAGAGGCAGTAGCTCCTTTAAGTAACATCAGATAATGTCCTGCAGGTATGAAGTCTGAACAGATTAGTCACAAAAAAGGTTGTTGGGTGGAATTTCCTAGCCACTCCAAATATGAGCAACTGCTGTACAGTTAATGCACCTGAGATAATAGTGAAACTGCTGGCACTATATAAAAGACTCATCAAGTTTACACTTGGCTGTGAATGCAGGGCTCGTTGCTATGGCTGTTGGGTAACGGTCCGAGCTTCTTCAAACACAAATAGTTTTGCATTTCTTCCAGACAGCACACTGATGCAGTGTATTTCACCTAAACTCTTTCCAGGTGCCCAACAACTCACTGGCAGGGAGCACAACTACTCTGAAAGTACATGGGACAGCAAAGCTCCCCTGCTAAGCATGTCAAAGGGACGGGGATCTACAGCTGTTTATGGTGGCCAGACCAGATCTGTGTCACTGACTTCACACTGTCTTACATCAGCAGTGAGTAGCAAACTGGGTTACACTTCTGTGCCCAGCAGAACAAGCAGTGATGCTTTCCACAAGTCAGCTGGTTAAATAGGACATGCAGTAGCTGCGCTGGGCGAGAGCTCAGAAGCTGCTGGCTCAGAGAACTCTCAGTGGAACAGCAGCTCTTTGGTGTGATAAAGACAGCCTGTTGTAACCTCTGCAGTTCAGCCCTACAATACTTTTCTGAGATCAGCCCTTTTAAAGTCACTAATTCCCGTGAAGCTCCAACCATTTGCTGTTTTGCTCCTCTTCATCTATTCTTCAGATATGCAAAAGAAGCCCCTTCCCAGCACAGCCACCAGTGATAACTCACCTCCCCTCTGCCATAACGGCATCTTTCATAAGGGAATGTTTTGAGAAATGTTGTCCCAGTAAGATCTGAGGGTTTGACATGTGATGAGGTCTTCTGGATGTCTGAGCCGTACAGGGGGCTGCCAGAAGCCAGCAAGATACACCAGCACACAGACAGACCAGCTGCATCCAGCACACCTGATCCTTCTGAGAATCAATGGATTTACTGTGTGTGTCATCCAGAGGATTGATGTGAACACAGAGAGCTGGCACATCCCAGAAGTACTGCGCAGTGCACATGGAAACCATGTGTGCGAGGTGGAAGTGAAGCTATCATTCCCTAAAGGTCAGTGTGTTACAAACTCAGCACACAGCACATGCTCAAGACGGCACGTAGCGATGCCTGGGCTCAGCCCTGCACCTCCTCCTTGCCTACCCAGCTGTGAGGCAGTCACAGATGCATATTGGTGAGGCAGAAAGCCATCCAGCCCAGAGGAGAGGCAGCAAGCTGCAGCCACCTGCCCCATGAGTCGCTGGACCAAGTTGCCAGACAGCAAAGCTGGACATCCTTCCCTCCAAAGACAAGCCTTGCTGCTACCTGCAGCTGCCACAGCCCCAGTGTGGCACTCACAACAGGCCCGGAGGTCTGAGCTCCTGGCAGCTTGATGAGGTAGCAGCAGGGCCTCTGACCAAAAGGGAACATGTGCCTCCTGATGAAGTAAGGGACAGGGGAGTGAGCAGGTATACATTTACACCTTAGCATGCCAAAACATCACCACGGAGGGACAAGGGAACTGAAAGAGTGATATAAAGCTAGTTGTCCAGATATTATTTTGGATTAGAGCAGGAGAAAAGAGAAGAATTCCCAAGTGGAATTCACACCACTGGTACAGGCAGCCCAGCAGAGCTGTGCAGTCTCCCTCCTTGCAGATCCCCAGAAGTGGCCCTGGGCTCCCTGCTCTGCTGGGGTTGGGCCAGGTGGTCTCCACAGTCTCAACCATTCTGAGATTCTGTGAAAATAAAGTGTCTCCAGAAAGCACCCACATAATCAGCAGAAGATGAAGAGATATCTCATATGATTTAATGCTAGCAAACAGCAGCATGAAAGTAGATCTCATTCCATATGTGGGCTCCTTGTTTTCAGGTTCTGGGTAAGTACTAAATAGAAAATACTCAAAGCTCAAGATTTAGGTCTCAAAACACTATGTCAGATACTTGGGTCTGGAATTGAAAAAACTGGGCTCCACATGGGCCGCGACTGGTGTTCTGTGCAGAGGGAATTTCACCACTCCTGTGCTTTTATCACCTTACCCCAGAAAGAGACTATCCTTTTCCTTTTTCTTTTCTAAGCCTAAGCAAGAAAATGGTTGCTAAAAAATTCAGAACCCCTGACAATTTGGACAATCTTCCACTAATCTTCTCTTCAGGGTGCCCACAATCCTTTAAAGCATGACAAGCTGACAGAGGGAGCTCTTTTATGGTCGCTCAGTACTGTATCTTTATAAACTGGGCTCTTCTGTATGCAGCAGAAAACCTGGGATGGCAGACATCGGACAAAGCAAGGTGAAAAGAGGTGCTTTTAACGGTGTCTGAAGGGGCCACCAGATGAAAGGAAAAGATCTGGGCCCAATAATATGACTCTTTACAAACAGAGGAAAAAACAGCTACAAGAATTTATTCAAAAATGATCCCCCATGCCTCCTAATCTACCTACCCAGGGTTACACGGCACTTCAAAAAAAAAACTGGCACTCAAATCTCTGCTGCAAAAAACAGCTCAGCAGAGAATACAGCCCTGCCTTCATCGCTAGGTCAGTTGTTATTGCAGGGCAGCCAAACCGATATGCCCTTGGCACGTGCGGAACGTTGTAGCTCTGGGCAGCGTTGGGTGAATTGAGGCTGAGCAAATTGTATGGCTGCATGTGGAACAACAACTCAGTTAATTCCCCTCCTCCCCTTTTTTTTTTTTTTTTGTAATTTAATTTCATCTCTGTTTATATAATGCCACCCTGACTGCTTCCAAAGTGCTACCGGGGGGAGAACATGCTCCAACACACCAGCCTCCACCAAGCTCATTATAAGCTCTAACTTGGCTGGATGCACTCTACAGATTGGCAGCATACGTGTCAGATGCACCTTCTAAGAAACCAGCTCTGAAACATTTCCAAATGTAAACTTTACACTGTTTACTTTTTTTTTTTTTTAAACTGGAACATCTGATATTTAATGAATTTAAAGACATCACAATGATGAATTCACTACCTGGCACGTGGTATTCTAACTTCTAAAGCTGACCAACATCCCCCAAGAAGAAAAAGACATCCAAACCTGAAAGTTCTCCCGGCACTCTCAGTGTAAAAATGGGAACGATCATGAGAGCACTCGGAGGATCAAAGACAAGATCTGAGATTCTACGTAAGATACAAAAGTTCAACTGTATGACTAAAAACACATTTTCAAGTATTACTGCATTGTTGTATAATACAAAGTAGAGCAGAGAAATTTTACAACTTAATAAAATTGTTTCCAAATGAACTATTACATGAACACTAATAGCATTCCCATCTGACACAATTACATATTGCATTACAATGGGCTCAAAAAAAAATAGGGGCATGAATGTCTGAAAATGAGACGCCTCAATTAATAAAATAATTTCTGAAACTATTCATTTGTGTTGTCTTTTTAAATGATAATGGCAATACTTTTAAAGCCAGTCAGTGTGCACACGTGCAGCTCTGTTATGCTCCTGAGACAGTGGGATTGCAGGAAACGCTTATGCTTAAAGAAGGCTCCTTTTAAAAAAGACTGTCGTTCAGAAGCTGTGCGCACTGATGCTATTTCACCCTTCTTAACAATTAGCAAAGATGAAAAGAGACTGACTAAACAAATAGACTTTGAAGCAGCCTTTCATCTATTTAAGAAACGGTTGCGATCCTATTGCCATCATTTTGCAGTGTTTTATAGCTTCCTGCGATTTTAAGTAACACATCTATCTGCTTAGAGCAAGTCCTACAGGCGTTTCCAAATTAGAAATACCTGAAAGTTCATCATCTCCCTCTTTCTCATGCAGCCCTCAGCAATCACAGCAGAGAAGGCTGATGCAGGGTCTCTTTTGTGGCACTGCAGGCTGCTTTGGGCACTGCCCCCAAGGCTGCGGTGCAGCAGGACAGAACTCAGAGCATCAATGGGGGCAGTCAGTCCCAGCGCCTGCACAGCAAGTGAAGCAACAAGAGTAATGAAGGAGGGGTAAGGCCTCCTGTTCCGTGCTACAGGATGAGCAGTCACTAAGGAACTATCAATCAGACTGGAGTATTCAGCATGCCTACACATGAGCAAAGACACGAGTGGATTAACCAAGCCAAACGTGCATCCAAGTGGGAAAGCATGCCAGAGTGCTGCTGCTCATCGGAGAGAGGAATAAAAACAGAAATGTGTTACTTCTGTTTGTCTTTGTCTGGGGAACTGCTGGGATGGAGTTTGGGGAAATGAGTATTGCTACACACACACAAGCAGTTAAGTAGTGGAAAAAAAGGGAAACAAAATCAGTTATAAAGAAAAATAATCTTACTGCCTTCACCTCATCCCTATCATTGCTAAATGGAGGAAGACAATAGGAATAATAGGAATCCTGATGTTTGCACTGAAGCATCTGCAGGGGGCTGGGAAAGAAGGGAAAAGACAGAAAGAAAAGAAAAGAAAACCCTGTGTGGGTTCAGGAGCTGCAGTGCAATTGCAGCTTGCAGCAGCTGGCCCAGGGACAGGCAAGGAATGCCCGCAGTGACAGGTGCCCCCTGCACCTCCAAGGCAGGGTTAGGAGCCAGGTGCCGGTGGGCTGCAGCAGCAGCACAGTGCTTTGCTTTATGCAGCCCCGTATTTAAATGCTCTGCTGAAAGGAGGCTTTTGTTTTGAATGCTCCTGTCAGTGCTTGCTTTTAACAGGAAATCAATATATCATTTGTTTTCTAGAAAGTAGACACCTGTCCTTCAGGACTCACACAGCTAAGTTTAGCACTGGTGGAAAATTGAGTAGTTTTGACCTAACTTCTCTTTCTTTGTGAATGTCACTCTCTTTACCCAGGGGACATGAGGTGAGTGAAAAGCAAAAGGAATGAACATCGGGGTATAAGTTGTACCTAATACTACCTATAGATGAATTACCAGCTCTTAAATTCTTAGAGTGATGCTGGCAATGCAGAAATTCCAATGCAGGTTAAAAGCAATTAAAAAAAAAAAGATAAGAGAAACGTAATCCTTTCCTCTTGTGTTTGGCTTTGGAACCAGCAGCACGAGGAACGAGTGGGCTGGCGGGGCTGGGCAGCACGCTTTTCCCTACAGGTGGGCACAGATCAGGTTTGGCAAGGATTTGGCAACGGGAGGGCCTGGGGGCTGACTTCTCCCTTCATATCAATTTAGCTCTTAACAGGTTACATCAAAGAGAATCTTGACCTAAAAACCGAGAGGGATGAAGCATCTTACTCATCCCCAGATTAAGATGAGGAATTCCTGGGGTTTCTGGAAGAAATTGGACTTGCAAGAACCATAGAATCATTAAGGCTGAAAAAGACCACTAAGATCACCCAGTCCAGGAGCAGCCCCTGGTCTGTTCCTAGGCAGATGCGGCAGCAACCACTTAGCACAGACAGCCCCGTAAAAGCAGCCTGAAGAAAACAGCTTGAATCCTCCCCTCCTTCTTGAATTAAAGGCAAAAGTACTGTCTTGTTGCAAGATGTTTATTTACAGCTGCTTAGAGCACAATGCAAACAAACATCTTGCAGCAAGGTGTCAGATGGCTTCCCCATACAGCTGCAGAGCTTTGCAGTGCTCCAGGAGCTGCTGGCAATGTCAGTGCAAGGATGAGTCACTGTGAGGATACTCTGCGTGAGATATAGTGTCATTTGCCCAGCTTCATCACTCCTCCCGTGGAAAAGTAACGTTTGAAAAGACAGAGCATCTGATTTGCAGTCTTAGCGAGAGATAAATCAGTGTACAGTAAGTGACAAAGGAGAACGATTTTGAAAGCTGCAGTTTGTATTCACGGGGCAGTGGAGATAAAGGAGTAAAAATACAATAAATAGTAGTTCCGTAGGCACTCTTAGGGAATCCACACTTAAAAAGAAGACTTTGAAGATTAGATTCAAACAGTGGATAAATTATACTGAACCATGCACATATAGTGTTGGATCACTCTTCAGTCACAAGCTAGCCTGGTTAGCTCTTATCTTCTTATTATTGATACTATTCTAATTCATTAACTGCAATATCCTGTTTCAGTGTGCCTTGTCATCCCACATAGTGTGCCATCTGTGACACTAGCCCAAAACTCAGCCTCTAATCATGACCAGCAGCCCTTACAGATGGGCAGAGGCAGTACAAACACATTTCCTCCCCTTATTCACTGAACATAGCATGTCCTTTACACTGCAGATGCAAACATCTCCCCGTGTGACTGCAGCACTACGGAGCATTCAGCATGGCACAAAGGTTAACCAATAGAAACCATTCCCCATCTTCGCCTCTAACACAACAGTGGGGCAAAGAAGGGAGCCTGATGGGAGCTGAAAAAAAGCAAGCTCCAAGTGAAACCAGTCTCTCCCAGCACAGAGACGTGTGAAGCAACAGAGGGAGCAGCACAGCCATGCAGCCCTGCTGCAGCTCCACTTGCTGGGAGAGCTGCAGCACCCAGCCTGCTGCCACCGAGCTCAGCCCATGGGCAGCAGGGCACCACCTGAAAGTAGAGCCCATTCGGCAGTAGCAGTAGATGTATCCGCTCAGCACAGAGAGCAGAAAAGCAGCAATACCTTGCAACATCACATCCTGAGAAGCACCACGTGTGACCAAAGGCACCTTTAAGTGGCAATAGGAAAGCAGTTCAAGCCGTCGGGGGTACTTTCTCCACCTGAAGTTGGCAGAGCAGTTTTGTTTATAACATGGGCTCAACCATCAGGGCCGCATTCAGCAGCTCTGAGGTTTGAAACAGCCTAGTTAACTTGGATAAAGACAGCTGCACCTCAGTAGGACTGAAACAAGCTAGGATTTGTTTGCCAGAACAAGCACAATTACTTAAAAGCATTGATGTTGAGGATCCCCACCAGTTTAGCTGGATCAGCCTCCGAGCCACTTGTTAAACCAGATTTTTTTTGTTGTTACTGGTTTTTATTTTTTGTTTTGCATACACAGCATAGAACATACATTTCTATACCATTCCCATCCAAGCACTTCCATCACTCCTGGCAAAAAGCTGATGAACGTGTCAGGCCTGTCATGTCTCGACAAGCCTTCTTGCACGGTCTGACTGTAGCTCTCAAGTACTTAGCCTGCTTTCACCTCACTGCTGCTTTGCTTTTGGCTGTTAATTCCCAAAGTAATAATCCCCAACGTGAACTTGTTCCCATTTCTGTCTTATTTTCCTTCAGGTTATTGGCTTTCTCCCGCTGCACAGCTTCACATGGAACAGTTCCCCCTCTCAACCATCTTCAGTAACGCTGGCATGCAGCGACATCAATAGAGGAGCAGAAGACAGAAGTGCCCTCAGTGCTATACACTGACGTGCCAAATAATAAAGAATATGATGATTTTGGTATTCTAGAAAGCCGCCATTCAAGGTTGTGACCTAATGTCCTTTTCAAATGACAAATCGGATTCCCTTTTATCCTCAGAAGAAAGTATGCAGCCAAACGTTCCTTGCTCATCTTAATCATAAAGGGATTTCTGACGGGACTTACATATATATGCAATAAGCTTGCATGCTTTATTTTTAATTTCTACAAACATTGCTTAATTAAGATCCAAGAGAAAAATAAGAGCCCTTTTGGGGTCTATTTTGTTTCTTTGTTTTAGAAAAAAGAACTACAGAAAGTAAATCCCCACTTAGCAGATAACAATGCAAGCATCTACCCACTTCATCACCTCTTAAATAGAGCTGTCTTCCATATTCTACAGCAATTCCAGTTTCAGAGTAATTGTTTAGATTTGATACAACAATCCTGTTACATCATCTCACTTCGAGTCCCACTGCTATAGACGTGAGCAGTGAGTGATGGACTTCTATGGAAAAAAAGTCAGTAACTCCATCTTCCCACTCATTCAAAGAATCCTTTTTAATTTTGATTTTTGTAAAGGACTACTTTGAATGGAAATTAGAAGCAAGAGACTAGGAGCTCCATCCCCCCAATCTGTTCCGTACTCAAAGAATAATCAAGTATTGTAAAGCAGCAACTATGTCACTGAATCTTAAAAACAAAATCCCCACTGTGTGCGAAGAACCACAGAGAGAGAGTGGAAAAATCTCCATTGTTGGCTATTAAAATAAAAGTATTCCCAGAATTTAGTAAGAGGATATCGAAAGGAAACAGGCTATTGTCTTTTATAGGAAAAATATAATGTAGCAGCAACGAAACAACTCTCAGGTCTTGTTTTTTGTGTATAAAACCAAGAAAACCTCAAAGGAAATTACTTCCAGAATCACTGGTAAGTGCTGAAATGCTTCTCCGGGGGAAAGCAGGATACAAATCCTTATTCTTTTAGGTCACTAACGCACACCCAAAGAGACCCTACTCCAGCAGAACCCTGAGACACAGATCTCAGGAGTACTGCTTTCCTGTCACAGTTAAATGAAAGCCTCTGGTGGCAGCGAGCCTCCTGGTAGGTGCAGGTTCAGGTATCTGTGCATAACAGCTACTGTCAGCCTGGTGCATTCATTTACCAGAAGGAGAAAAAAAAGCAAAGAGTACTTTGCTCAGAAAAACATGAAACAAAGAAAAGCTACTTTTAAGGACCTATTTCACATTGCTGCTACAACTTGTGAAGTCTCGACCTCTCGTCATCACTGCCTTCAACATCCCATTGGGAAACTCAAGACCAGGAATGGAGAGGCAAGAGAGGGAAAGCACCCAGAATAAAGCTGAACTTCCTTTGCTGCTTAAAATGCTAGAAAATAAAATACAAATTGTTTCAAATACTTTCTTATTTCTGGCAGTTATTTTGTACACTTCTGCCTAACAAATTCAGAATGCTTCAGAAGCAGTAAGGTTTCACCCATTCTGAGCAATGCTGAAGGAAAGAATCCTTCAGCAGATACCTGAGCAAGGAGGTGGGAAAGCAGCTCCCCTCCCAAGCTTCTGTGCACCACCCATCACCACAAACTCGCTGTACAGCTCATCTCACAGAAGTACGTGCAAATGATCCAGCTTTTGCTCGTGTGTCCTTTCCATCCTCACCTACTGAAGTGCAGCGCAGCTAGGATACCTGTACCTGCCGTGTGTAGGCTGGCAGAGGTGAAGCAAAAGACAGCTGAAAGATAGCTAAATAAATAAAAGCCAACAATATGCATCCTCTGTGATCCACAAGACCCTGTAACGTGGTCAGAGCTAACAGGGTGGCTGTGAACTGACAAAATAGTCCCTTTGGGGGTGCAGTCCTGGATGCAGGCAGTGACCCGCAATGACATAAATACTGATAAAAAAAAACAATCCCCAACTAATTAACAGGATAATCTGCAGCTTTTAACTGAATGAAGAATCCCCAGGCAGAGGTGCAACAGTGATGCCTGGTGGCTTTGAAGAGTTATATCATCAGATTAGCAAGTGATTCTTGTGGGCTTTTTTTTTTTTTTAACCTCCGTATTTATTTGTTTGGTAGGGGGCTTTTTGCTTGTTTGTTCTGGGGAGGAAGGAATTTGTCTTAGGTGGCTTTAGTTGTTGTTTTGGGGCTTTTTTTTTGTTTGTTTTAAAAACAATTGGATTTTTGCATGTCTGGAAAAGGATGAATTCAGGAAAATTCATACAGCTACAGAGGTGGTGCAGGCAGGAACTCTGCGCCGTCAGCACTGGCCATCAGCCTTCACAGCGTGTTTCTGGAGAAGGGAAGACGGATGAGCAGGTGGGCTGCTGACAGACCCACATAGAACAGCGATGCCAGATATCACCCTGCCGTCAGGTTGTATTTGCACTAATCTGGACTTGTATACACTTATGTGCATATGTGCCAACACGCAGCCACAAAACATCTTAAATCCTGAAGCTCCTGCACCCAGGTGCCAGGGCACAGATTCTCATTCACATCTCTCACAGAGGAAGCATTTTTGTACCCACCCACAGCAGATGATGGAGACTTTTGCTGGGCCCATTTCTTGCACCATGGCACACACTTAAATTTAGAGACTGAGCTACCCCCAAATCCCAGAGAGCCTTCCTCAAGAGAAAGGGGCTCACCAACAACAGGCCAGTAGTCAGCAACAAGCAGTAACAATAGAAAGGAGCATAAGTGGAATCACAGTGGCCCTGGCTAGGAGCTCTGCTTGCAGCTCTAAGGTACCAAGAGAGCAAGAGGCAGTTGTGACACCTCCTGCATCTTCCAGCAGAGCCAGGTGCTGCTCCTGGAGAGGGCTACATTAAGCAGCAACCGCACCAACCTGGGAACTGCTCACATGTGCTGGGAAGCAAAGGGCAGGATGGGCCCTTGTAGATGGGCATCAGCCTTCTGTCTGCACTGTGTCCTTCAGCAGGATGCCAGGTCACTGGGATGCCCTGTTGACACCTCTGCCCCAGACAAGCACAGGCAGGAACCGCAGCCATCCTTTCCAAACGGCAACTCAGCTCACTCCTTTTTGGAGTATTGTCTTATTGCAAACAGGTCTTTCCAGACAAGCCCTGTTCTGTTCTAGATCTACTCAAGCCCATTGCCTGGGGCATTTAATAACTTTGGTTTCTAAAGGTATAGCCAAGATCAGAAACACTTGAAATAATCCAGAAGACCGGTCTCAAACTAACAGAGCAGAGAAGCAGACCGCCACAACCTGCAAAGCACAGGGTCTTTCAGTACATACCCAAGAATGCTGGGAACCAAGAAAACATCCTTTACACATCTGCTCTGCAATGGGCCCTATAATTCCAGTGGTTTCAGAACTTTTTTTTTCCTTTTCCTCCTATCTTCTCCCACCCCTCCTTTTTCTTCCTTGTGAAGCCATCTCATGTCCACAGAAGCTTTCATCAGATTTGCAGGAACAAAACTGCAAATTACTAAAAACATAACATAGAGCAAAAAGATGGACAAAAGTGATTGTGCCAAAAAGCAACCTAAATCTCATCAGTTAACCACAAACAGGTAAAGTTTTAGAGACGTAACCAAATTAATATCAAAACTGTGCTACAAATATCACAACTGATGCAAAATTTAAAAGAGAAATGTGCTCAGAATTCTTCATTCAGTTCTGTCACTGACCTGTAGCCCAAATTCTGATTTATCCTACACTTGCTGGGAAACATCGTTTCCTTGATAGTACTGACACAATAGGTAGAACCAGACTTACTCCTTCCAAGGGAGCAATGGCAGAGAGAACTAAGAAATATGACTCAACTGTGGCACTCTAATTCCTGAGCTCATAGAAAAGAGGTCTGGGCAGGAGTTCAAGAGGTGTGCCAGCTAATCTTTGTCTTTTATAATAGGAGCACTTATTCCGACATCGTTGTTGATGAACACTTAGGAACAGGTTATATACAGCTGCTTTGGTGGCAACATCAGTTTCTCCAAGCACTCTTTTTCAGCTCTGCAGATGTTATGCTGATGCCAACATCATTGCTTCAAAATGGTACATGTGTTAGAATGGAGTGCCATTTGAAAAATGTAATTTCAGTTCTTGTTAAAAAGGCTCTTCATCTTTCTGTTTAAATGCATACTTCTTTCTTTGTTATTCATATATGGCACGCCAGTTACATTTTATCTGAACAATTCATCTGGTTCTCAAGTCAGATTTATAGTATAAACTTGAAATTGTAATAAAAAAATATGTGGAAGATGTCACTCAAGTTGATTCCATTGCCAGCGCTTTAAGCATGGTAGCAAATCAGTTCTGCAACCTGCCCTCGTACAAACAGCCCCAGTGAGAAGAACCTGGTAAAGAGCCATCACTTTACTAAACTGTGCTGGGAACTCAAAGAGGACACGTTAACTCTGCTCCGCATAGCCAGGAAGGTCACAACAAACATTTTTAAATGCAGCTTTGTAAAATACGTTAAAAAAAAAATCAGTGTCAGAAAACTGTTTAAAAAAATAAAGTCTGACATGAAAAAGAGAGCTGCTTTATGCTTTCAGAACTGCTGTAATATCTTTTCAACTGCTATAAAATACCAACTAACCTTGCAATAGTTTGCTTGTTACAGTTCCTGCCCCCCACCCCTCCTTTTTTTTTTTTTTTGCAGATTATTCAGAATGTTTCGGCTTCAGGGAAACTGTCCTCATCATCTTTCTTCCCACGTGGAACCAGCTGAAAGATATTCATGAAAGATTCACTAGGGCCAATTTTCTGAGTATAAGCAACAGCAACATCAATATTTCAATGTCTAGAAAATGTGGCTATTCTCTTGCCTCGAGTAAATTGTTAGAAATCATTGTATTTTAATGAATTCTCAATTTCTAGACAGATTCTGTGAGTACCTCACTTACGAAAACTCATACAGAGAGAGATTTTTTCCTAACAAATATTTGGGGACTACGAATCTGCTGAAGTTTTTAGAATACACCAATGGAGATGTAGGTAAAAATGCAGTGCTGATCTTTCCATCGCGGTCCTTGCAGACTGCTAGTTTCCCAGGCAGTTTCAGCTGTCACAGTTGCTTAGAGTCCACTGAGCTGTTTTTAGTTACTCATTCAAATATTCATAAGAACTGAGGGCTGCTGTTTGCTGTCTGGTAACAACTTCATTTTCTGCTCATCCTGAGCTCGTCCTTGCGGGCTGCCTCTTCCCCCTCAGATTGGCTTGCCACTGCCACGTGGCCTTTGAAGGGTAACGGAGTTTCCCTGGGAGCAGGCGAGAGAGGCATGTTCTACCTTTTATCTTTGCTTGGCTGGACAATGAAAATAATTGCAGAAGACAGTTATGGATTACCAAAGAGACACGTGAAATGATCAAACCTATATCAAGCACCAGTTTCTCTGCTAGAGAAAGCACATCCTTTAATTATTTACCTTGTGGGACAGCTCACACCTCAGGATAGTCACATTCTGGTGCAAATATTTACTTAACAATATTGTACTTGAGCATAGTAATGAAAATAGGTGTAATTTCATGTAGTGTTCTCAGGAAAGGCCGATGGACTGTGACATTTCCCCACATAGGGAAATCGCTGGAGTGCAATGCTTCTATTATTTCATTAGAAGTCCAGCTAAATAACCCTTCAGGGCTGTACAATTCTGCATTTTTAGCTCAAGGAAATAGCTGAAGAGAAAGCCACAACTAGCACCAGATAATAACAGCATGCTGTAGACTTTCCCAAGACAAAATTTCAGGTAAAACACAGGAATACCAGACACGCTTCAATTAGACCTGTAATTACAGGAAGCTCTGCAGCATGCTGTGGTGACTGAGGGTGCTTCTACCCTGCCGGGTGCTTCCTCAGTCTAAAGACAGCAGAAATCCCGGGCACTGCACCTGACAGGACAGGCCCGCTTCTGCCCTCTTGCCTCTGTGCTCCAACCCTTCCACAGCAAAAGGGCTTTGCCCTCAGCTTACGGACATCTATCTCCAGCATAACCTCCCCTACGGAGGACATCGTGCCCCATCTGCTCCCTCTCTCCATGCAATTGCTACTGAGAACACAGGCTTTAGAAGAGGGAGTTTTAAATGAATGTAACAGATGAGCGTTTCCCTGGGTATCGCTTAAATGAGGGTTTTTACTTTTGGGGTTTTGTTTGTTTGTTTTTCACTTGGTTTGGGTTGGATGGATTTTTTGCTTTGGCTTTTTTCACTTTTTTTTTTAATGCTAGTATTTTATGAAGAAAAGGTTTAATTTCTGTCAATGCAACATACAAGATATATAGGAACTTCAAAGACCATCCTTTTAATTATGCTCTCACACCACTTTCTTTAAAGATCACCTATTTCAAGGCTCAGATTGAAGGTCATTATTTACACACTTACTGAACTTAAGCACATAATAGCATTGGACAGCAGTGAAGTCTTCTGGATAAGCTACACTAAAGGACGGTACAGGTACAGCATAAATCTTCTCTATCTGTCCCATTCTACTTCACATCCAAAGAGAAGGAGGGAAAGAAAAAACCCACTACAGTATGGCAGGTTAGGCACAAAAGATGATTGTTTCACAGCTGGTGAATGATAAAACCATCTTTCGAATAAAGTGGGGAGAGTGGAAATAAAAAGCCCTATAGCACCATTTATTTACATTAGAGAAACACTATCACAGAGACTGTTAAGGTACTGTCAGCATTTCTATTATGATCCCATATTTCAAAGGCTTATAACCTGGCCATGAGAAGTCACTTTTAAAATTGAATGCAGAATATAGACTGCATTTAGCTGCATTCTGTTTATTATTGCTACTAGGTGGATACCAAAATATGTCATAAAAATAATACAGCAGAAAAAAAAAAAATCAAACAGCTACAGCTAAATCAAACCTAAGTGCGTTTATAAGCTACTATATTGGCATCTCAGGCTCAAGTCACTCAAGTATCTTTCCTTCCATTGCCTTTAAAACAAAGACATTTTAAAAGTATGATATATTTTATCTGCTGTTTTGTTTTTTTTTTTTCCAGTTGTTACTATAGCTTCCATTGAAGATCAAGAAAACAATCTGAATGAGCAAACAACCCAAGAGCACTATAATGTACAGGGAAACAAATACAAGGGACAAGCAGCTTCTGCAGCACCTGCACAGCCCATTTGTTTCTTCATGGAGAGACAGAGCAGGAGTTGTTTGTTCGAGCAGGGGCTGGGGACGTAACTCCACGGATTCTGACCTTTCCTGAAACCCCTCAGCTTGCCCCCCGACCAGTTTGCCTTCCAATATTTCTCCATTCCGAGGCTTCTGAAGAGCAAAGGTTAATGAAGTAATCTATGACTGAATGCTAACATATGCGACGTATGTCCAGAAAAATGCACATCCCATTTTTTACATTTTTCTGGAAACAACTATGGTCTCTTATAGCTGCAATTTTGAAAGAATGCAATTATGGTATAGAATTTCAGCTACCTTTGGGCTGAGGCCTCTGGAGACAGACAAAGAATTAGTGTACTGCTGTGCCATACATTTGCGAAATCACGTTCCTCCAGCTCCTCTAAAGCTGTGTGTGATCCCCTTCCGCTAAAAATCCTCTTTTCTTCTGTTTGCAAAAGTATCTGTTAACTACCTGAAGGGTTATTTGCAGTTCCTAACAATCAAAAGTCTAGGTCAGCTAAATGGGCATTAGCTAACACAACAAAAAACTGCTCTGCCGATGACAAAAAGTGTGAACCAGAAAGCAAGCAGGGAAGGCAGCAGATGGGGTGGCGCACTGCAAAGCAGCAGCTGTGTGCAAGCAGGGCTCTGCACTGCTGCTGGCTCTGTGCACTGCTTGCCCAGCTAGGATGTGAACTGAGATAAAACACGAGCAGAGAGGCCAGACCAAAGGCAGCTGGGCAACCGTAGGTGACAGGCGTACCTAAACATGCCTCTTCCATCCTGAGCAGACTTGGCGTGTGTTACAATTAGTGCCATTTCGCTACTTCCTTCGGCAGGTCTCTAATGGTCCATCCAGGGATTAAGCTCACTTGCAGCAAGACAGTCTAGTCTATCACCTGCAGAGCTGACAGGATGACCCAGCACCAGGAATATATGTGTCCTAGAGGCCCAACTTGAGAGTTGGCTTAGACCCAACTTACAGACAGAGCAGAAAGGTGAGAAGAAACTTTGGGTTCAGGGTAATTGGTCATAATAGTCTGAACTTCAGCCACCGAAGCCAGACATCCACTCTGTAGCCAAAGGGTCCCTAATAACTATTTTAGCTTATCTAGGGTTTCAGCATTCCTTCAAATTTACTGACAGCACTGACGTTTCTGCTATCTAACCAAAAAAAGTCAATTTCTATCATTATACTGATAAAACTTCAAGCCAGATCCTTAACATTTTGTTTACATGAGATTGCAGAGTAACTTCAGGAGTTTGGGGTCATTACACAGGAAACACACAGCCATTACAAGCAGTGAGTTGGCTGTCATGGAAAGGGAAACTGACTGCTGAGGGCAGTGTATCTTCATAAAGCCCCAGAGAGCAAACCCAACACCTAATAGAGAACTAAGGCAAGAAAGGACACTAGCTATCTTTCACCAAGCAGCATCACAGACCACTTGAGCACCTTGCCATGCTTCAGCCTGAAAGAGATCAGGATAAAGGCTCACCACATTAGCAAGGAACAATGTCCATCCCTTTCACTCACTCAAGTACGGCACAACCTACATACGACAAAGGTCCTTCCTGCAGCTTCTTCCTGCATCCCCAAGGGAATTATTTTTTTTACCAGCAGCAGCCTGGAAAACATTCTCTCTCTCTTTTTTAATGTTTTAACTAAGAAATGCAAAATTATACACCAGCAAGATCTCTAAAAGTGTATATGCAAGGATATTATTCATATATAAGAATACATTTATATGCAAATGTAAGCATCTTACGGGTCTTCTCATTGATAAAAAAAATGTATACTATTATACATGAAGACAGGAACTGCCATAACATTTTTTTTGTTACTTATCTTAACAAAAATTAGAGTGTATTTCCTTAATATTTCCTTTGCTCAGTGCTGTTATTCGTGCATCCAAGTAGCAGCACATCAGATGAGAGAAGCTTTGTATTACACAAGCAAGCACAAGAAGATGAACCCATTCTGCCTTGTGAACTTTCAACCCAAAATCCACTTGAACAGTATGCTCGTAGGGAAAAAATATACCAGCAGTTTTCTGTGTTTTAGTATCTAATTTGCAGGGAACGCATTCATCAGGATGTGTTCGTTGTCAGCAAAAGCAGGGTTGTTGTTTTTTTTTTTTTTAATTAAACAACAGAAACACTGACAGAATAGTTATGAAACCTTCCTGGTTCGTAGGGATCTCACTTTAAGGGGTGAATTACTACATAAGGAGTGAATTACTGCAGCTACATTTGTTTTTTTCCCCCTATGTATTTTGTCTTGAACTGGGCACTACATCGGCACAGCATTACGGTGTTTAACAAAAAGCAAACCTGCAGTACATAGAACACTCCCAGAAACACTGCATGGGTCAGAATGCCACCCTTTTGCTGCCATGCAGCACAAATAGCCTCACGGAGGGTAGCACTTGCTGAGTACAATGCGCACAGTCAGGCCAGTTGGGGCCACACAGCTGCATAAGGGTGCAGGGGCTGAGCCCGCACTGCACTCACATCTCCTGCAGGGATGAATATTGATGGCTGTAGCACAGTGTATGTACTACACTGAGCTGTGGTACAGAGCAGCCCGCAGCACAGAGCGCAGGCACGCAGTCACACACCGGCTGATTGTCTGGGCAACAAAGGGTTTGCTTAGCAGCAGAAAAGCAATGCCAAAAAAAGAAACCCAACCCACTGGTTTCTCTCAGTGATCATTAAAATGACATTCACAATAAGCACAGTTGGTTCTATTCTTGGAGTGAAAACACCCCGTGTAGAAACATGACATTTTCCAACAACATCAGTAGATCCTACGGCACTCCCTGACCCAGAGCAAACATTTCATTCTTCCTCCTGCACAGAATTTTCCAGCAAAAGCTGGAGGATATCCAACCTGATGACTCTAACTGGAGTAATGCGCATCCCTTCTCCCCGCCCCGCAAACCTTTCCCACAGCCAGCCTGATGCTTAGACACATTTCTCTAAAGCAGAGGATGCTTTGAGTGATTTCTCGTTTTCCCAGGGCTGAGCGCTTGTCCCAGGGGCTGCCCCAGCCGCAAGCACTGCTTCCCCCTGCAGCACCGGGTATGAGGAGGGCGAGTAGATTTCTGATCTACTTCAAGCCTAAGCACACACAACAGCCAGTCTTGGTAAAGTTGGTTAAAGCCACTTTTGAGAGCTGCTCATCAACTAGTCCCCGGCGTTCCCCTGCAGCAGTTAATCTCCGGCACGGTGCACCTGGCACACAAATCAATGTACCCTGGTGCTTCAGCTCCCTCCTCCCAGCACTGCCCTGCCTGCGGGTGACAGCGGGGACAGTGACCGCTGCTGCGCTGGAGCCAGGCGCAGACGAGCCCCTGTGCCGCAGCAATAGCCCTGATGTGGTGGGAGGAATCGGAGCCGGGCCATCACCAGGGGACGGGGCGGCCCTCACCGATGCTCTGCGGGGAACGGCTCCCCCAGCAGGAGGAGAGCTACAGGAGGATCGATCCTTGTTTGCTATCATCTGCCCCGGTACCTTTGCAGTTCCACCATAGCTTCTCATTTCTGGGAGACTGGAAGTTATTTACGTGCTTCACAAGAACCAAAGAGCAGGTGATTTCTTCTTTAAAAAGAAAACAAGCACCTAGCAGGAGGCACACCATGACCTCCATAACTCATACGCAGTATAGGCTGAGCTTTTCCATGTTTCAAAGCAGCAACAAAATTCCCAAACAAGAAATAGCAAATTACCATTGGGACCAGTTTTATTATTCCAAGGGATGTTTTTCAGCCACAGAGCACTATGGGCTGCTGAGGTGTGATGTGCTGAGGGAGAGGAGGAGCATCTATACAGACACATAAGATGTTTGCTCTGGAACAGAAGCAACCCAGGTTTTCAGAAGCAAAGAGGATTTATGTAAAACTACCTATTCATTCTTAGGTTTGATCTTTTGTACTTCAGTTAAATCCCACTTCCTTTAGTCCCATTCTAAGCTATTCCACCCAGACTCAGAAGAGACTTTATTTCCCTTCATTTTACACGTTTTGGATTATGCTGTTCTCACATCTGTCTCTACCAAACCCAGTCTCATCTGAATAGATGCAAGAAACCTGACAACAAGAGACAATTTGCAGACAGCTCACCTTAAGTAATCACACCTCTCAGAGAGCTGAACATCATAGCAGAAATTCGTTTTACAAAAGAGATTCAGCACAAAATAGTACTCTGAAAAGAGCCTCGGAGACCCTCACTTCGGTATTTGTATGCTGCTCATGGAGTGTTTTACCACTGCTGCCATCTGTGCCAGCCTCCTAAAGCCATTACGTGGTCACCAGTTCTGTCCTTTTACAAGACCAGCTCAGTCTCCATCAGAAAGCATTCCATCAGCTGAATATTTCAGTTTTCATTACCATCATAAGGAAGCATTAACGGTGATAAAATAATCAGTCAGCAAAAATGCCATTACTTCTCTTTTAGTGAATGTGATCGTTACATCCTCACTCAAAAGTCCCTCATTTCCTGAGGGATCAGAACAACTATTAGCTGAAAAGCACAGAGCAGGTACAACTGACACCCATTAAGTGCATAATCCCATTGCCATAGAAAAACCCCGCTGAAATCGCACCCTGAATAGCTGTTCCAGGGAGGTGGTTCAAAGCGTTCTTGCTTTTGTTCAGATTAAGAACAAAAAGAAGTGTAACAGAGAAAGATGTAGCCATATAACACAACCCTTTTCTTATGCCTTCTCTCGCATTTTGTCGTTCTGTGCATTGAAAGTTTATTCTTTTAGCTGGATTAGTTAAATTGCACCACTTTAAAAATGGCTCTCCGTATTTCTCTCCATGGGTTACTTTGAAGCACAGAATGTCTATTCTTTTAAACAGGTTCGCTCTCTTCACAGGTGTTCATTAAAACACGCTCGACTCTAATCCCCTTAGCACTGAGGTATGCAGCTTTCATAAAGGCCGTGTGCCAAACCAGCACTGCCAAACTGCTCAGTGCTGTAAAATGCAGACTCTCAGAAAGAATTTCTTCAGCTGTCTTAAAGACCACACGTGCTCATCCTGTAACAAATACTGACCTACTTTGTTATCCTGCTTTTAAAATGGCTCTTTGTCTTCGAAGCTTGCAGAGAAGGAACAGCCACTCCAGGCTGCAGTCAATTCACATCTCTAGTTGTTGGTGAGAGCACAGGTTGGAAAACCCACCGCCCTATAAATAATAAAGGCGATGCTCTCAGCAGCTCACTTACTGAAAAACTGACTTCACAGACGAGAAAGATTGAATTAACAACCACGTTTTTGATGCTTTCCTCACTACCCTTTGCAGAACATGACTCAGAAAAACGTAATCTCCCATTCATCACCCTTCCCAAACTTTCCCAGCCTCAGCCCAGATTTGGCAGCAATAGGCTGGGTCCCCAGCAGTGAGCACAACAGTAACGGATCAGGAGGTGAAAGTAGCAGGCACTTAGGGCTCCTGCATGTGCCACTGCAGCTCTGCGCTGCCAAGTGTTCATAATTCAACAGGCACTCACAGATCGTGGTGAAATGTATTCCCTGTAGTCAGCAGCAGGAGGCAGCCCAGATCAGCTTCCAAAGCAACCCTTTGCAGTACATAGGCACATTCAGAGCTCTTTGAAACAGGGAATTTGTCTCATTTCAAGTACTTTGGGCACACTTATTTGCTAAGTGACGTCCTCAGAAATTAAATACATTCCTCTAATTTGGGGAAGTAAAAATTCTTTTTTTTTTTTTTTTTTAAACCAACAGAGACAGAATGGAGAGAGACTGCTAAGTTGCTGGTAGGAAAGAAAGAGAGAAAGAATCCCTATTCATATCTCCTTCGTGCACAGGAAGAACAGCAGTGACTTGACATGGCATCTCACTTTCAGCATGCTGTTTCTGGCTCAGTGATGACTATGAAGAAAGAAGGATTCCAAAGAAAACTTCAGTACTGAGACTAGCATTGCTCCAACTGCAGAGCTACCTACCACTAGAGATGCTCAGGGCTTGCTGTCACAGACATGATTTCTACCTGGTCTGGTCACCAAAACAAGATAAAATTGTGATGTAATGCTGGTATGCAAATGTACTTTGGACAGTATTAAGGAAATTCAGACATGAGAACTGTTCCTGTTGGAAAAACTTCACCACCAACAACTGACTCTTCACTATAATTTAATGCAACCCCAGAAAACTTCTCAATTGAAACAGAATCATTACTCATTCTGCATCACATTCTTTTAGATGCGTGTGTAAAATAAATATAGTCAGTTACCATGTAATGCTACCAAATTCACATGAGTTGGAATTCCCAGTTCTATGAGAATGCTTTAAAATATTGCTATCTTACCATATTCACAAAATAGAATTGACATTTTGGTCTCTTAAATGTTGCACAATACTACAGGTCAAGAGAAGATGAATGTGTTGGTTTTGAAGAGGGCTGCTGTGTATTTCTAGTATTTCCTATAAGAAACAAGCAATTGACATTTTAGAACTCCATGTATTTCACGGACATTTTGTCATAGGCTCCTTAAACTCAGACAAATGGCTGCACTTATCAGCTTCTGTTTTCCTTTGTGCACTGATAAACTAGTCTCCATACGACAGTGTGTACAAGGGAATAAAGCAAAACAAAGCAAGCAAGCAAAGAGTGGGGGATACAAACAAAATTTTCTGAACTCGATTAGATTAACTTATAAAGAAGAGTTAAAACTACTACAGCCTTTAAGAAAACAATCCAAGCCAAATAGTTCTTTTTACTCTTGATGAGAATGGTTCCAACTAAGAGAAAATATTGATTTTGCCAAGACAGCTTTCCAGCATAAAGTGCAGAACAGTACCTGCTAGCCAACAGCCTGCATTACACGCAGCACAAATAATAATGCAGCGGGGCTCTTGTTGTATTAAGAACTGCCTTAATCAGGTCATGTTTTTGTACCTCACCCTTCAGTAGTGTTTTCTGATTTTGTCTGTTTAATCTGATTATTGAATTAAAAGTGTGAAACCATCATTCCAACCAGGAAAGAACAGAAGTAAATTGACTGTCCATCAGCACTGCTAGTTCACAGAGCTCACATTCTTGAGTTTTCTTCCCAGTTTTGCAGATTGTACAAGTACATAAACACATTAGGATTCTCGATGCTAAGCCAAAATATAGCAAAAAATATTCAACAACCTCTTTGCTACATCAAAACTCACATCTTTTTTAACTTAAAACATGCAGTTTGGTTTTGCTTCTCAAAAAATTATACTCAGACTGCTTAAAGTGATCCAGAATTAATTGGAAATTAGGTAGGAAAAGATTTCTCCACAATTATCCACTCATTTAAAACAAAACAAAGCAAAAAAAACAACTTTAGTATAGAAGAAAAATCCTCTAAACGATAGAGCTTGATAGGCTCTAATAACACATAGAGAGGCTCTTTAATAAACACATAGAAAAAGACTTGCCTCTCTTAGGCACTGAGTTTGAATCTATTATAAAACTGCCAATAACACATTTTCCAGATAAATGTGTTCCAAATTAGAAGAAGTATTCAAGTCATGGGAGGATTTATTTATTTGCACCAATTACTTCTGAAACCAAAATGCATCTACTTCTCTTTCTCATCTCATTAACAGAGGGTTATTAATCACTGCACTGTGTGCTGGTATTTGACATATGATGATCTAAACACACAAACATAAGCAAGATAAAATACCAACACTTTACCCTTCCACCTGGAATTTCATTGCTGTAGCTGCTACTTGGAATTGTATCTTTTTCTTTCTTAATATCTTACTGAACAGCAAATTAAATTAAACCATATCTCCACTATCAGCATAAACTAAATCAGCTGACCTTTATACTCTATTCAAACAGAAAAATATTGAATTAAAAATATTTAAGAAAGCAAAAGCTATGGATTCTCATGTTCTGTGTAATTCAATAGATTATTGTTAGAGCTTCAGGAATCAAAGAAAAGTAGCTTTATACATATCCATTTAGTTAAACGTTAAATTCCAATTACTGACCAATTGTTTCTTGTTTAGCAACAGGAGTGCAGAAGAAATGAACAGCCTTCAGTAGGATCAGACAGAAGTATTATGTACATCTTATTTACAGAGTGAATGCAAGTCTTGTACAGTGCTCAAATTCCATGTGCACCTTCAGATTAAGAGCTAAAGAGGTCTTAAATGGAATTTTGACTTTCTGTAAGTTCCTTCCTTAAGAGAGCAAATATTACGTATGGTACTAATGTGTAACCTCAAATCAAAAACAATACCTGCAGCAGATTTCTGTTAGACACCGGAATAAACAAAGTCGGTACTGTATGGGTTAACTTCCAAACATAGTCTGCTTACACAGGGAACCAGGTGTTTTTTGTGTTCAGGGAATCAATCAAGTGGGAGTCATCACCTCCCCAAACCTGTAGCTATTGGTTAAAACAAGGACAATACATGCATCAATATTGAGACTATTGATTTTGTCAGATTAAATGTCCAGTTTCTAAGGAATTTGTACACTTTGACTGTCAGGTGTATCAACAAATTTTGCAGTTCTTAAGTAGTCCTTTTGTAAACAGTAAAATCAGGGTTTAGAGAATGAAGCCTTCGTGAAGCAGCACCCTCGTTTCATGCCAGTGTGGGGCTGCACAGTAGTGTATGCTCAACCCACACCCTGACAGCTGATTAAGTTTGCTCAGGACATTCTTCCCAATGATATTCCATTCATTTTTTATAGAGGAAATTCACTTTTTCCACACCAATGCAAGAAAACCAAACCAGTCAACCTTTGGCTGAAGTGGTTACAACTTTGCCTAAAGAAACAGAATATTCACTATATAGCATGTATTGCCAGAAGGGGAGGATAAGGGCATTTCCCCCACAGGCTGCAGAAACTTACTAGGTTATAATGACTGTAAACCAAGATATTCTCAACGCACATCTTCCACAGTTTTTACATTGTTTTTGCTTCTCCACACTTCTGACACACATGGTGGAGCAAAAGTGGGCTCCTTGGAGTCTGTTCTATAGACAGATAATTGTTTCAAGGGGCTCCAAGAGAGTGTGGAACTAATCTAAAGGTGGATACCTTCAGATTTTCTATAGATTGCTTTTCCAACTACAGCAAGAATAAACATTTTCCTCCTGGCACTTTCCCACCAAACACAACAGAACTACTAATTCTAATGTCACCGTCCACACATTCTGCATATTCTCATTCTTGAAGCAAGAGAGAAAACTATCACATTTCATTTAGCCTAAACCAAGCCTTTGCTCCTTCTATACATCAAGTAGGTTTGCTCATTATCTTCCCCGATCCCGAAGAACTATTGAACTTGTTTATCAAAAACACTTGCTATTATGAGATCAGAGCTTGCCTGCTGGCAGGAATCAGCAGACACTGAGCCTTTGACAGGACGATTCCCCCCCATAACTCTGAAGTCAGCAATGACAGCAGATCTGCCACCTACCACACGAAGCACCAGGAAGATCCGAGGTCCTTTGCTGTCTTTGTCCGAGCTGAGCTGCCTGAAGAGAACCAGATTCACTCTCCACCTTCTGAAGACAAGTGGGCAGAAAACTTGTTTTCTACAAGAGAAGAAAGAATTGCAGTTAGCCTTGCCACTGAGCGGTGCCAACTGCAGCCAGGCCATGCAAACTCAAAAAGCAGTGTGTGTGGGAAACCAGGACAGAGGGAAACTATTAGTCAGTTCATTTCAGCAGAATGTAGTAGTGTTTTGGTAAAGCTATTCTACACTCCCTGCAGCTGCTAAGACATGCTCTCCCAGAGCTCCAGCCCTGCACAGTACTTGCTGACAAGCTCCAGCTCCTCAGGCTCGGTGCAGTAGGAGACCCAGCCTTGCAGTACCACTGCCTGCTGCTCCCCAGCTGCCAGCCAGCAGCAGAAATGTCCTCACCCACAGCCCTGCAATGCTGTGCCTGGCTGTCTCCCAGAGCACCCAACTCTGCTCCGTGCAGGGGGAGAAGCACTGGGAAGCGACTCTTCCCTACAGATACACGCCTCAGAAAAAAGAAAATCACATTTTTGGATACATTTATCTTTATGCCATCACAGCCCTCAAAGGGCAGAGACTGAAATGATCACAAGGCTGTTACTCCCTGCTCTGTGCAGCCTGCAGCCAGGAATATAACTAGCCCCACACCAATATTTTGCTTCATTTGAAGCAAGCTGCAGTTTGACCAGCTCTGTGCTTTAAAGGCAGGGATTTGCTGGTTTTAATCTGTTCCAGACAACAAATGAATTGAAAACAAACATCTATGTTCCTACATCAATTTTCTGAGTTTTCTTGGCTTGTCGTAAAAATTAACCCTCTCTATGTTTTCCTACCAGCCCAGATCCCACATGTTTACAGCCTCACCTAAGACTTCCCACCTCCCTACTTCACCTGGCCTCTACTCCACCAGACCTCCGGCACATATACACCCCAACTAGAAAAAGCCTCCAGCCAACATCCTCTCAGATATGAGAGTAACTTTCAAAGTGTTAAAATTACCAGTGACTAAAGCATTTCGATAGACATTTTAACTACTACTTCTATATTTAGGCATTTTGTATTAAACATAATAAATATTAAAATTCAAAAAGGGAAAGAGAAAGAATGCTACCAAATAAAAGGACGGTTCTATTCCACTAGAGTTATACAGAATTCTCTCTGTAAGAGAATTTTTAAAGATGACCCTTATTCTCAGAAGTGAGGCTGCTAATGGGGCTCATAAAGCTGTCTGTGGCTAGAACAGCACCACTGCTCATCCTCATTTTTTTGGCTTGATAAAGTCACATACACGTGGAATGAATTCTTGCTCGTCCTCTGACACACTGCTGCAAAGGCTGCTGGTCAGAGGAAGAGAATAAATTGGTGACTACACCCACAGAAAGTAACAGGCTTAGCAAAGACAACTTCAGTTCAACGTTAAGAGAAGCTTTACAGCAGTGAGGATAACTGAGACCACCAAGAGACCATACCATCGCTGTCATTAGAGGTTTCTCACTGCAGCTGGAACTGCATTGCATAGGAATGCATTGTCACTTCCAATCCCACCCTCTGCAATCCCATGTACCCACACGTGATGCAGGAGTCATGGCTGTTAGCTAGTAGGTGTTATGGAGCATCACTAAGCATGACATTAATTAACACAGTGGTGCCTCATATATGGTAATTCAATAGTTCTGAGAAGTCCTGGAAAGATGTGGACTGAGGTGTGAGAATGAGGCAAACACACACTCATGTGATTTATGACTCTGCTCAGGCCTCTACGTTCCCTCAAGCCTTACAGCAAGGTAAGAAAGGAGTGAATGCAAAGGTCTGCAGCTGCTATTTAATAAAAGGTTCTCAGCTTTGTTCCTAGTTATGTCAATTTATAGCCACCAGCAAAGTCACTACAGTAAAATGCTTGGATAAAAATCAAGAGTCCAGCAGAGGACAGCATAGGGACATAAGCAGGCAAAAACCTGCACTCATTATAGCTTCAGTCTTTGAAAGGAACGAGATTTGTTCTACTGGAGGTGCTTAACTCCTAAGTCCTTCAGAGCTCTGTCCTTCCCGTTTGGTCCTCACGCTGGGAAAGACAGCTATGCTCCCACAGGGCTCTTCATCTCTCTCAGCATACATGGGAATTATTGGAGATTTGGCTTTTTTTATTACTATTATTCCTATTTTAATTTCTAAAAAAAAAAATTTTTTTTTAGATCTCATCTTGAGCCACACTCCAATCAGCATTTGGGACCAGCAGGAGGAGGATTCAGTTTCTGTTTGCCATTCAGAGATGACGCGCCAGTAAGTAGACAGCCAAAAGCAAGTAGTCAGCACAGCCTGCGTAAAAGTGTCAGCAAATACCCGCTGAAAGTCCCTCCACCCGGTGGTCACCTCCTTCAAAAGCCACATCAACCTAAATGAGATCGCGGAGCGACTAAGGCAATACGAGCAGCGCAGCGCTCCCAGAACAGCCCGTCACTGAACGCTAGGGAGCAGCGTTTCTCCAGCAAACTAAGAACGCTGACCGGCTGCGGTTCCCCCCCCCCCCCCCCCCACACACTCTGCTTTTCAGAGCACTTCACTAAGGAAAGCCATCAGGTGTCAGAGCGGGCTGGATCGAAGGGTGAGGCTGCAGGATGGCACAACCACTGCTGGTGTGTGGGCAGGGCAGCTGCCAGCCTAGGGAGACCTGGATGGGACTTCAGCAGTGGCAGGATGGTGCTGCCCAGAACAAGACTGACATACAACATCTGTCTCCAGAGACATGCAGAGCAGTTGCAGCTCTGCTTCTGGAACCACAAGCCAGCAGGGGGGCACGGCACCTGCTGCACCACGATAACTCCCATCACTCTGTTCAAGAGGACTTTGAAAGGCACAGAAAGGAAAGATATGCCGTATTGCATTAATGCAAGAAGTGTTCTAGCCCAGAGGATGTTATTCTTATACACGTGGTGTGAGAGCCCACTGAAATGCAACACATGAATGCACAGGTGTAAGCTCCAGCCACACACATCTTTAGCACAGTATTTTGTACAATGCTGTGTATGTCAGCATTTAGACAAAGCTTCTGTGTAGATAAAATGGGTAACACTGATAACATTTCGCACTCATTCTTTTCTTGCCTGAAGTACCAACAGAATAAAGAAATCGTGCAAGTCCCAACGAGCAATATTCTTTGTTTCAGAGTTCCTGTCATCTTCTTGGTGGCAGAACTAATGAAACTCAACTCGCATCTCTCCTGTTCCGCCATACAAAGAAGCACAGAATGAAGCAAGTATCTAATTTACATAATTTTACTTCTACAGTAATTACAACATGTGAGGAAACATTTACTTGAGTGTAAATACGAAGAACCGTAACTATTTGGTTTGAAGTATGGAAACAGAAGATAAAAATGAGGTTCAAGGAAAGGGAAAGAGGTTTAATACAATAAGTTGTCTCAATTATCCACTCGCAGAAACAGAGATGTCAGACATCCTCACATTTTTCAAGTTTCAATTTTAAACTTTTAATTAATTCTACAACTACAAAATGCACTTCTCTTACAAACTGTTGAATGCTTTATGCAAGTCCTCTTATGGCAAATGCAGATAGCAAAAAACAAACAAGCAGCTATTTTCTAAGTGCTGTGGGTTTTTTTTAATGTGAGCAAAAAATATGAAGCTTTTGTCATTTTCTTTCTCCTCCTGCTCAGCCATTTTTGTGCTGGATAGCAGAAACTCTGAACCAGAGCAGCACTAATCTGTATTTATGTAAAGTATTATTTTCTTCATTAATGATGGCATTTAAAACCTTTCAGCTACTGCTGATCAGAAAAAAAAGAAGAGACAGTACACAACCATTTCCCCAATGAATAATGAAGATTTGATTAAGTTAAAACATTCTGCAATAAATGCCTTTTCATACTTAAAAGACTGAAACATGTCACATTTTGATTCTATGCAATAAGGAACAAATCACATCAGGACATCTTGCTAAGGTTGGTAAGGGTGAAAAAGTATTCAGTATTTCTTTTAGTATACATCTATTTTGCTGTGATTCAGAAATGCCACTTCTCAATAACTGTGTTAGATTTATTACATTCACAAAGTCTTTCATTAGCTTCAAGGCATCCTAGCCCAAAACTTAGAAACACAGAAGAGTTTGGAAGAAGCATGCAGCACCTCAGTCTTAAAGGTCTTTCTCCAGAGCTTCCAATTCTCCAATACCTGTTTAATGCAGGACTGTAAAGTACAGCTTACCCCTCTCCAATTTTACCATCAGTGTCATTCTGCAATTAATGTAGGAGTGGGTTTTGCACCTAAAATATTACAGGCCAGATAACTGATGGGTAAAATTCTAGTTCTTCGTTGCCCCATCCCAATATACAAAAACAGGATGCCTCTATCAAGCAATACTTGAATTCTTATTGTTTCTTTGCAAAGTCAGTATGGAAGGTGTTGCCTACAGCTTCTTTTACCTAAGCACACAAAATGTAAGGATAATGGAGCTTTCTACCTCAACTTCCTGATGGCAAGGAAGACAGTAGACTTCACACACATTTGGTTTCATACCCTTTCATTTGCCAAACAGAGAGCAAAGTCCAATTAGAGTCTTTCAACATCCCTCACTGATCTCCAAAAGCTCCAGAATGTCCTATCGGTCTCAGTTCATTAGGAAGAATCATAGAATCACAAGGTTGGAAAGGACCTACAAGATCATCTAGTACAACCATCCTCTCATCACCATTGCTACCACAAGCCACTAAACCATATCCCGTAGCTCCTCATCCAGACGCCTCTTGAACACTGCCAGGGACGGTGACTCCACCACCTCCCTGGGCAGCCATTCCACTGCCTGAACACTCTCTGAGGGAAAAAGTTTTTCCTTATGTCTAACCTAAACCTCCTCTGGTACAACTTGTGGCCGTTTCCTCAGGTCCTGTTTGTTGCCTGGGAGGAGAGGCCAAACCCCTCCTCATCACAACCTCCCTTCAGGAAGTTGTAGAGTGCAATGAGGTCTCCTCTGAGCCTCCTCTTCTCCAGACCAAACAATCCCAGCTCCCTTAGCCACTCCTCATAAGACTTGTGCTCCAGACCCCTCACCAGTTTTGTTGCCCTTCTCTGGACACGTTCTAGGGCCTCAATGTCTTTCTTGTAGTGAGAAGCCCAAAACTGAACACAATCCTCAAGATGCAGCCTCACCAGTGCTGAGTACAGGGAGATGATTACCTCCCTGCTCCTGCTGGCCACGCTATTTCTAACGCAGGTCAGGATGCCGTTGGCCCTCTTGGCCACCTGGGCACACTGTCAGCTCACATTCAGCCGAACATCAGCCAACACCCCCAGGTCCCTTTCCTCTTCACAGTCATCCAGCCACTCAGCCCCAAGCCTACAGCGCTGCACAGGGTTATTGTGGCCAAAGTGCAGGAAGAGTACCAAAGCACCCCAGCTTACAAGAGTACTAAAGTCCATGGCATGAACAACCCTCACCTTCCTAGGAGCACCAAGGCAAGAGCAGATCAGGAAGGCAAGCACCTCACACTGGTGCTGTGCTCAGCTGCAGGGTCCAGAAGGAGCTGGCAGCAGACATAGCCAAGAGTCAGTGTTAGGGAGATGAGATGCAGAAATAAATGATACACCCATCACTGCAGCACCTAGCACTTAACTGGCACAAGCGTGCCCTTCATCCTGTGTTACTATTCCTTAACTACGTGACATGAGATTGTCAAAATCATCACAGAATGCTGCAGTATATTACAAGCCCTTCATTTTCTTTGGTGTGCACAAAGTTAAAGGATGTGTAATAATCGTTACAGAATCAATGCCCAAACATTAGCTTTTTACTTGTAACTGGTTTCGTTCCAGCAGTCTTTAGGATTTTTGTCACTGTGGGTTTTTCTTTAGACAGAAGATATGCATAAAAGAGTTCAGTCTTTTTTACATCTGAAAGACACTCTGGAGATGTTCATCTTTCTCTATCAACTGCAAAATCCCAGAGATACTTTCTTCATGCTGTAAGTCCTTCACAACATCTAAACTAAGATGGGATCGTGACACCATGCCATAACCTCATCGTGGCTAGAAGCAGAAATCATTGTGTTTTGTGGACTGCCTATCATGCTCCAGCAATATCCAAAATCTGTACAATACAGCAACAGTACAGGAGTAAAAAAGATGTCATCTTATCAGATGAAAAGGAACACAAGCCAACCAGATACCACTTAAAAGAATAAGCATCAAAAGTGACAACTGAAGCCAAGAGTCCTGGGGGAGAGAATGCTGCTTTGTCCTATAATTAAATTCACTCTTTCTTTGCCAACCTCCCTAATCCTGTTTCGAGTGGGAGTCATTTTCTGACAGGGAAAATAATACATATGGAATCCAACAAGTTCTTTCAGGCTGAGATGAGCAGGAGGGCAGGGTGGGAAGCGGGGCTGGCTTCTCAGGGAAGCAGGAAGTGAGGCATTCTTGCAGTTGAGAAGCTCAGTTGTTTGACCTAGAGTAGCCTTATCCTACACCAAAAGACATAGGAGTCTTGCAAGCACGCAGCCAAGGCTTCTGAAGTCCCCAGAGCTTTTCAGAAGACCTCAAGTTCACCTTTGAGACTGGATACCTTGTCTTGAGTCTTAACCCCACCATTTTTATTTCCATGGTTATGAAGAGTCTCTCTGTGTTGCCCAGATGAAACAATTGATAGAAATTCCCTTCCATAAGGAATACACACATCATACACACACACATACACTAAATCCTGCATGATTCTGTAGTCAGAGAAGCACATCAGTGCCTAAAACAAACCAGCTGTCCTGTAAAAACTACTAAGCTTTAACTTGGGTTATTATAAATGGATGCAGCCTAAAACTTCGGTTTAAGCTTTCACCTCTAAGTCAGCATACACGCAAACGTGGTCATGGTATATCTGTAGCAAAGCTCATCCCTGCTTGATATGCGCAAACAAAATACAACACAGTGGTGTGTGAGAAGTGGCTAAGACAATTCCCTGCTTTGCTCAAAGGAAGCTCAATAGAGATCCCTGTTTCTGATTCCAAAAAATGCTGACCATTAGGCTTTTTCCAGGCGATTTGTCAAAGTGTAACAAATTACACCAAAACTCTACTGCAAGAGCACTTCATCTAGAAGCACCTTGCTGAACTGAAGGCTATCTGAGGCTTTTCCCAAGTCAAAGTAGTTTGAGGGTCTTTTTGTGACGTCTGAGATCCTTCTGCCAGGTTAATAAAAGTTTAACTCCTTTCAAGACCATCAAATGACACAGACAGTGAGGAAAAAGATCTAATTCAGATTTTTCTTTTTTTGCAACTATTAACCATCTAACAAATATGAAGCGAGGAGTCAAATTGTTTTCAAGTTCCCACTGTTGCTTATTGAGTAACATTTAAGAGTTTTTGGCATTTTTCCAATACAGTTGACAGCTAAATAATATATAATCTGGTTTTCAGCAAGACAATTACCAAGTAGAACTGAATACACCGAAGCAGTAAACGACAGGTTACAACACCTAGAACAAGATGCCACACCTGAAAAAGCTAATATTACCCAAATAACTATTATCTGTAATCACCAGAATATGCTGAAATTATTGCTTTATTTAGTGAAAGATCAAGCCACCTGTTCTTAAAAACACAGGCTAGGTATGTGTTTACTGCTACCCTCAGCACCAAAAGGATTCCATAATCATTCCAGTAGTACATTAGTGTTAATGATGCGTGAACCTCAAGTTCCAGGGCCAGATTGATCACAGAGACAAATAAATGCTGCAGCCAATTAAGATACTCAATTAAGTTACTCACACTTCTCAAGAAGCAGAGAATCTGATTCAGCATCAGAGCTTATAATTAGAAGAGTGCAAAACTAGATTTTCAGAAAAAATAATTTAATTACTCCAAACTGGAAAGCGTTTCATATTTTACACTGAAGTGACCCCTTCAATTCCTCACTCTTGACAAAACATTGTTGAGAATCAAGGAAGGACTTGGGAGTCCTGATGGACAGAAAAACTTAACATGAGCCAGTGTGCTCTTGCAGTCCTGAAGATCAAACAGCATCCTGGGCTGCATCAAAAGGGCATGCTTGCTAAGGGTACACTCAATCCCACTGTTAAGTCATTGATAAAGATACTGAAGAGCACCAGTCTAAGACAGTCCCTGGGGACATCACTCATGACCAACCTCCACAGAGACATTGACAACAACCTTCTGACTCTGGCCTCCAACCAATTCGTCATCCACCAGCCTTCAAATCCATCTCTCTGATTTAGAGATAAGGATGTGGTCAGGGACTGTGTCAAAGGCTTTGCACAAGTCCAGGTAGACGACAATAGATGTCCTTTCTTTGTCCACTTATGCTATCTCTTCATCATAGAAAGCCACCACAATGTTTCCCTTTATTCTAGTTCCCAAAGACTTCACCTGACAGCTATGATTTTTCAAATATGATGGAGAGCAGATCAGCAACCACATAAGCCAGTTCCTTCAGTACCCTGGGATGCATGACATCTGGCCCATAGGCTCGTACACATTCAGCCTTGTGAAAAAGTCTCAGATTTGCTCTGCTCTTACACTGGGAGGGATTTTGCTTCCCCAGCCCCTGCTGAGACAGACATTCAGGGACACAAGAGGTGACGCATCATAAAACAATGATTATGAAAACAGAGCTGTTTGAATATACCATATGTGCCTTGTGAAAAGAGTCTAGCTACATTAAGATATTGTTATATACTGTAGAATTTTTCTGAAGTTCTGTATCTGCTATGAGAATTACTACACTGCAGCAGTAAATACATCTTAAAGCAATTAAATGCATTTGTGCAGTCTTCAAAAACAAGGTATTCTATCATCTCAGCCATAAAATAAATATCTGGAATGAATGCAAAAGGGAACTGAACCAAAACCAGATCCCAACATCTAATAAGGATGGAAGAGTTTTGACCCAGTTTTGCACTTCCCAGCAAGCATCTTCCCCCTCTAACAAGCCTGATAGCAGGTATGTGTACATTTGTAGTCTTTTGCAGACAGATACAAACAGGCTTTGCTGTCACTGCAAGCAGCTTGGACGTTATTCTTCTGGCATAAGTAGGACATGGTGCCAACAGCAGCACACCTTGCCCTTGGGCAGCTTTCACCTCCTCAGCATGAGCCCCATGAGAGCTAAGGCAATACAGCCTCTCACCCAGGAATTGCACACATGGCTGAACAGCTTAAGAGCCTGTTTACATGCTGCCTCCAGGCCTCCCTTGAAACTCCTCTGCCAAACAGCCCTGAACTCTCAGAAATCACATCTTAAGCCCAAACTCATCTCCCAGCTCTTCTAAGCAGCCCTTCTAAGCAGCCCTCTTCCGGGCAGGCAGAGCTGAGCTCAGCACATAGGTATGCTCTGTCCCTAATCCTGCACTCAGTGCTGCATGCTGCTTCACTGCACTTCACTGTAGTGCCCCAAAAAAGGCATTCCAGGCACACAAGCCTTTTAGTTCTAAATTGGCAAGACTGGAAACCTTACTTCTAGGTTGCCATCCTTTATTTGCATGTCTATCTTCTCACTGCTAACAAGAGCAGAAGTGAAGTCCATACAACAGGTTCATTTGTTGAGGGTTGGGGTGGGGTTATTTTTGTTTTGTTGTTTTGTTTTATTATTATGTTCTCTGTCCTCATGTCCAACTTTTCTATTCCTTAGGTTCCATTTAATATGCTATTTTTATCAGTGCACCTTCTAGGGGTAGTTGAGCCAGCACCACTGTTGTCTAAAAGAATCACCACTTCTTCAGCCTTCATGTGAACTATTTGCTATTTACTTGGATTTAGTCAGAACAGTTTCAAAGGCTGGATATTGCCAAAATTGTAGTATGCACTGATGCTTATCTACAATTTGTTTCAGGGTATGTAGATTGTCGAGTGATGACTGTATCAAAGCTTGATCATGTGTTAATAATTTTATGCACCAATGTATATTTTTACTCCATGTTAATGTTTTACTTTATGTATTCATGTATGGATTAATTCAGGAAAGCTTTAAATATATGAAAGTAAGTCTGTATTAACCACAGTATGCTTGTCCTGAAGGGAAGTCCTGATCTTTCACATGACTGAATTTCAGGATGCCAAATGAAAGCAGTTGCAATCAAAGCTTTTTAGAGTTTTAACGAAGGCTCCCGAAGTCAGAGCTTAAGACATCCCTGTCTTAAGGGAACTGCTAAGAGAGGCTTCGAGCTTCGAAACAGCAAACACTTGGGGAGGCTGATTCTAAAAAGAATATTCTGACCACCTCACTGCAGTCTTCACAGCCCGCATCGGGACAGCAGGTGGTGCTGTCTGATGCGCTCTCCCCTATCGTTTCATCCTCACTAAAATACTTCAAGGCATTTTTACAATACACACTGAGAAAAGTTACAACTGGGACACTGTCATTAAGCACAGAACAAACATTACATGACATTGCCTGATTATGAATCTGCTTCATTTCATGGCGTATTTCTTAGAAAACTACCTCCTTACGAAGTGTTTGTTCATTCAAGATCAGAACGCAGTTACCGAACGCCTGGCAGAACCAATGCCTGTCATAACCTCGTACTGAGAAGGACACAGCCCTCCCAAACATTAGGGAAAAGGAGCCCATTAAGAAATGATTGCACACACTGCAGGATTTTTAAAAGCACAAAAATTTATTCCAGTTTGCAGACCATAGTATGCAATCACTACAGAACATAAGATTAGCTCTTAAATCTGACAAATCGTTTGTTGAACAAAAAGCAAAAAACCAAGCCATATGTTGAAAGAGATCCCAGATTTTAATAATCTGACTTTCAACAAGCTAATACCATATTTATAACTGAGTTTCATGTGTTTATGTGGTTTTTTTTCTCCTGTTGTTAATACAGCTCCAATATGTGGCTTGTTGGATGCTGCCTTCTGATCCCATCACTCTCCCTTGACTGCTTTGCTCAACCATCACTTTCAAGCTTCTTCTCTTCCCTTTGAAGTCCTTCACAGAAATAACCTTCTTGTGCAGTCACTCCTATTTATAAATACATTTTCCCTTCCCTTTATATGATTCAGTAGTTACTTCAACTTCACAGGTAGATGGGGCACAAACAGGCCTAGGAGACACCTTTGTTCCTCTGGGCTACCTACAAGGTCTGTAATATTGCTTTGGTCCTTCAGAAGCTTTTCAAGGTCTCTCCTTGGACAAAAAGCTTAGCCAACAAAAATAAAATTGGACAGAGCAGCCAAAATGCACCTGTTTCAAAACTGAGAATGGCTGTATTTCTGTAATATTTACACTTAAAAGTACCATGAGCTCAAGACACAAACACATGGTTATATTCAAAAACATTCTAGCATGTCAGTGGACTATTTGCATGCTTGAGAACAGGCGTGCAAAAAAAGCCTTTAGAGGGCTCACTGCATGGCTTAACTGTCCTCTGCATGTTCCATGCTATTTGTGCTTCCAAGGCTCAAGAACAGCTCAAGCAGTCCAAAGCAGTTGAACTTTTAGATACAAAATTTCTTTGCATGTCAACACAGAAAACAAAAAGCTCCAACCAAAAGTTTGTATGGACACAGTGAAACAAATCAACAATATTACATAAGGAAACAAACAAACAGGAACCAAGTCCTGCACGCAACTTGTTCCAAAACACAAACAGGTTTTGTTTTCAAAATATGTATTTTTCCACAAACAAAGTCTTCATGCTTTACTTCCTTATCCAAGACGATGGACATTTGTCAGCCTCCCCACTGCGCTTTCCCTCTCTCACTACTCGGAACATTTCAGCAGTGAAAGTATTTGGACTCACTGGTGTCAGAGCAAGGAAAACCACCCCACTTCTTCCTCTCCACGCAGAGAAATGACAGACTCAGGGATAAGCAGAAACAGCAGGGAGAGCAGGAGGAGCCCCAGTGGAAGGCACCAGGACAAGGGGACGATGGGCCACACTGCCAGCACAGCACAACCCCACAGCTGTCTGCAGAGGGCTGGCAGTGGGGTTGGGCCTCCAGCAGCACCAGCTGGGAAAGCACAAGCACGGCACAGCGGTCTTAGGCGTTCCACAGCTTTTGTCTTCCTTAAAACAATGTTTTTCCCCTCGTTTTTCACTCTCATAAATAAAAGGGGCTATGTTCACTCTCTGAAACAGGGACACATTTTTCAACTCCCAGAAGCAGCTGCAAGGAGACACAGCTGTTCTTCCCAAGGGGCTTCACAGAAGGAAGCCAGCTTTAAAATTAAGCCAATCTCCAATCTCCTCTCAGGATACACAGCAAATTAGCAGGGGAGGCCTGGCACCACCTCTCAGTTCCTGCAAGCCCCCCTAACAGCCTGATAGATCTAGCATCACAAGCAGCTTCAATCAAGATTTCTTCTATAGCTGCCTGGAGAGCAGCCACCTCCAACCAACTAAACTGCCGGTGACATCTCTACAGATAACTGCAGGGACATTGGCTGCTTCTCTCATACAGACATCCTGTTCTCATAGTCAGCCAGGCCACGCTCACAGTCTGCAGGAATGCTTGCAGTGGTACTCCCCCATCCCCCAGGAACACAGTGCCAGACCAAACTGTAACTTCTCAGAATGCTGCAGGCACACAGGCTCAGTGGCAGCATGGACACAGTCATTCACACCACCTCACGCTCTCCTGGGTAGCCAAGTCCTCTAGTGCAGCTCACCGTATGGCCTGGGAATGAGCTGCAGCATCAAAGCAGCACCTCTTATTGAGGACCACTACACTTCATCCCCAGGTTATGGCTGACAAGCACACAGTTCCTCCTCTTTGCTTTGCTGAGACAGGAGCACATGAAAGCTCCCACATTTGAGCAGGCTGCAACTATCTCATTCTGTAGCTCCCAAAACTCCTCAGCAGGGCAGTGTTTGTCACCCTATCATGGGAAGGGCCATTGCTGTATTAAGATGATGCTGGTCCCAGCCATGAAACCTCCCACAGCATCCCAAAAGCTTAGGCAGTCATTCCCCACAGCTTCATCCTTGTCTGTATTCTACTTCATGATTTCCTTCTACAAAAAAAGTTGAAACAAACACACAGCGTAACCAAAGGTTTTTAGCTCAAGTATTCTGTCAGGTGGCAAGTGCAAAAGTTTTCAATACTTGTCTTAAAAACAACATCCAGTCCTACACCACAGCCTCTGCTTCCTCATCCCGGAGCACATGCTGGGATCCAGTTAGCATGCTGGCAGGAATTTCAGACACCCCCATAACACATCTCCCTTCTCTCACCAAAGCCCACTCCCTAGGGAACAATCCCTTCTCTTCCCCTAAGGTGTCCCTCCCTCTGCTTCTCCCAAACTTCCTCATGCTCCCAGCCCTTACATCTCCGCCAACTGCTTGCCCCATCACCACTACTTCCCACTCTTCAGAGAAGGCTTTAACTTATTTCCTTTGTTCTTTGGCATCTTCAACACACCCTTTAATGACATGGGCAGATTTCTTAAAATCCTAGCTTGTCACGCTAGTCTGCCTACTCACCAGCAGACAAACACAGCTCCTAGGAAATGCCAACTTGGAAAGCCACGTGCACAGCTCTGCCCCATTTCTGACCAGTTTGCTCTGCAGCACCACCGACCACACAGCTGCAGGATGGTGTGTGCCAGGGGACGGAGAGCGGAGCGATGGCTGCAAAGTGCTGTGGGTGGCAGAGAAGCAGCACAACCACTCTGGCAGCAGCACCCATCTGTGCTGGCTGAAAACACACAATCTCTTTAATTCAAAGAATGAACAAATGCAAGCGACCCAAATGTGCATTTGCACACTACAGACAAACTGACAAAGCTAAGTTCCTTTGTAGTGCTGCTGCAGATCCTGGGTGCCTGCCTACCTCTCTCAGAGGGGATTCCCACCTGCCTCTGACTTTTTGCTCTAAGATGGAAGGAGGCAGTTTCTATCTTGGCCAAACTGGCAGATTCCACTTAAAAATGAGAACAAAAAAGCTTCAGGATTTTGTTGAATCCAATTAGTGAGAAGCAACTTGTACATCTGATTCTTGTTAAGTGCCTTTGAGTTCTCCCCAGAAAACCATTGAAACTAAGTGGCTGTGACATTTGATCTTTATAGTGAAGGTGTAGGGTTAAATTTGCGTGTTCTGCTAACCTTTCATCTGCTGATGATTACATACCTTCTTTAGATACCAAAATGAAGACCTTGAGTTCTCATCAGACCCCTGTACTCTATCATATTCAGGAACAATCCCACTCCGCAGACTCTCTGATGTTGGTCTCTTCACTGAAAAAAAGCAAGTGTCAGCCCTGAGGTTTTCTGTAAGCTTATTGCCAGCTGTAATAGTACAGAGTAACTCAAAGGCACATTATGCATTGCTTGGCTTTGCTCCGCACAGTGCTGGGACTGACAGTGATGTGCAGCTCTTCAGACTGTGTATGGCATGGTATCCCAGCACCTGCAGTGCAAAATGCTGTAAGGAAATGCTGATGGGACCTCCCAGCTGGGAGGAAGAAGAGCAGAGGGAAATTAAAAAGAAAAAGAGTGGCAAACTTCTCATTAGGTAAATCTTAAACCTGACTCTAGGGTGATATTTGAAGTACGAAGAACATATTGAGAGTTTTATGTAATTCCTTATTGTTTACAAATAGAGTCCTTCTTCAGGATTAACCAAGTAGTAACTGTATAGTCAGTAATGAATTTGTAGCTTCCATAGTTTGTCCTACCAAAACACCACAGAGATAAGAATAAAAAAGAGTTTCTGCTTCCAAAAACACACAAATATTTATAACTGATCTCCTACCAATATTATTTCCTGAGAGGAATATGTATCTGCTAGCATCACTGCACAGCACCTATCCCAAAGACTCACACTGTGTGGCATCTACATCATACACCAGATTTGTCTTTTTCCCCAGAGGTCATCTAAATACCTACAGATGCACCTATCAACCCTGTAATACTGCTGGCCCAGCAGCATCAGGGCTTTCTCACACA
Source organism: Gallus gallus (assembly GCF_016699485.2). Classification (NCBI taxonomy): domain Eukaryota; kingdom Metazoa; phylum Chordata; class Aves; order Galliformes; family Phasianidae; genus Gallus; species Gallus gallus. The sequence goes on from NC_052540.1 coordinate 7,515,615, forward strand.
GAAGCGAGGGAACACCATGCCCAAGTGCCACATGACACCACCCCATCAGCTGGGACAGAGTTTCTCTGAAAGCCTCTCATTCTGTCACCACAGCTCGCTGCCAGCCTCTCTTAGCACACTCCAAGAAGGAAGTGTCAAACCACACTTCAGAGAATCTATCACAAATAGAAAACTCCATGGAAAGAGTGGTCAGTCCTTCTTTTACCTTGGTACAGAGAGAATTATGAGACAATCACTTGATTCTAGCAATAACTGAATCTTGAGCCACAATTTTCAGTTTTCAAGTATTACTTGATTACATGACATTCTGCACTGCAGCAGCATGCCCACTGTAACTGCATGTTTTTCTACCTGTGAAGGAGAACCTCCACAGAAAGCAGAAGTGGGTTAGCAAGTATTCAGCTGTGACAACTAAATCTCTTATTCAGAAAGCATACACCAAAATGATGACTTAGAGAATATTTAGTGTACAAATCAGGACCATGAAGGCTAGAAAAGCATAAAATTACAAACTTCAGCTGAATTTTACTGAAATGTTATATTAAGCCACCAAGAAAAGAGGAGAAAGCCATACATATATGTAAAACGACAGTCTTTAAACACAGTTATGACGTGGGGCAAACCAAGGTAATGGTAAGTTCCATTACAGATATATGAGGAACTCACCTCTGTCAGCAGCTCCCATATACTAAGATTTGAATCCAGGAGCAGTTATAACAGTTAACAACGAGGAAAAACAACCCGTATTACTGCAGAAATAAACCAGGGCTGCTATCCTCCCACTGCTAAGTCTGAGATTTAATCAAATGAATCTGGCCAAAACCTCTAGGTTTTTTTTCTTTGCACCATATTCTTCTCAAAGAATCTCATAAGCACATCCAAAGAAGCATGGGCAACTTGGAAGCGTGGGAAGTAATTCACATCCTCTGTCCCTATCTTCAAGAAATCTCCACAAACTCCTAAGCAGTGCCTACTGCTGCTGCTGTTTTTGAGTAACTGGATCTGTCAGAATATTTGCAGACTGTTATTATACAGGCAGGAAGCCAAAAGAAAAGCAAACAACCCACCTACCACTGCTGAGTAATCCAGGAAAGAAAGGAAGAACAATGCTCAGCCTTACACACATAAAGGAAATTCCATCCTGCCGAATTTTAGAGTGCCACTAAAAAAACCCCACCAGATTCAGAGTATGGTAATGAAGACTTGGGCCTAAGCATAGGTGCATTCTCTACTCATTCATCTTTTCAGGCTGAAACTTCTCAGGCACTTTACACCCCAGTTCTGCTCCAGGATGCAAAGCTGCATAAGCTGTAAGTGGCACGCAGGACAGCTGAGGCTAATTGCTATAATGGATCTTTGCAGGCTAAAGCACTCACTGTGAAGTCATTCATGCAAGACCAATTTCAACGTTAGTTTTTGGGGTTTTCTGTTGTTGGTTTTTCTTTTTTTTTTTTAATCCTTTCTAATTAGTGGAGACTTCTGCAAATCAAAAGAACAGGCAATGGCCACAGTTCTACTAGTCATTTAACACAGTCAGTGTCGACCAATAGAGCATCGCTGAATACCGGGGGGAAGCTCAGTCGCTCAGTCCTCTTAGGAAAGTATCACTTACACATGACAAGTGTCTTCAGCGGCCACCAGGAGTCAGGACAGCCATGGGAAATCTAACGAGGCTGCTCACAGCTGCAGGAGTACCACCTCGCACGGAACTGCTTCACCCCAAAGAGAAGTTACTTGCTGCAGCTCAGTCTTAACAATCATTCCAGCCAGCAGAAGATCTCGTCAGCTCCAATAAGAGTTTCCATGGAGGTCGCACTGGAGTTTGTCCAGGAAAACGTTTGAGATCATCAAGCTGTGCAATAACTGTAGGCTTACACCCCAAAAACAGGAAGAAATCTAGATGGATGTCAAGGAGCAGGACAGGAAAAATCCTTCTTCAGTACCTCCTTTAGTCAAGGCTACCTATGTTCTAAAAGTTATTTATTCCATTGGTGCAGAAGTGCTATTTCTCTGGCAGCCTGACTCTCCATCTATCTGGAAAGACAGTTGCATCACTTCTTTAAGCCCATACTGGTCAGCCACCCAGGGGAAAGGCTCTGGTGAGAAGCTCTGAACTAGAAGACACAGAAGAACTTGATTGTGAACTGCAGAAATGATTAAAACCTGCACTTATCCTTTTTTTTTTTTTTTTTTTTTGGCTTAATGTGACTGCTGGGATTCACTACCCTGGGCATCTCCCACGTCACGTGAGAATCTCTGTGCCTGTGAATAACGAGGCTGTATGGGTCATGCCACCAGAGCACAACTGCTGATGAGCCGATTAATCAGAGCACAGCTTTTTTCCTTCCCCCTGCAGTCTCTTACCCTCTCTTTTCCCAGAAACTCAGCACCGCTACCTAAGCCCACATTAACTTGCCAAAGCACATGATGATCTGTTGCAGTCCCAACAACTACATGACCCATGCAGTTAGAACATCTTAATACAAATTTTCCTTGGCTACTCAAATATAAGACATTCAGTACCTTTTTGAAAGTGCCTTAGAAAGTCTCTTTCTGTCCTCAAGGGAGATAATCCCCCGTGGGCCATTCAAATGCATGCAGAAGTGTTACATACATCCATTTGTGACACAAGAGTGAACTAATCAAAATATTCTGCTTTTTTACGGTAAATATTTCTGAGCATTTAAATATCTAACACAGACATAGGCTGGGCAAAAATGAAATCGTGCTGTCTGCAGAGGTATTTTTCTGTGGAAATGCCATTTGAACTGAACAGCCTTGCTGGTTCACAAACGTTGCCTGCCCTTCCAGGTGACCTTGCTGTACCCACTGCACCTTCCACAGCCACATTCTCAGCAAGAAGCAGAATGACCACCGGAACAATTATTTCAAAAAATGTAAACAAGTTCCAAGTCACATTTTAAGTGTAACCTGGAATATTAATTTAAGTACAACAATGCAGTTTCAGGCGCTTGTATAGGATTAGACAGGCTTTAACACAGAGGATTTTATTTCAGTTAGATGAGAGCATGTACTGTAGCCTAAATGCAGCTCAGTTCTGGAGCCTTAACAAATCATACCTTGCCAGCAAAACTGGTGTCCAAATTCCAGCAATGCTACAAAATGAATCAGTTCTACCCCATCACATACTTAATGAAAGAGAACAAGAGATTTTTCTGGTGGCGATGATTTTCTCGGCCACTACAACTACATCCTGCTAGGTTCCAATGTCCAAGGCACCAGGAAAGAAAACAAAACTGCCCAGGCTTCCAGGTGAAGTGCTTCCACCACAACCTCACTGCATCTTAATGCCATGTGCTACATCATACACTGCAACTTGCTGATGGGCCACTGCCTTCCAAAAGCACGAGTTGTACTACAGCAGCACAGTCTCTTTGAAGACTTCTCTGTTCATAGACCTTGAAAGACAAGCACAGTACCCAAAATCCCACTGCTGGTTTGGAGAAAGATTTAATCATTAAGAACTGGAAGAATCTGAATTGCATTTTACAAACAAAGATCTGTTGTTTATTTTTTTGTTTGTTTGCAATGCAGACCCAGCAAATCTGAGCTCCTGAGACAAAATCCACTATTTTGAACTTCATAATCAAAACTGACTCATAAAAGAAGTCTCATCATAGCTGCTCAAGTACAGCCAGAGATTGGAATGCGCTCTTGGTAGAGTGAACCGGATGGCAGGAAGAGCAGTTATACTTCTGCCCTCTGAGGCAGAGCCCTGTGTACACAGAATGACAGCACAGTATTTGCAAACTCCGTTTTCAGCTTAGATGATCTTATCTCCATCATCCTATCCCCACAAATTTGGGTTATCATTGCATAGAATACCTGTTTGAAAGTCTTAAACACCTTAAGAGGATAAATTAGTATCAAATCTTCCAGCCACATACTTGTTTTTTTAGTGGGCTTTTGTTTTTAAGCAGTGCAGACAACACAGTTCAGTCTCTCAGCTCAGCCACCACAATTGGTAGCATCCACTCCAGTCTCAGTGCCTTGGTATCATCTTTGTTATATTATGTACCCCTGTCTTCAAACTTTATGTTAAGCATCAATGCAAGTCTCCTAGATTTTAACAGATGTGGAAGAAGTGAAAAAAATGAATTAACTACTATATTTTACCTCTATCATTTATCATTTTCTGGTTATACCACACTTAAGTCTGATGCTAAACAAAAAAAACCCATTCCATCAGAAGTTTTGCTCAAGAAGTTTGGGGTTATTTTTTTTTTTTCCATTTTTACAAGAATCTTCTTAGGGAAAATTTTAGTGAACACAGAAATACTCTCATTGATTTCTCTCTGCTTTGCATCTGACCTGAAGTCTCTCAGTTTTCTTACACCCTGTGAAAAGGCTCAGGAGAAAGCCCTCTGTGACTCTATTTTTTCAGCTTGTGTCATGACAGCTTGAAGGGAAAAAAAAATATCCCAGTTACCCCTCCAATGAGGAAATAAAATAAACAACCCATCAGAGCACCAAAGCAAGAGCTGAGATTAAACGCCACCATTTTGCACCTCTGTTTTGTCACTGTTTTGTCCCCACAAAGACACCAAGATTTTCTAAATCGGCAGAAATACTTCCATGGCTGTGGGGGAGGGGATAAATATCATCACTGACATCCAGGGAAACAGATCCACAAGGACTTCTTTGGAATAATCCCTTACTAAACTCCAAAAGAAGCGTTGACAGCCTGCATCGCTAGAAACTCAAAGGGCATTTCTGAAAAAAGAGCCAGCTTCAGTATCTAAATACACCGCAGCAGCAGTTGGTCTTGTTTACAGAGAAAACACAATTTCCAACCACTTGACTTGTTCCTCTTTTTCCTTCTGAAAGCAAGCAACGGCGTGCACACCCCATGTCCAAATGACGTTAGCCAAAGTCCAAGAAAACTTAGGACTCAAGGCAGCCTCCAATTTCTCAAGATGAAGTGTTTGCAGTTCTTCTGTCTAACGTGGAGTTTCAAAGCTAGACAAGCAGCAGCAATATTGGTACAATTATTAACACTAGTCTTTCACTTTATAATTTATTGAGTGCTAATACTTTCCTCTTCTCTTCCTTGTACAAAGAGGAGTTTATGACCAGTCGAGCACCAGAGACAAGTTTGACCTATGCGCTCTAATAAATCAGGTGCCAGGAACAGATGGAGAAGAGTTAGGAAGAATACTGAAGTCATTCTTGAGTTACACCTAGGGTCCACGGTCTACTCAAAAGGTTTTTGACCTCATAGCACATGCGTTTGTTTTCAAAGCCTGCCACAACAGCAACAAAAGGGGAGGTGAGGAGCGATAATGCGAGCTGTTGCAGGTCCCATTTCACAGGAACCCACAGACTTCATGGATTTCCACGATGGGGATCAATGAATCTGCACTGTTTTTTTGTCCCTGTCAAAAAAAAAAAACATATAAAACTGATCCTTATTTTCTATATATTATTCCTACTACAGAAAAATCCTGTTAAGACTAAATTCAATCTTTTGTTAAAAAGAAGCAAGCCTTCTGGATTACGAGATCGGTGTGACTGAAATCAACATTTGAATATAATCTAAATTTATATAGTGCATTTGGTCTCCAGATCACATTCCTTTTGCTGCATTCATTTCCATCTGTCACATCAGTGCTGCACTTGACCTTGGATATTGCAGCTTTGGAATACATTTCTGTGGCTCTCCCCCTGGCCATAACTGGAAAATGTTGGGGGTTTTTTTGTGGTCTCCAGTCTTATGCAAGGCAAAGAAAACAGACCCAATACTCCCACAAACACGACAACCAAACAGTGATCCCAGAAGCTTACACAGAAGGTTCCACTGAAGCCCACAGAAGACAAATGTGGCAATCCACCTATAACTGAAAACATTTACCTTTGCTGTTAACAGGGGTCAAAGAGATATAACTGGTTTACATTTGTCATACCCCAGTTTCTAGTCACAAAAAGTGGAAAGTGAATGTATGCCAACATCTATTTGAACAGTGCTCATTCACCTATCACTAACCAATTCCTCCACTGTTATTGCACTCAATTACTGCTTTCCCATTCTTAACGTAGCCTCTGACAATTCAGGTTTCCTTTTGCAACAACTTATTTTTTCCACTAACTTAGGACATTAGAAACAAAGAGGTTTGCTGGACTTTTGGCCCAAATACTACTTTTGTTTAAGTTTTATTGAAGAGAGAAAAATGCTTTTCTTCTAAGGAAAGAAACAGAGGAAAAGAAAATAATTCTTCTTGACATCTTTTGTTTTGATGCCCAGCTAACTGGAAAAGCTGTGCTGCTAACTTTTATTTAAGATAAACACCAGCAAACATTTTTCTCACCTTCTTCCATCTAATCCTAGGCTATAAATCCCTACGTATCACTTGGAGCATCACAGAATATTCCTGTTGCTGAAGTGATGGTTGCTCCATGCAGGAAAGAGATTGTTCTTCTTTTAACACGTGTCCAGGCATGACAATTAGAAAAGGCAATATAACATGTTTGCTTTCTTTAAAGTAACCATAGGATTTATAGGAGAAAAGTTCTCTTGCCTTCACTCTTTTCTTGATCAGTCTGTTTTTCTGAAGCCAGCAAGAGGTAAGTCTGTATTTTCAGTAATAGAGTTGATCTTGCATGCAAATTCAGTGTATTTTTGATATTCTAGGATTGGTTCTTGCTGATATTAAGAACACAAGAGCACCACGTTATGGAGAACTGAAAACATGAAAACGACCTTGCCAACTAGATTTAGCTTACATAAGCAATTGAACAATAGTTTTGTTTTAAAAAGAATCATTTTCTCTTCTTCTCCATCAAAAACATGCATTTCTTTATGGATGTATTGACACATTTTTCAGTATGATCATCACAGCACCGCACATCATTACCACACAGAGGGACCGATCAAGGTTTCAAGGCTGCCAACCCCTCAATTCTGTGCTTCAAGAGACAAAATGAAAATTCAGTTATCTTGTTAAAACACAGATATAAATTAGCCAACATCGCCAACCTAAAACATCCCTGCACCAGGTAATTCTGTCAGCACCTGAAGCAGCCTCATGCTGGGATAAGGAATATTCCAGCCAGTATTGCACAGCTAATATTTGCTATGAATTCATAACTGGATAGTCTCAAAACAGCTCTTTTAAGGCAGGAAGGAATCATTACTTATAAAAACGTATTCTCTGCTGTCAGGCATCTGAGTCTGGTGATTGTTCCTTTTATCTCTGTTTCTTACTGACTTATATCCTAGCTAAGTCACTTATATGATTTTCTTAAAAATGCAAAACACAGTGAGGGCCTAGAATCCAAGACTTGCTTTTATTGCCTGTCCTTTATTGTTGAGTTTGAGAGATAAAATAAAAGGGAGCAAGTTCAACAGAGCCATGAGGGAAAGAAAGACATCAGTTACACAGATTACATCACTGGCTGATTTCATCTTCCCAAAACCAGAATATATTCTATTGAGTTTGATGTGCCAGGACCAGAAATTGGGAAACATATCAAGACAAATATTTTAAAAAGCAAGTACGCATTGTTGCTCTGAGATAGGATTGTTTAAAATATAAACAGCTAAGCAAATAGGAAACATATTGCCTGAAATACATGAAATGCAACACACGGTAACCAGCACAAAAAAAAAAAATCAAGCAGCTGGGTCCTTACTTGAATCTTGATAGCCTAGCCACTTTGGCATAGAATCATGGAACCACTGGCATCACACAGCTACGCCCTTCATATGAGCCAAAGATTTGGCTCAGATGTGAGTACAGATAAGGGATGATTTAACATAGGCAGTATGGAAGCCCACCATGCCTGTACAACTCCTCATCTGCATTCACCAATTCTTTTCCCCTGCTCCCTTCCCAACAAAGTTTCCTCAACTCCAACTGAAACAGACTGCAATCCACAGCACCACCACTTATACAGAAACTCCCATTGGATATGGCTGGATATCAGTACATTATCCCTGATTTAATGCAACTGACACTCCTGAGTGTTTTGTTCTGGTAGAGCAGTAAAGCTTTGCAGAGCTGTAAGAAGGTTAAAGGTATGCAGCTCTTCACTCTCCCTTTTCTCCAGGATGCAGCACTTGTTCATTTCTTGTCACTGAAAATCTCCCCCAGAAAACAGTTCCTGTGGGCTCTGTAAGTTAATGCATCAGACACAGAGAAATGGGGAAATTACTGGTTCCTCTGCACCACGCCTTCCCTGACCTATGGCCAGTGGGCTGGGCACGCCACAGAGCAACTTCAAACCTGACCAACAGCATTCAGACCCGACCTAGCTAGATCTGCACAAAAAGCCCAAGACAATAGCTGCAAATAACATCACTGTGCTCTGCCTGTGTGCTGCCCACTTGCTGTGGCTGTGCTCTGCCCACTGTGTGCTTTAGCTGCTCCCACTTGCTGTGCTGAAAGGGCAGTCCTGCCAGTGTGTCTAACTCAGGTTAACTCAGCAGTGAAGATTTATTTCCATGCATACCAAAATCATATCAAGAAAAGTTTCTTTGAATGAGCACTGTACTACATGTGCAGTAAAGAAGGTTCACAAATGTACCAATAAGTTGTTCTAATTTAGTGCTATAAAGAAGGCAGCATAAAGTAAAATATAGGGCTGTATCCACCCCTTGGGTAGCTGAGATGTGTGAAAAACCATCACGTTTAGCATCCAATGTAAATAACAGCGGTCAGTTCAAAGGAGACATGGAGCTTATTTGTGGAAGAAACCAGAAGCTGCAGCCACCAACTGAACTTGTAAGTTCACAGTGGTGATGGATTGATGAGATTTTTTCAGGGTTAATAAGGGCAGGCCTCTACGGGCCAATAAACTTCTCTCATCTTGTATACATTCTCCTGGTATGTAAACTAACAACACTAGACAGTCAAAGCAGAGGAAAAAAAAACACATGTGATGAGGCTCATTGGTTCCTCAATAGGTTGCTTCCCCTTGTCATGACGTTGATGTGATGAGCTGTGGGCTCTGTAGCAAAACCTGTGTGTAGAACACTGAAGAGCAACACACTTAGTTCTGACCTAAGCACATTTTGGGTGGTATAATGATGAAAGACAAGAAGCAGAAGCTGAAATTAAAAGTAAGGAGACAACAGAAATATAAAAGCATGAGGTCTTCACCTTTCTCCCTTCTTTTCTGGATAATGAAAAAACAAAAGTTGCAAAGAACATGACACCATTCGAAGAAATGACTCCCCTGATACACACTGTGGGACATGATTTCTTCTGAAGACTTGCCTGACTGCAAATAGAGTGCAAAATCAAAACAGAACTGCAGCAGAAGATTCTTCAGACAGAGAGAAGGCAGGTTACATAGAAATCAGTCATCCAAGAGTAATAAAACACCCCAAAATTCAGACCTTGAGAAAGGAAGCTGATCTTTTCACAGCTATTGATGACCAGTTTCCCAGGAGTGTGTAAAGGAGACTAAGGCAAGCAGCCTGCAGGTATGGGAAAACTAGCAGAAGACACACACCTCCTGGCACAGAGAGGGAAAGAGCAGGTAGAAAAAAAGTACTGAAATTTCTCAAGTATAAAGAGGAGGGAATAGCAGGTGATAAAAATCTGCTAAATGCTTGGATGATGACAAACTAGACCCCTGGCTGATGCGTAAGGAAAGGGGCACTGTATGTTGGTCTTCAGTGGCAGAATTTGCCCCTAGATAGAAGTCTGAAGCCCCTATCAGCGTAAAGAAAGCTTTCATAACTGAAACCAACTGCAAGTCAGTGTAACATAAATGGCTAACCAGATTACATGGCTCACAGCAAGTGTGAAACGAGGATTTCCAGAGGTCCATCCCCAGCTTCGGTCTACCCAGAGTCCTGTCTCACCCATGGTTAACATGCTTCAGAGAAGATGTGGCTGAAAGCCTCCTCTGTTAGCTGAATTCTCTCAGATGGGAACATTATCAGAACACAACTTCTATGAAATTCAAAGCATAATAAGTTTTACACTGTAAGGAGCCTACAGCTTCAAAACATAATCCAGTTGCCTGATCAGCTGTATTTAACACACTTTGCATCGTAACAGAAAGCCCTTCTAAAGTCATTAAAAAACACTCTGCAAAAAGGAGATTCGGTAACCACACTTTCACAGTTGATTCCAATTTTCTGTAACAAGGAAAGTGTTCTTGGAAATATGATTCCTATTGTTACTTCATGTTGATGAGTTACTCAACCAAAACTAATTAGTTTGAGAATGGAAAAGTTGTACATGTGAGTTAGGCACAATGTGTAGAAGAAACACTGCTGTAGGTCACCCATTCTCAATGGGTAACTTGTAGAAAAGGCGTATATTCTATTTTTGGAGTCTATAAAAATCTGTGTACTACTGCACATTTACCTTCTCACTTTCTAATAACAGAAAAAGGAGTGTAACTGCAGTGATGTTTAAAAGGACAACCAGGATGGGTGAAAGAGCTATTTCTTACTTTCAAAAGAGTCTTCAAAATGTTTATGAAACGTAGATAATTTCAAGAGGACTTTAATTGGCCCAAGCACTGCAAGACTGATATATTCAAGAAATTTATGCCATCAAGTAGGAACAGAATCTAAACCATCTTCTGCTTTGGCTTTGATCACACCATGGACTGGATCGTGAACAAAACTAGTCCCAAGTTCAAGGTACCCTCAGTCTGCCAAATTACATTTTGCTGAGGAGGCATGAAACTAGCCAACAGCTCTTAGATATTTAGCAAACTATCCTCCCATATTAAAAGTGCTTCAGCACTCCTCAAGAACTCAAGAAGATGCAAACCAGTGTTACAGATCTCAAAAGTAAATACACTTCTTAATTCCCCAGGTAATCACTACATTGATTTGGTTTAGCATATAAAGGATTATGACTATGAAGTCACAGTAGAAGAGCAGATTGTTTTTCTGTTCCATATTGCTTGTTTTTTTCCAGGTATAGACTTCATCTTTATCAGGCTGATAAGACAACATATATATGTGTTACAGATCAAATTAGAGATCCCAGAAGCAGATTTACCAATTGTAAAATAAGTGCTTTTAGAAGTTAGTTTATATACACTCAGAAACACTCCCATTTGAATTCATTAACCACAGAAGCTGCCTAAATTAGGCTAGCATTGCCTAGACTTCTAAATGCAAAGCAGGCAGCCTCATCCTAACTGACTGAAAGGGGAGAGGATGAAAAAACAAACAGTACGTTCCCACTGGTATGGTGGCAAAACTGCATGGAGAACCCAGAAGCTACAGATCAGTTATCCACAAGGCAGGCAGGTCATTTCCTCCGTAGGCCCTCCAATGGAGGGATGCTGTAACTCAGAACTCTTTCCATGTAAAGTCATCACAGAAACTACAAGAATACATTTTATAAAAGGCAAAGCTTGCTATAAAGTCAACAAGTCACAGTCCAACCCCATCCAGGGGCATCTAAACCCTAGAGGGAGATGCAACTTGAGAAATTCTGAGCCAAACTATTATTGTTGCATTTTTTTGGGCCCCAAGTTTTCCGTTTGTGGGTTTTCTATTTTTCAACAGGTTTAAAAGGTATTGTTTTCATGGCAACTTCCTGCAAGAAAGGAAGAAAATAAAATTTACCAGCTCCTACTAGGAAAAAAAAAAGAGAATAAACTCCCAAAAAGTCTGAACAAGCTCAGCTAAATTTATAACACAGCTGAACTGACATTGGATCACCAAGAATCTCCCATTGTTAATCAAAATGCTGTTTCCCCATAACAACCATAAGAGATAACTGAAGCCATGGATCCATCTGTATAAATCCAAATTTCAATGTGAAGTATCAAAGCAGTTCAAGGAAGCAGTGAACAGAAATTAAGTCCCTGAGATTAGCACACCATCCAGCAATAAGAAGTAACATAGGAACTTCAGCTCTTAAACATGCAAGGAAGGGTAAAATCCAAGTGGAGGAAACTGATGATGAACAGACGTTATGGAAACAAATCAAGATGCATTAGGGAGCAGTGGGGCAGAGGCAGAGGTGTGCATATCTGCCTGGCATTAGGGTTATGGGAATTTGGAGACTTTTGGAAAACACTGAGGTATCAAACCCAAGCACAAAACTAATTGAAGAAATTTAGCTCAAGAAGTTCAAACAAAGCACAGACTCTTATAGATTTCATTTGGGCAAATGTAGAAAAAAAACACCATGAAATTAATTTGTTCTACACTGGGTGGTACCAAGTCCCCAGAGCTCTAAGCACTTTATGACGGGGATCCCTGTAAGCTGTAGACATTCAGCCCACAGTTGGCTGACAGGTGTCCCAATCACTGACCAAAAGAAGATTTTCAGATCTTTGTTAGAAAAATGAAAGAAAATAATTGGGTCAGGAGAGGGAGGGAAAAAAACAAGAACAATTACATTCTAGCAATGGTGAAAAATGATCCAGACACAAGAATACGAGATCACATTTTCTTTTGCAAGAAATTTGGGGAAAAATAAGAGTAAGTCACAAAAACATTCTGATGTGTTCATTTTTCTTTCCTCAAAGGCCACATGCAGTTTAGTACTCAGCCCCATATAAAATAAGTAAAATTAAAAGGCAGTAAAGGAAACTCCTTACAAGCACATATATGGAACACTGGCTGGTGTAAACCAATCACAGTTTTCTGGGAACTGGAGCAGCAGTTCCCAGAAAAAGAGAACAATTTACATGTGTGGATCTGAATGCAAGACCCCAACTAAAACTATGATAACTCACACCTCTTAAAAATTGATTTTAGAAAAATTCCTATAGTAGACATTTATAAACAATGGCATTTGGGGTGTATGTGGATACAAACGCAATGGTCAGAAACAGATCTGGTACAGACACAAGACTCATGGATCAAATTCCTCCCTTGGTCACACACTGTTAGTTGAGATGATGAATGCTCAGGATTCAGAACCCCCATGCTGCCTGACGTAGATAATCCTACATCTTGTCCTTCTGAGAAGTGCCACACACTTCAGAAATACAAAAGTGCAGAATTTCTACCAGCTGCTACATAAACAAATCAGCCAATGAAGACCCCTCCTGAGCTCACCTCACCTATGCCACTAGAAATGTTGACAGTTCAAGTTAGAAGTGAAAATTACTACAAAAAGTCTGAATGTACTTCAGAGTCCTAAAAGCACTCAGCAACCACATAAAGCTTTTTTTTTCCCCCCTTCAGATTAGAAATAAGGAGTAATTTTCCTATACAAATGGCAAGCAGAACCCAACCAGCATTCAGAATGGACTTCCCAATTTCTTTTTCATCTAGATCAGCACTGGCATCATGCCCTGCAAAAATAGGTAAATGCTAAGTAATAGTCTTGATGTTCCTGGTATATTTTTTTTCCTCCCTCCAGAAACTATCACTAACCCTGAAAATTTGTTCTGAAGCATTCCAATGCTGCAGGAAGGTATTTTAGCACCAAAAAAAAGCATGCAGTAATGAAGTCTTGCTTTTTTAAGGCAGGACGCCCAGACTCACACGAAATGAGGACTCAGTAGGCAATGGGAGGAAACAGCACTCAGTTTCAGGGTACTGCCATTCAGCTCATTGGACTTAACTGGATACAAACCCAGCTCCTGCTGTCTTCCAAAACCAGGAAGAGCTGGAAACTACCACTGCACACATCATAAGCCCTATTAGCATTCGGGCACCAAGTTGCCTAATATTCAGGTAACGATTTTCTGTCCATGAGAGATCACTCCACAGACGTCATGCCAGTAACTGTCAATTTACATTCCCAAAAATCAGAGCAGAAACAGGCACAGCAGACTGATTATATCCAGGTGGTAAAGTTGAAGATTTTGGACTTGTGAAGAGATAAGGATTTTGCCAATATTTAAGCTTTGACACAGCAGTTGGGCAACTTGCAGCTTAAACCCTTGACAGCAGGCAAGAACTGCCAATGGAACAGCCACAGTCATCTCACTTCTCACAGGGCTGCACCAGCTGCAGAAGTCTTCTGGGGGGACAAGGGGGAAGTTAAACAGGTGATGGGAGATCAGGATAATCAAGTCCAGCTTCAACCTTGAAATGGTGAAGTGGCAGTAAGAGTTGAGGCTGTTACAATACAGCTACAACAGTGCTCTCCTGCCTGCTCAAGGCAGGCACATGGGACAGATATTTCAATCCATAGCTGATTTTCATGTGTACTATATGCTGTACAACCTAAATGAATAGATATTCCCACCACACAGGAAAGACTTTCATACACGACAGTGGAATATTCACAAAGCAACAGGGCCCCAGGCAAGGCATACGTGAACGGCAGACTCACAAGCTTAGCTTCCTGAGATATCCAATTGCCAGCCCAGCTCCAGGAGATAAAAATGTGAAAAATAAAGAGGCACCCTTACACCTGTAAAACATGAGTTGCAATAGCCAGTGTATAAAAGGAGAAGACAACTATTGAAATAAGCTGCCATTCCAGCTTGTGCTTTACTGAGAGAAACAGGTACAGGAAGCCCAGTTCTGGACCAAATCCATTCTGGACCTCCACCACAAACTCACACAGAAACATGACAAACGCACAGGGAAGCCATAATAGACTGTTATCAGCTGCCACACAGATAACCAGTGTTTTCTGAGGCCTCTGTACTCTCAGCGAAGCAGAAGGTCTGAAGCAGCTCAATCCTGAGAAAAGAGAATTTACCAGGAAAATAGTGGAGGCACAGACATGAATAGTTTCTCACAGACAGAAGGGTGTCAGAAAGGTAACAGTCCCACACCATCAGAATTGTAGAATTTTAACCACACGTCATGCCAGGACAAACATAAGTGAAAGGCTTCCATTGTTTAATGCATGTCTTTTACTTTAAGCTTTTAAGAGTGGCTGAGGACATGCCCTGAGGTGTTACAATCTTTATGCCTTCTCCCAGTTTGACTGTATCATCACAAAGATTATGAGTAATGCCTGTGACGTGCCTTCCCCTTCACCCTGTAAAACTCCAGCTATTGAATTCTTTTAAACAAAAAAGATGTTTCTTCCTCTGTCACACACTTGTAATTCAGACCTAGCACCAGATTTTCATGATAATTTTTACTCATAAGCTTAAAACACTGACCGCACTCCAAACAATGCCACAGTGCTTCGCGTGGTAGGGTCTTTTAAAATGATGTGCATTTCATTTTGCTCAGTCAGCTGTAGTCAGTTTCAAGAATGAGAATTTTGAAAGCTTGGATGCCCCAAGATTCTTTTGCTTCCAAGGACCTCAGGTTGATTTTTGTTGCTTTTAAATTCATTCATATAGATATAACTACACACAACAAAGAAGCTGACAGTATATCACAAAGCAGGATGCAGATCATTTTTAAAGCACCATTTTAATTGTAAAAACACGGAAAGAGTCAAAATGTGGATGCAGAATTTTAATGAAATAAATCCATATGTGCACACTAGGAGGAATACGTTTTAGGCCTCACCTAGAGATAAAAATTAGGAGTTTTTGTGTGCTCCTCATTTAGGGCCCCCAAGTGAGAAATTCTTCTCCGTGGGTGGGAGCTGCAGCCCCGCAGTAAGCCTCCCTCACACCAGTCGCTCTGCTTGGTGCCTCAAGTTGGTGGCTGTGAGTTGCCTCCCCTGCTAAGCTCCAAGGACCAACAGCCCCTTAGCTGAGCACCCAGGTGGTGTCAACATTAAGCCAGGGAAAAGAAAATTGTTTTATATCCACCACATGCAGATCTTGTAGCAACAAAACCTAAGCTCTATATACACACAAGGATGCAGGATCAAAGCATGCAGAAGAAAACCTAGGAAAAGGGTTGTCACTTTTTTAAAGCAAAAAGCTGAGGTGACTTGAGAGGGTAATAGAAAGAGAAATACCAACTGCTTTGGTTGCGATTCCAAAACTAGAACCAAATATCACAATAGAGTTTGGCAGCAGTTTTGTTTAAACTACCACGAAATGAGAATTGCCATTTTTCAGAGCGCTCCTGCGAGAGCCAGGAACCCTGCCAGGCCGCTAACAGCACACACTGCGAGGTCAGCTTGTGCTCCCTCCCCTGAGCCCATCAGGATTAACACTGATAAGCAAACATGTGAGAACCCAAGAGAAGTTCTGACAGTATCACTCCACAGCAACCAACTCATTCCCTCAAAACACAACAGTTTAAATCAATCAGCAAACACCAAGGAGACGGAGGAAAGAAAACACAGAAGTTAGGCCAATACTTGCGGCCATCTACATGAAATATAACCACATGGTAGTGTCTAACAGAATCATTTATGTAATTATCTAATGATTCTGCACATCCAAAAGTTTCACAGATTTCATTAAGAAAAATGTTCTGCTGGAAATACATTCTGCTACACTTAAAGGGGATGGGGAGAGGATAGTTTCAGCACTGTGTCAAAAAGACATACATATTTAAATAAAAACAAAGAAACCACCTCCCTCTCCCCTTAAAAAAATACTGTGAGATTCACTGGTTTGTCAAGGTCACCAAGGACCACACCGCTTCAGGCTGTGCTGAATCAGGGACAGCATTCAGTACATTAGGAAGCTGGGTTCTGTTTCAGCAGCCCATTACCCCTATCATCATGCCCTTTCCAAATCCCACACATGTATCTGTCTATAAAATGCTCTGTACTCAACACTCTCATAATGGCATGAGACCCTGGTGTTCATACCATGTATTAAAAACACTTTTAAACCTGTAAACACATTAGGACACCTTGGGGGACTGAAGGACAAAGTGATCACTATAAGCTTTTGATTTTCATGCCAACAGAACTGCAGCCAATATTAGCCCTCATCAGGACCCAAGCACTGCACTTGCTAATGAAAGCTTTGCTAAGGACAGAAAAGGAAGACTGCTACCCTGGCACAGCATACAGGGCCTGACCAAAGGCTTCAAAACTATTCAGGAAAATTACAATTTTGTTTTGGATTACTGAACATTCAGTGGATATCTTCTGATTTATGCAAGAATACCTAGCTATATAATAGCACTTGTCAGAATCTTTTATCTTTGTGTTAATTTTATGACCATTTCAGCTCTCCTTCTGCCTGTGGGATGAAAGCAAATCGATGGAGGGGAGGGGTCACTGCCAAAGGCCATCTATATTTAATGCAATTTCACGTGCTGGGTCACATAGCATTCCTAGACTGAAAAGAAGGCTCTGTTGCTAAGACTTTAAAAAACAAAAAAAAAAACAAGCTGAAGGCAGCATCCAGTCACACTACCAGCAGCTGTCAATCAGCACTTACTGAGGCTTCCAATTTGTTCAGAATAACTAGAGAAGTTGGAGGGCTTTCTCCAAGTGCACCATTCTGTTAAGAAGAGAAAAGTCTTTGGAGGGTTCACATTCATTTCATTAGACACAAGCCCACATAATTTGCTCATTCCCAGTAGCATGATCTCTGTTAATTCACTAAGCTTACTTACATGGCAAAGGGCTTGCTATTAAACATCCCACACCAAAAGAAAAAGAAAGCAGCCTATTTCAGCTGCTTACTCTAAGTTTGTACTACATACTGCTGCACTAATTGAGGTTCCAAGTTAGGGAAGCATGCTCACTCAAGAAAACATTGCAGCATATGTTTAATTTTAAGCATGTGCTTTCCACTCCCCACTACACTCATGCACATGGCTGACGAAAGACTTCAGTATACACTGGTGTGCTCCTCTGAACCCAGGCCAGAGGATGTTTGAACAACTCCATAAAGTCATCAGAGGACCATCTAAAATGAGAGAAAGATTTTCTTTCAAAGTAATATGCTCTGTCTACACATGCAAGTTTGTCACAGACAGCAATGAAAGGTTGCAGCATCTGTCATGCAAGGAATAAGAGACCTTTGTATGCTAAAATATGTATTCAAACATGCATATGAAACTAGATAAACTAAGGTGCATCGGCATGGGATCAGTGAGATGGTCCCTCTCTCACAGACTAGGCTGAGTGAGCCGCAGTATCAACTCACAAAGGGTAAGCGGAAACTGCAACACATCTGTATGTCAACAAAGTCTTCAGTAGAATATCTCAATCTCCAAGCTAAGTTCAAAGTGGATAACTCATCAAAAAAACAAAACAACCCACAAAAGCTGCAGTGGATTAGAGGATCACAGTAAATAGTAAAAGGCAGTGGAGCTAAAATAGGATCTTCGATCTACTTTGTGTTAGCATGCTTTTCACTAGCAAGGAGGGAAGAAGCTTCTTGTTCCTAATAAGATCAACAGATGAATAGTGTTAATTCAGAATATCAGTAAGTAGTGAGAAAAACGGCTATACAAAACAATAATTAATGAATCTTTGTCTTCTTACAATCCTAAATCTTTTAAAGATCACAGGCATGTGGAATCAAGTCCTGTAAATGCAAACACAGCACTTGCCAGGACTGCCGGTGTTAAACACATCCTGTACCTTAGGCTGGACATCCCACAGGTACAATTCACAGTACACACAAACAGAGTGATTCTGGCTCTCCTATTCCCATTTCACATCCCACTTGCAGAAAGTCATAAATAGCTATGAGGAAGATTAACACGGTTACAGATTACAGGCATCTCTGAGCTCCAGAAGCACCATACAAATATCAGTTTCACATAAGACAACAGAAAATGAGATGGACAACTCTCACATTGTACAAAATACTTCATGTGCCTTAGCAATCCCACATTGTGGCATATGCACCTCTTTGCCCTTGCCACATTCTGTTGCCAGTGCAGGCTGTCAATGCACCACATTACATAAACAAAAAACTACATTTCCTTGTAATGTTTTCTGCTAAAAGAAAAAAATATACATATATATGCATCTTTTACCTCTCATTCTTTGTAGAATGAGCGTAGGTGTCCATTAGAGGTCTTTCTTGTCATTTCAAGTAGGCATTCAATACCCAAGGATGTGCACAGGGCTAGCAGCACACCTCTAGATCTAGAACTTAACTACCTAGGTTACTGTTCTAGATGTCAGGAGTTGCAGACCAACCTACTTGCACTGAAGTTACAGAAATGCTGTAGCAACCAAGATTACACCTGACAGGCTGTAGTAATCAGGCTTTCCCTCTCATTTGTTACTAATAAGATCTCCTGGGCAGGAACAAGCAGGCTTTGACATACAGCAGAGAGGCCTAATAATGTCACCAACACACCCTGTGGCTAGCATGGACAAAGACACATTTTTATTGCTGCATGGAGATAGGATTGGAAAAAGCTTCCTCTTGTTGGCATACACACACACGTACACATACACAGGCACACACTGTTCAAAAACTATTTGAAGAGCTTGTGGTCTTGTTGTTAAATGAGTTGTGAATGTTTCCAAAAAGCCTAAACGGCAGACAATGGCAGCACATTGCTAAAGAATGTTAAAAGGGACTTCAGCTGATCTGATAATTGACAAATAAGACAAAAGCAGAAACAGCTTACAGAAATAAAGACATTGGTTTGAGAGACATTTCAAAGAAGCTGATCTTTAATTTTTAAGATGACATAGCATACACTGCAAAGAACAAAAGAAAACAAACTACAAGATACAAATAGGCTTTTCCATCAGAAGAACAGAACAGTGTTTACGTGTGCATTCAGAGGACAGCCATCCAGAACTCCAGTTAAGTTCAGAGTAAGTCTTCCTACTCACTCAGATCCAGTACCAGACACCCAATGGAGAGCGAGTTGTTTTATACAGTCTAAACTCACAAGCATGATGTGAACACAGATGACCTGAACTTTCATTTCTTCTCTCCAAGCTTTTTGCATGGAGGAGCCAGAGCACGTATAATATCGTTCTTATGCAAACCAGTGTTTCGTCTGCAACTCCAGTCTTGTTCCTATAGTCAAAACCATTTAAATTAGAACTGGATTAATCCAGCAGAAATACATCTGCGAACATTTTTTGGCCTGTTAAAATGCTTACGTCCATAAGCTTCCACATCAGTATTCTGCACGTATCCCACCCTCGCAGTTAGACAAAAGGAGCGGCCTCTGGCTCAGATGGCCCCGAGCAACAAATCCCTGGAGGCTGGGCAAGTACAACTGGAAAAAATAGTACCTTATTCTTATTACCTTCCTTTGGCACAGCTGTCAGAGACACAGGACTACAGTCTGAGGCAATTATTTCTGCAAACGTTCATGCCGGTAAATGGGAAACAACGTTTAGATGCGAAGAGGGTTATGCATAGCATCAGGCTCCCTCCTCCTGGCTCACACACACTCACCAGAAACACTTAACACATCCCATCAGGAAACAGCAACAACAGCATATACAAGAACTTGTCCTAAATATTGAAAGAATTAAAAATCTACACATCCTTGAAATACTCAAGAAGTAACTAGGAGCACACTTAATGCCAAATTTTTGGCATTGCAATTCCACTAACAGAAGAACAGCTAACATATTCATGAAAATTCGCTCTGCTTTATTTTAAAATGCACGTTAAAGAATATCAGAGTCTACCTACCACCTGAAAGTGATTACCATGCTCAGATAGCCCTCTGAGCATCAAATGCATCTGTAATGCAGATACACATAATGCATCCAAGAGGTCCTTATAACAAGAAAAGGCCAAACTAAGAGACCCTAGATAAGAATAAGAACAAATGAAAAAGAGGAACGTATGACATCACAAACTCATGTGGTACCACACAACAGTGCTTACTGCTTTATGATACTTTCCTATTAAGCACAGCCCTGTGTTCTATATGCCATAGTTCTATTAATCAATACATCATTAAGCAGAAAAATAAATCAGATGGAAAAAAAATCTCACATATTCAGCACTCTAAAGGAAGCTCATGCAACATTTTAGCAACTAAATATTGACTGCAAATACAGAGAGGCAGTTTCTCTGTTTGGTTTGCAATCAGTTCTAGTTATCATTCATTAGGACTGAAACATACATTTCAAATGAGAAACTGGCAAAAAAAAACATCTAAGAGATGGAAAAGGCAACAACTCCAAAGTCACTGAGTTCTACTCAATGCATTTTAAAGATGTTTTGCAGATGTTTTTTTTTTTCTTGTTTGGGTTTTTTGGGGGTTGGGGTTTGGTTTTTTTTGGGGGGGGGGGGGGGGGTTTTTTTTTTTTTTGGATCTTTTACCACAGCATGTGAAATTAATTTTTGAGAGGAGGGAATGCAAGGAAAGCTTCATATATTTACACGTTAAAGAGTATTTGCTGGTCTAGGCATGATAAAAAATGTTCCTTTATTCCAAGGTGGCACTTTCCAGGGACACTATGCACCAATTCCCAGGTGTGAACAACTCAGAAGTGGCAGCGTGCCCCTGGTGCAGGTCCATGCGTACGCAGACACTTCTCTATCTTAAGTAAACCGAGTCTTGATGTAGGATGGATTCCCATTCTTGTTCCACCAAACTGAAAGCAAATGCTACAAATGGCCATTTTTACTGCCATTTTAATATTTAAGTTTCTCCAGTATTTAGAAAAGCTACATTTCAGCAAATGAATTAAAGGTGAAAGAAAAAAGAAAAGTTTGTTTTTTGATTACCTATTTCATAGAATCATAGAATCCTTAGAGTTGGAAGGAATCAAAGGTCAAAGCAATTTCAAGCAATGCTTTGACTTACTGAAAAAGGGACAGACGAACAAGATAAGCACGTAGACCTTCACTTGAAATATAAGCAGCAGAGACTGTCCAGTGCATTTTGCAGAGCAATTGGGTTTAAGAAGTTCAAAGAATACTTTCTTCTTCAAAGTCAAATTTCACCACCACCGGCCGGGCCGTGTTCCACTTCTTTCGATTCCTGTCCTCGATGAACTCCTGGTAAGGATCTTTCTTTGAAATAGCTTTCTTCGAGCGTACATAACCAAAAAAGACAGTTAACGCCAGGAAAGAGTAAAACAGCATGACAAAGAGGATGAAGAAATAGGCATTGTCATATGGTTTGTATTGTGGTTCTTTCTGTTCTGTAGCATTTTTCTTTGTGCCCAGGTTCCTTTCCAGAAGTTGCAGAACACATTGAGAGATGAGAGAAGCTAGAGCTGTTTGGTTCATGTTGGTGAATTAAAAAGCATACAAGAAAACACAGAGGAGAATGAGCGCATAGGGGCCCCAAGCTTCATTGAAGTGGGAACCTATCCACCAGCTTTTACAGGGCTTGGATCTGGCCTGCAATCATTTCCTCTTTTGGTAAGGAATGCTGTAAAGCACTTATTGGGTCTCAGTCATTTGATAATGAGGCATTTGGCTGATAAGCCTGCCTTGCCTATGAAGTGAAGTCTATTAATAATAACAATAATGAAACAGTAACAAATCCTTGAGACATACATCTGCCAGGCAGTTTTAAACCTGTGATTATTTTCCTCCTCCCTCCCTATATTTGAGGAGCAGATCTTCTTCAGTCACTAAGCGAAAGGCCCTTAAAAGCACCCGCTGAATATGTTAAGGGGCTGGGGGGAGCAAAACACCGGAGGAAGGAACTCTCTCTGGTTTGATGGAGATAAATAAAACTCACATTTTCAGAGAAGCATCTCCAGCTGCCCTTCTCAGGTGCATTCTGTCAGCATCACAGTCAGTGTGCTGGGCCAGGAGACAAAAAGAGCCTGACAACATTCCACACAACCCTTAGAGAATGGCCATCAAAATACGCCAGCTGTGAGTAAACCAGCATTCAGGAGAAGGACACCCAATACGTCATTTCAACTAGTTGCTACTTCCAAGCTAAGCATGAAATTTTTTTACTTTCAGCTGAAATAAGACCATTTCAAAGCTCAAGTGGGAATCTGAATAATTTAATTTAGCATTGAGAGTCTGGAGCTGCATGCTGCCATAAATATGGACTACACCAGAAATACAAAAGAATAATATCCAGACAGAAGGGAACAGCCTATAGAGCTGTTCTGGAAAATAAAAACCTGGGCTGTCACTGACAAGCAGACTGCACTGAGCATTTTCAGGCAAGGAGGTTAAGTCTTCTTCAGTGTGGTTTGTCACAGGTCACGTCTACTTGCACAATAACAGCAGAGCAGTGCTCTCTGGATTCCTGCTTCCTATTGTGTTTTACAGGCTAGGTCACTCCAAAGTAAATTGTTGTTTTACAAAGTAGTGAAACCTTATCTTGCTACAAAAAAAAAAAAGCAGTCCTTACTACCACAAACGACAATGCCAGCTGTTTCTTTCTGTGATCTGAATTCTGGGGAGTAAGCACCATGACTTTGAAGTGGAGAGCACATCAGTGGACTAGCAGTTTGCCAACTCTGAACTGTTTCTTTAGGCCTGACCCCCTGAACTGATTGTATGATGACTAATTCACATGCTAAGATTGCAGTATATCGGTATCACTAAACAGCCTGCATTTGTCATTAAGGGTTTCTTGTAAAAAGAAAGATGAAAGTGAAGTCTGTAATCTTATATGAGCAGCAGACTATGGCATAAGTACATTTAGAATATGCCACTCCTGGAAAAAACGCTCAGCTCCGCATTTCAACTATTTGTTTTAAAATCAGAAAGAAAAAGAAAAGAAAAAAATCCCCATAAAGAGCAATGCCAAATCCTGTTCTTGGTTACAACTACATTATGGGAGAGATCTTATTCACCTATGTTTGCATTGAAAGATTGAATGTGGAGGACCTGGTGGTATTCTGAGGACAGCAAAGAAAAGCTTTACCATTAGTTTAACTACTACTAAAGATACATTTTCTAAACTAGTATAAGACCTTCAGGGGAACTGTGCGCAGTTTATATTCATGTAACTGGAAGAGGATTTTAATTCAGGCTTTGCAACTTTTCCAGAACTCTGCAGGTCCTTTTTGTTTGTTGTTTTTAAAGAATTCGCTTCAGTAGAAGGAGCATGAGATTCTACATAAATTAAATTGGACACAAGCTAATCCCTGTGAACTTCCTGCCTGCGTGAAAAACTCACTATCACTGTTGGCCAAGTTTCTCAGTCTTTCCAGTATTAGAAAGAAGTAAATAAACAAATAAGGTGGGGGATAAGGGGACAACAGGATACTACACTTCAGCAGAGAAATAAGCAACAGAAATCACACCTATGAATTTGCAGCAACAGTCTTGAGTACGCCATGAGCAACTAGCACCGCGCCCACACTTTTTCCATGCTTCTTAACAGCACAGTACAAGGCTTTGTATTTACCTATCCTTAACTTTTAGAAAAATAGACCCACACCAGCAACTCTGGAAGCTAAATTACAGCACTAACAGGGCCACACTTCTCAGTACATAACCTTCACCCCAGAGGAAATTCACAAACTCAGAACTCAGGTACAATAAACTCAGCTCTATATTTTCCTTTTTAGACATACCATAAGATAGCCAGATCTATCTCTCAGAAATAGAGGGAACAAGTACCCTTTATCACGATTAATACATCATTTTACCAGTTTCCACATGACAACTCATAGAGTAAATCACCACATAAGGTAAGAAAAGATGACACATAA
Source organism: Gallus gallus (assembly GCF_016699485.2). Lineage (NCBI taxonomy): Eukaryota > Metazoa > Chordata > Aves > Galliformes > Phasianidae > Gallus > Gallus gallus. Next base: position 7,539,935 of record NC_052540.1, read on the forward strand.
AGAAAGCCTTGCAGCCTGAACACTTACCACATTAGGAAAAGCTTAAAGGCTCCATGTACACACACAGAGAGAATTACAAACCAAGGAACACACATACCATAGAAGACAAACTCTTCTCCCTCCAGCCATGCTTCTAGTGAGACCACAGGCACACTTCCCTCAGCCTTAGGAAGCATTTTGCACCACAGCACTGATTAGAGTGGGCAGGTGGGAGCAGTTTGCAAATGGCTGATAGCAGTCAGCTGTGCTGCCCTGCGCTGCCCTTCATAAACTGCTCGTGCTCAAACACACCTGTGTGAAGAGCCCAATGATATGCCCAATTAAAAGGAAACGTTCATTCAGCATTCTGTTCCTCTAATATAATCTAGTTTTATTCTAACTTAGGGTGTTCTGTATGCTTTTCCACACTGAGTTGAACAAATCAATGTTCTGTTAGGTTATACAAACGTTGCTTTAGGGTTGCTTTCTCTCTCCTTTATTTTCACCCTCCCCCTAACAGCTAAAAGTACATAATGTTGCTTTGAACAAGATCCTAAACAGCTATTTCCATAAAGTGGTCCAATTCTTTTTAGAGATGTAAGTACACAAGATTCTTCAAATGTGGGGGGACAATGAGTGAAGATTAAAAAGAAAGTAAAAGATTAAAAGGAAAAGGCCATAAGAAAAACTCAAAGGGGGGAAAAAAGATCAAAAAGAGGATTAACCATGTTACTTGTTGTTTTTCAGAAATTAAAGAAGTATGGAGGATAAGGAATTTGTTTCCTTTTGGCCCTAGAAAAATGCCAATTATGGTAGCTAAATTGCCAGGATCACATATCAGTATGCTTTGGAAATGTGAGAAATGGATGGGAAATATAAACACAGGGCAATAGCTTACAGTTATGTTATGAATTAAGCCACAAAAATATCAAGATTTAGTCACTGAATAAGCTGCCAAAGTTAATCTTTCCTGATGAACTTCAGCAGAATCAGAATAGAGACAACTGTAGTTTCACAGATCAAAATTGCTTGGCTCACTCACCTTTGATATCTCCAGGTCTCATGCACCTAAAATTTCCACTGAAATCAAAGAAAACTGCCTAAGAGCACACAGACATAAGATGGAGCTCCTTATCTACTATGTATATTCATTTTAGGAGGTTTTTTTTTTTTAAAGAAATTTAGGTATTAACAAAAAGGAAATACTTGGAGCTCTTTTTGGCAAGTGAGCTTGTGATTCTATCAATACTAACACAGTTTTTGTTTTCTTGTAAAGTGTTGTGACACAATAGCAGAATAACATTTTGGCAGGGTGGGAGAGCAACCTCCTTCCATGTCCTTTTAATATAAGGCATTAACACAGCCCTTTGCTGATGAATATGTCCAAAGGAGGCAGGTGCAGATCTCGGCCATGAGCTTATTGAGTAAAGCCCTGATGTGCCTTCCCCAGATCTATGGGGTGGTTTTACAGGTCAACTATTTTTTTCTGAGGCCCACCAGCTGGTTTTACCATGCTCAGCTCTCAGCGAGGTGAGCCCAGCCTGCCCTGGTGACAGCGGCCTGGCCTGAGGTGATGCCCAGGAGGGCCCGGCCACCCGCCGGAGCAGTGCAGGCCTCATATCTGGGGCTGTCGAGGTCTCAGCACTGGTATTCGTGGGCTGCATCAAGAACTGAGCTGAAAAATGCCCTGAAAGCAAAGCCAGCCTAAAGCTAATGCTCACAGGATCTGTCTAATTGGGATCCAGAGTTATTAAACAAATCACCAGAACTCGCCTGCAGCTGTGTGGCCTGTAAACTGATGCTTTGCGTTGTTTTTTCCCCTCAGCCACCTCATGTGGACACCAAACGCTTGAGGAAAGGCATCTTAAGCAGTACTGAGGGACCAATGTGTGCCTTCCCCACAGCAGACAGCAAACTCTGTGTGTGAAGCTGTACCTGAGTTTCACCTTCAGGAGAAACTGCCCCATGGGTTTCTCAGAGGCTTCCCCGACTGGCTCCACTTCCTCCCCTGCTCGCCTACAAGCAGAGCTGGACTGCTGCATGAGACAAGATGGCGGCCCCTCCACCCACACATGCCACAGCTCCAGCTGGTCCCTACAACCAGGCGCTGTCCTTCCCCACTCCCACTCCTGAGCTTCCTCAGCTCCAGCAAATGACATACCCCAGCAGCCAGTATTTCACTTCCAGGGCTGCTTCCCTACTGAACTGTTAGGAACTAAGTCCCTGCAGGACAGGAGCTCCACAACAGGGCCCCCATCCCTGCTGCCATCCCACCCCAGCCCAGGGGCTTACCATGGCCCTCCAACATCTCCACATGTGGCCTGGGAGCAGCCTTTGAGAGGAGCAGCCACACTGCTGTATGCCACAAGTCTCCGTCCTTGTCCTGGACACAAAATGACATGTTTGGGCTGCACATGGCATGTCTCGTGGTCAGCATGCTCTGCCCCATGACCCACTGCCACCACAGAAGCTCTGTTGTCTGCAGGTGTGCAGGACCAAAGCACCAAGGTGGCCACAGCTTTTGGAAAGAGTGTGTGAGAAAGAAACTCGTTACACTGGCACAGTGCTGGGAAAAGTGGTCCCTTGGTGGGCACTGGCAGAGCAGAGGGCTGGAGGTTGCTGGAGAAGTGCTGAGGAAATGGCAGTGGAGCAGGGGGCAGCCCCAGTCCATGCCTGTGCCTTGTGAGACTGTGGGCAGAGCTATGGGGGAACAAAGGAGCTGAGGGAAGTGGGGAGAGTTCAGCTGGAGGCAATGATCCCCTGAAGAACTGGGTCAGTCAAATGCCAGTAGCAAACCCAAGATGGGGCTCAGGACATGGGAAATCTCACCTCACCCCAACACCTCTGAATGCCCCATGGACGCTTTACCACACAAGACGCAGGGGGACCGAAACAGCATTTCAGAAGTCTCTAGAGATTTGTACACTTTGTAATTATTCCAGTATTCACTGTGAAGACAGTTGGGTGAGGGTGGGCCACAAAGAAATGTTGTCCATAGAATCATAGAACCATAGAATCATAGAACAGTTTGGATTGGAAGGGATCTTGAAGAGCAGCTAGTACCTATGCCCTGCCATGGTCAGGGACACCTTCTAATAAACCAGGTTACCCAAAGCCCTATCCAAGCTGGCCATCTCAGAACACAGTACATGTAATAATCACCCTTAAAGAGCTGCATTTTTATAGGTATATCCACTTGAAATAATTACAAACAAATAAAAATATGTGGGGAGAAAAGTATTAGTGAAAATGAAATTGCATCTGTATGGGGAAAAAAAATGGATTATTACACAGAGACCAAAGAAAAACTGAGAACGAGATACCAGCATGAGAGCCGACAGGAAGAGTGCAGGAAGAAACAAGCAGCTTAGCCTTTGGTTATGGCCTAAGGGACAAACTGCAGCAGAGATGAAGACACCAAATAGTTAATAAAGCTTCTGAACTGTTTCCAATTCTCAAACAAGGAAGCAATAGTTCTGCTCTTATCAGCAACTGCTCTTTCGTATTTGTATATCAAGCTAGCTTTATTAAATTATTCAGCAAAGGTCAAATGTGATGTGTCTTCCTAGTTTTATTATGATTTTCTATGACATTGCCTGAGTAGCTGAATAATAAACAGTGCATGTCAATACGCTGCAGTGCTGAGATATCCACAGGCACTCTGGATTACGAGACTCTACCACCATCAATTCTGAGGCAATGTAAGTGTGTTAAACAAAGGTTTAAACTACATGTAAGTACTTCTGTGTGTTGCTTGTACAAACACAACAGTGAAACAGAACCAAGCTCCAGCATTGTGTACATATACTGATTTTGAAGCCTACTTGTACAATATATAGTTTGTAAATATTTGAACCAGTTCCTTGCTAATAATCTTACTAGTTGAAGCCTTCAGCTCCTTACGTCTGATGAGAACTTCCCAGCCTGGGGTGAGCTGCCCAAAAGTGCTGGGAGAAAATAGGTAGTAAAAAACTGACAGACCAAAGTGGCTACTATGTACAGTGATGGCAGAAGCAGACTGAAATTTTGGTTATTTTACAATAGACAAAGATCTTCAAGTCAATTGGTGTGATTCTTTAAGATAACTTTATGACTCCATATGATATATGCCCTGATTTGTGGTTACTGAAAGATGCACAAGGCTTTTTCAGCATTGGCAAATGGCAATTACAATATCATCTATATAATCTAAAGGAAATACATATCTAATGTTAACTGAACAAAAATTTAGTACTTTAGTTTAGTGTAGGTATTCGTGTTGTTCCAGATTAGTTTTATCTGGCTCTAGGCAATATCTAGACATCATTGCAAATGCCAATGTAAATTAAAAATAGCATATTCTAATCAGGATGTAGGTTTTCTTTCAATTGTTCAGCAAGTATAAGAATACTGCAATGAACAATACAAAGAGCATTATGAATTCAAGCTGTTCCTGGTTCCTGATGGTCTCACTGATATTGCCTAAACTTTATTTCTTATTTTATACAGACATGTCTTTTAAGCAATCCACTTCACAGACTTTAAGGTCAGAAGAGTTTATGGATAAAAAGCATTGAAAACTTTCATGGTTACTGATGCAGGAAAAATGTTTGCTTTATACATTAGCAGTAACCAACATCACCCTGTTTTTTCTGTTTGTTTGGTTTGGGTTTTTTTTTAGAGAGTACAGATTGTTTTTTATAAAAGGGAGATTTAAAATCAGTGTATAAATTGAAAATCAGGACTGTACCATAATATCACTAAGCTATTCCATGGCATTTATGTAAAATGAAATATCCACGGCAGTCTCATGCCCCTTTGACTTTTGGAGCACTTAGCATTTGTATTCCAGAAACACATGTGACTCCCAAGAAGCTCTTCAGCCTTGGCAGTGATAACAAGGAGGGATCAGAGTACCCCAAGTAATCCTTACAGCTCTGTCAACAATTCCTATGACACATCATAAATCAGGAACCTGCTTAGTCCCTCTGCCCCAGATCCTCACTTCTTCCAAGAGCTCATCCCAGCTCCCTGACTGCATGGCTTGTCTGCAAGAGAACAGGATGATTTTCTCCACATCTGTCTCGTTTCCAGGCTCACCAGCTCTGTATTAGTCTCTCATGCAAGGAAAATCTTGGGAGACACCTTGAAAACAGAGGATCAAAGCAGCAAAAATGCCTGCTGTCGAGCTCTGTGTCCGGAAAGCAGCTCTTCAGCAGCTCTGCAGGGATGGAGAAATGCCGGCTCTGTTCCACCCCTGCTGCTGGAATGGAAGAAGACTGGTGGCAAAGGTGGAGTTAGAATCATTCCACCTGCAACAAAGCTACAGCCCTTTGGGGAAGAAGCAGTCACACCATCTAGTTCCTAACTGTGCAAGCAGCTTTTATTCCGTACTTCACAGCTTATGTATTGCAAATAGGGGGAAAAGGCTCATTAGACCTTTGTAGCAACCCTACGAAAGTGCACAAATGCCAGTTGTTAAGCCCTCAGAAAGGGAAAGACAATGGAAAACAAAAAATCAGACAAAATGAGAAGCTTAGAGCAGGAAATTGTTATTAATAAGAGCCTGAAGTTTTAATTGTCACAGAAATTAAAAGCGTACCAGAGAAACATAACCTAGAAGGGGAAAAAGAAATGCCCTCTCCCCATATTTCAGCATTTTTAAATGCCTTCCTCTCAAAAATGTCATTCTTTCATTTTCCAACTGATAAGATAGCTATTTTTGTTTCCCAAACAATGAAATAAAAATAAAAACTAAACGAGTACATAAGAGCTGAAAATTTCAAGGTGGCTAATTCCCTCACAAAAGGGTGGGCAAATTAAATGCCCACCAACCCTCTGACACTGGTGAGCCACTGAAACATATTCCAATTGTCTGGAAGGGTCTTTCCCCGTGTTTCAGTTGCTTTTTCCTTAACCCTGTTAACAAATTCCTGAGGCTTTTAAGGATGAAAAAGTAATCAGTACAGAAACTGCCCATAACCCACTACTCATTAGAGCTCTAGCACTGTGTGAAACCATTGTAGCTGACCTACTTGTGCTGAGTTTAAGCCCTTCAAATGCACAGTAAATGCACGAGGCTTTTGTTGTTGGGAAGACATACAGTGCAAATAGTGCTTGAAGAAAGACGAACCCAGACCTCTGAGCAGCATACAAGCAGTACCTGTGCACAGGGGCTGCCCAAGGCTACTGCTGCTCTGGAACGTGTGCAGAAGACACTAACATAAGGAATACACCTTGAGTTGAAGATAACATGGTTTATTTCTTCATGATATTCAGATTAAAATGTATCAATGTATTTAGCACAATACTACATTTTAGGACAAAATCATCAGTGCTTTGCAAGGCTTCGTAACTGTTTATTCATTATAAATAGTAAATATTTACTGAACTTTTTACATGAAAGACGTTTGTTTTTTGTTTTTGTTTTGTTTGTTTGTTTTTTTTACAACATGTTGTTGGTAGAGGCTGCAACACAAAGAGATTTCATTTTTCCCTCTCCCTTAAGACCAATGTGCGAACTAACCTCTGTACTGGATCTAGTCTAATGCACTACTTCATTGTCCTTAACACTAAAAGGAATGTATTTGTGTTCTGCCTCTCTCCTTGTTCAAAGAATAGAGAGAAATAAATAACACCGCCTTCCATCTTCCTGTTCCTCTCAACATCACAAAACACAAATTTATTGACATTCTAAAATGTCACAATGCAAACTTCTTGTAAACCTTGGTTCCTATAATTATTTCCTATATTGGATATCACTGTATAATTTAAACAACTGTGTTATATACAGGTCCATCTCTGTTCGTGTCCTGTACATCACTAAAAAATGTAAACGTAATCATTTTTTCTTACTGTTTCCTGAAAATGACCTTTAAATCATGATTAGCAAGCTGGATTTTAGCTGTCCAGCACACTGCAACATTTCTGCATTTGATCATTAGGAATTATGCACTGCAAAAATAAAAGTACCTGCAAAAATATAGTTCTGATTCTATCTATATGACTTTGGATGATTCCAAAGTTTGTGTGAGGTACACAGTATTGCACACATTGCTAGGCAGTTGTGAAAAAAAATCAGTCATGTTGATTTTTTTCCTCCATGTTTGTTCAAAAAGGTACAATGGACCAGGAAAACTCCACATGAAAAGATAAAACGTATTTTTCATGTTACATGAGATTTTGTCTCTTGGTAAAGCAAAACTTGTAAGTGACATTTATTGACAACGTGATTACAGAAGCATGGTAAGATAACCAGTAAGTTGCTCTGGAAGTCTTTTGCATTTATCCTAGCTTCCTATGGGCTGTGACATTTCCTCTTGATGACAATTTCCAGTGTGTAACGAAAGAGGTTCTGCTGCGCATGCTTCAGAAACTGGGCAGCTTTAACGTTAGACTAAAGTCAGCACTGGACGCCAGATGAGTCAGAGTATGCAGAGCTCAACTGCTAAATTTCCAAATGTTCCATTTGTCCCAATCAATGTACATTAATTTCAACAACAACAACAACAAAAAAAAACCGGAATGTTTTGCCAGGCAGCAATATTAAATTCTGCTCTGTTTTTTATACCCACTCATAATGAACCATGTCGCATTTATTTATTCATTATTGCTTTTGGCCTTTGTCTTCTGTATAGCTTTGTTCAGTCTTCAAAAGTCTACTAAAAGCTATGACTGGAGAGTACAGAACAAGCCTGCTTCTCTCATTGGGATTGCCCCAGTTTAGACTGCAGTGTGTTGAGAAGATCCCTGGTATCCAAGCTCTGGAGCAAGACTGGAAAACAACACCAGCTTTAACTTGAAGTGGACAGTTCATTTATGCGATATCTGGCTTCAGATAATGAAAGGCACCTGCAAAAAAAAACAAAAGAAGCTTTTTAAGTCATGCTGTGACAACCTCACAGCATGGGGCCACGCCAACTATAGGTTGACATTGTCATATTTAATATTGATATATCAAAGGAAAGGGACTAATATTTTTATTCCTGGGACAAGTTTGACAAAACTCTGTGTATCTGGGATTATATACTGTAATGATTCTTGAGCTGACCTCATTAAGAACATGTGTTTCTAATAATGGAATGCCAGTGGTTATTTCGATTTGGACAACCCTTATGTTTTACCTAATGGCAATCAGGTTTCATGTCTCAACAATTAATAACATCAAGATGTTGTTGACATCACTTAAGAAAATAATTATGCAGCAGAAATCTTGCTCAAACAATCAGCTATCTCACCAGTGCACTCCACTCGATTTTGGAGAGTAGTAGCAGTCAGCCATTAGGGTCTAATTCCTGTAATTTTCTTTGTTACAGACAAAAAAAAAAAAAAAAAAAAAACATACAATTGATAAATGATTATTGTGTCACAGCACTCACTTTGTCCATACTGTCCATACTGGTAGCCTGTGACAGGGTCCATGCTGTAGCCGGTGGTGCTATAGGTCGGTGGGCAGTAGGACTGTGATGTAGGCAGGCTGTCTAAACTCTTCATGTGATCTAGCCGCTGACTGCAGCTGGCTGAGACAGTGGTGGTGGGCTCCAGACCTCCAGTCAAAGGGGACAGGGCATAATCAGTTTGGGGCTGGTGAGGCACACCACCATGGTTAGTCAAGAGTCCCATTACCTAAAATAAAAGGTAGAATGACTGAGTTAAAACACATGGAAAACTGTATTGTTGTAGGAGCTGTAGGAGTCTTCAAGTCTTTCATTGATTTCCTGAAACAGGTAGACTTAGGATTCAGTCTATGCTTTAGCTAACTAATAATCACAGCAATACCATTGACAGAAGTAACAAAGACTCCCAGCACTGAGATGAACATAGGTGTATGGGGAAGGGGCAGAGCAGCCCTAACTCCTGTCACTGGATACACTGCATGCTGATCTGAAGATGTGAAATGCAAAAAAGTGCGATTCATTATAGCAGTTCTCAATCCTGAGTTAGAGGAGACAACAGAAATGGTCTGGCTGCCCAGACTGACCTCAAGTCAGCTGTGCTGTGACTCCCTTAATAAGCTGCCCATACACAAACAGTTATAAAGTCAACAACTGAATTGAGATTAAATGAGAGAGATAACTGGAAAATATGTACGTGTCTCTACAAAGGTTCAGTGCTCTAAGCTGTAATTTCCAGTAGAAAAGCACCTGTGCTTTTGAACAGGAGTCAAGGAAGCTGCAGTGCTAAGTTCTTGATTTACAAATATCAACGCACGTTATCGGCTGGTGTGTATTTGTATTCCCAGCACATCTCTACAGCACATTTTGCAAGTGAGTTCTGTTGAGAGAACTGCTTGCTTCTGCTGGACAAAGTTGCACTTCAAAGCTTGAGAAACAGTTTGCAAGTTAAAATGGAGAGGTAATGTACAGCTTCTGCCAAAACAGCACAACCTGATAATCTTAAGTTGGTCTTCCTCCAAAAAAGCATTACAAATATCTGACACACGCTCTTTGATAATCATTTTGCTTCACTGCACTTATCCTAACCCACCAAAAATTATTAAATTTGCAGTCTGTTTTGTGAAGAATAAAGCCATGCTCATATGAATATGTCTGGTTCCTAAAGTTCTGGTGTCCCTTCTCAAATTGTATTTATTTTCCATTGCAATAGAAGAGGGATTTTTGTTGCAGGGAGCTCGTAGTCCCAGCTCGGCAATCTTTGAATTGTTTGTTTTTAATCAATAAGTGAAACAAGCCCCAGGGATCACAATTAGAGAGTAGGAAGGAAGACAAATCCAGGTCTTACATGTCTGATAAGAAAAAGAGCAAGAGGCAGAAGCAGAGGATTTCAAAAAGTAACACTCAGATGCCTTCCTGCATCACACATATAAATCATGTCTTGAGATGCACTCAGCACATCTCATTGTGAAATCCTAGCACTGAAGTTAAAAACACTAAGAACTTGGATTCAGGTATGGAATGTTATATATTTTTTTATATTATATATATACATTAATTCTTACTTCAGATCACTTTTTTTAAGGCACAAAACGTATTAAAAGAATTTGAGATTAATATGACACAATTTAAAAATCCTCAGAATTGCCAGAGATTAAAAAATCGTCACACTGGAATGGCAACCGGAGTGGCATTTTGTCACCAAAAAACCCACTACAAGCTGAGATTACTGGGCTCCCAACTTTTTCTCCTCAAATTGGATTCTGAAAAGCATTGCAATTTTTCAAGATTATTTTAGTAAGTTCTGCTATTTATTTCTTGTACTTTTGTTAAGTGATATGATCATGAAAACGTAGCATGTTTAATGAACTGACATTGCATCAGCAGCATACAAAGTTAGACATGTTACACTTTCAATGAACACAGGTTATATTAATATTCATCCTTTAAAATTAAGGTTGCGAACTTAAAAGAATAAGAAATTCCACCACAAAAAAACCACATATCTTAACATAAACATTTATGTTAAAAATTACTGCTGTGAAAAATATTTACATTGGCACAAGCATCATGGTTTTGACTACAGTTTGAAACATTCATGGTTTATCAGAAATCTGAAATAAGTGCACAGCCCTTCCCATTCCCGTATAGTACCTATGTAATCCCAATATTCACGATGTTTTACCGTGCTGTGTTCCAAGTTCAAGAGCAGGGAGAACAGCCTGATCTTGTGTTGCCCTCACAGCCCTGCTGGAGTCCTGATGCCGCTCCTCTGCATGTGAGCTCTCATATCACCTACCATCTCTACCAGGAGTTCTATGATGGTTTGCTAAGTTGGGCAAATAGCTGTTTTGCCAACCACACACTCTAAGTAACTTAACTCTTTTCTGTTTAACATTTTCCACAGAACAGAGCCCAAGACAATTTTTTATTTATTTTTATTATAATTATTAATCAGAAAATAGTACAAGCCTTTAAGTATCTTTTATAAGATGCTCCTAATAAACACTCTGGAGAAGAATTGGCACAGCACCCTATCTCTGAGGTGGGGAAAACTAGGATAACCATCTTCATAGAAATGTCTTCTTCAGAAGCCTTAGGAATCATGCTGTAGTTGATTAGCATCTAAATAATTAGATTTTTGGTTATGTCTGTTCTGAAAGCTATAAGGGAAGTAGCCTTAGGGCAAAAGTCTTTCATATGGTATGTGCCATGACCTTCTCACCCATACAAGGAGTTACAGGAAGGGCATGGCTGACTTTCACCTAATCAATTAGATAGCCATCAATGGGCCACGTCTGCACGACGCTCAGCACCTTCAGCTTAGTAGCATACAAAAGACACATGAAGATCTGGATTTTGCAACTCAGATTTTCTGCTAGTATTAAACAGTATAATACTAGATAAGTAAACAGATCTGATTTTTTTTTCATTAACCATTGAAAAACATTTATTCAGTCCACGTGCCATTCAAATTACTGGAAAATGTGTACTTGCCTCTGAATTAATTGGGGAAAATTGAAGTAGTAATTGTCACCCTCACCTGGATCTCAAAGAAGTTAAAAAAAAAAAAAAGAAAAATCATGGGCAGATCTAACATTGAGAACCAAATGCTGCTGTAACTGCTCCATTTATTTTAGAAAATAACTCCTATAAATGCAAAAATTCGGGCTGGTTTACATTACATGTTTTGTTTTCCTTAAGAAGAAAAAATGTTGATCTGTAGCCTTTGGGTTTATACAGTAAAAGACAGCGTATGTAATTAATACAGTTATTTGTATATTCTGTTCGAAAATGAAGATGTATTTAGGAATATCAAAAAGAACACTATGAACTGTAACAAGTCAACTCTACAGAAGAGTTTTCATGGAGCACATCCCAAACATCCAAAACATTCATTGGAACAAATCTCTAGCTGTTGGAGTTGACACAACATCACTGGGTGAGGTTATGATCCAGGAGGAAGAGAAATCAAATGATGAATGCTTAAACACCACGTACACAACATCTGGTCCACTATCAGCTGTTAGAAAATACTTCTATCATTAACAAAATAAAGTCCATTAAACTGAGAAAAAGCTCATTCCATTTAAATGAAGCATTATGCCCATTAATGTGGTTGGTATTTTAGGATGTAGGACCTACCATAAGCACAATAAAATTCTCATATGTTTTAATTCATTTACGCATGCCTGCATTTAATATGCTTTGTGACCATGTCTGCAATTAATATGATTTATGAGAGAAGAACATGTGCAATATTTTTTGGGTACAGTGATACATTTTTTCCCCCTCCTGTGAATGAAAGATTTAATGAAACAGCTCAAGGAAAATCGTTGGCAGTTAACGTATTAAGTTGAACTGACAGAATCATGAGTAAACTTTAGTGGAGTTAATGATATCCTCTTATCTGACCCTGACACATTTGCAGCATGTAATTTACAGAAGCTCTGTCCAGGGAATCTTGACAAATGCTCCTAAGGATGTCAGGGCAATGTTCCATTCTAATGTAAAACAGATGTGGGTCAGATACCCTCATTCATCACAAACACTGCAAATTTCAAACTCCTTCTGAGATGAATGGCATTACCTGCTGTTAACTCTGTTCGCTGCAGAAAAATCTCTCACAAACAAAATACTGCACTGTAAAGCACATAAAAATGTTTGCCCTATTGCACTAGGATGGCAGATTTTAGTAGATTGTATAAAATTAACTAGCTACATGGATCTATACCTATAGGATCACAGAACTATAATTCTGATTCATTTCTTAAACATGAATATTTCTGCTGGGTATATGAAGAAACCCAAGACTAAGAATTTTGTGCCAACTGGCAAGCACTTGGAACCAAATACTTGCTTAATAAAAATAGGAGCAAATACACCGACTTTGAAGATCCGATGATCTGACCTTCTGTGTACTTGAATCAGATGAGGCCTCATACTGATTTCACACCACTAGACATCAGTGGTAGCTACGCTGAAATCAGAGAAGGTGCAGTGGTATACCATTTAGGACAACTGAGAGGATAACTTGATCCTACAAGAATTATATTTTTAACTACAGAAGATTACTGATGTCCACAACATTACCACAGTTTGTTTCTAAACTACTGCCTTTTTTCAGGCACTGGATCACGGACTCACAGGACTAGGTAACTATCAAAATAATTAAGAGAAATTCTCTAGATCCTGTTGCATGGAGAAGCTTCAAAAATTTTAAGACTGAAAAGGCAAAATAGAAGGCCCAAAGATGAATATGTGTTCAATTTTCCATAATATATTATTTTTATATATTGTATGTGGTTAAATATAAATACTTAATATGTCAAAATTGTTAGGCAGTCTTAGGGATTGTAGGTACTGGCTTGTGAGTTTAGATTGTTAAATATGGCAGTATTACTTACAATCATTCATAGCATAGGGTTAGATTTCCCTTTCCCTGTAAACTCTTCTCCCACCTACTGCTCAACCCAAAACAGAACAGAGACAATCCAGCCATCATCAAAAAGGCTACAGACAGCCAGACTCACACACACCTTCCCTTCACAACTGGAATACACCGTTCTGTTTTACAGAAGCTAGACAAACAAAGAACCGTTTTGTTTTCCTTTTTTTTTTTTTTTTTTAAATTTTAAATTCAAACACTGGTTAATTTTGTCACTGGCAGAAGGCCTGGGGATGTGATCTGTGAAGCTTCTCCAGCAAAATTCTCACTGAACTCCATTTGGCCCTATTACAGCTGTTACATGGTCTTACATGGCTGAATCAACCAAGGGAAGCTGCTACAAAATCCTCGCCAAGTAGTTAAAAGAAATATTATCCAGAAATGTGAAGATGACAAACAAACATGGCTAAAGTAATCCAACCTGTAAGGAAGGGTTTACTCATGAGGCTTCCATTAGTGTCTATGCCAAGGACTCTAATGCCAGGTTAATCATCACCAGGACAAACGCAAACACTTTGCTATTTTGACTAGGCAAAACTAAGCCTCTTAGCATTCTGACTCAGCACTCAGTCTTCCTTTTATAAGGAAATGATTTGTGTTACTGATATCCGGGGAAAAATCAACCAAAAAATTAGGCAGTTCTCTCTGGAGGGGTTGGAAATTTTGAAGCAAACTGAGCCCTACACATCTGAAGACAGGGGCATTGCTTTCTAGAGCAACTTTGCTATGGATTACATTTTGCTCTTTCTGATCCCACTGCAATATACGCTTTTCACTGAATCATTCTGTTGTATTTTTAGTATCCTCCTTTGGATATCTAAACTACAGAACATAGTTACTCAAGTAAGCCACCAGTGATTACTCATAACAAAGCCCTCATTCACGTACCAGCCATTAGCTGAATAAATATGCAAGTACTTACATTCCTGTACATATTTTCATTTCGTAAATTCGTTAAAGAATTAAAAGTTCACCAATGCATGCAAGTCACATATTCTGTGAAGAACTAAATCATACTTTTGCTTAAATGGTTCAAATTTAAAGTCTACGTGCAGCAAATGCAAAACACTGCTTTAAGAGCTGCAGTGCAGCTGAACACTCATCTTGTGTATATTGTAAGTGATACGAATTATTATGGAAACAGGTGAGTCAGTCTTGTGGGAGTTCTAATCCTTTCAATATCACAGGGTACAAAATAAGGCTGATTTTGTTTCTTGTGATGTTTGTTAATAGAAAAAGTTAAGATGTGAAATTACCATAAAGATTTGTTCAAAAATTGAACAGTTATTATATATCAGGAATTATTTTGTTTGTGTTTTAAGCTCTGAGGCAAATAAACATAATGCTTTTGTTTTAAATGGGAGTTGTTAGGGGTAGGGAAGACTCAGGCTTCGTTTTTGAAAGAAATTTTCAGCTGAAGATTTGTCATGAAACAGCAGCCAGGTGTAAGAGCAGAGAAGCACCTAGCAGTCGGAATCAGTAACTAGTTCGAAATGTATTCATTTAAGCACTGTCAAAGCTTCTGGGTAAGCATTATCTTCTTATAGCGCCTACACAAAGCACCTTCAGAAAGAAAACCTCAAACACTGAACTACAACTTTGCTGCAGTTTGACGGCTGTAATGTGTAAAAAAAAGTGATTAAAATCACAGTGCTTAGTGATAGTTTTATAGTGATAGTTAGTGATTAGTTTTATACATATTGTGTTATTTTACTCTTACATTTTCATACTGATTTTCTAGCAGAGTCCAGAGCCTTTCATCCCCCCCCTCCCTGTCCACTTCAGATATCTGAGCAGTACGAACAGATCTGTTTTGGAAGGCTGCATTCTGCCCTCGAAAACATTCTGGCGAGGGGAAGGTGAAGTTGGAAAAAGGCCCAGGGAACGAAGATGCGGTGGACATTCAAAATGTAAGGTCACCAGTTTATTGTTGTAGTCATACTAATAAATATAATTAATCTATATGTTAATGTATTTTATATTCATAATGATAATATTTACAAAATGGTGTGATTATTTTGCAAGGTAACAATTACGAAACTATTCCAGAAACAGAAATAATCCCATTGACTGAACTTTTTCATTAAGATTATATCATGTGGATTGACTTTCTTCCCCACAAATAAATCCCCAACCTGTTCTTGGTCACTAAGTAAAGAGTTCTCAAAGCCAACATCACTGTAACAAATGCCATGAGCTTCTGATTGGTAAGGAACTTAGAACTAAACAGTATGTTTTCAGCTGCATAGTAATCAGAAGGTGTTGTAAAAGGCATAATGAATTAACAGTTGTATTTGTTCTTCCTGCCCTGTTAATGAGGAAATTCAAGTTGATTCTTCAACGGAGCGCTCTCTTTAGCAGAGTTAACAAGACAGTATGAATATATCTAACTGATTTGACAGCTGCCGTCAGGTCTATGCTTCAGGTTAATGAAAACCAATGCTTGCAAAGACTAAAGCCAGTCACCTAGGATCTGTCTCACCAAGATAAGTTACAGGTTCATTCTTAAACTCAGGCAGTGAAATGTTTTGACAGTAAAAGGAAGAAACCCTGAAAACAGCTGGCAGTTTTACTACTGTTCACAGAAACATTTGGAATTTTCTTATCAAGATTAGTCCTGAACTGCAGGTAATTGCACGAGAACTGCAAAGTATTTTCAAGAGTATTGTGATCTTCTGCACAATCAACATTCAATCCTCTTTCCATTTAGAAAATACAGTCTTTAAAGCTACTCGTTAGGCTCATTTATAGAGAAAGACAATAAGGGAAAGTAAAAAGTAGAGCTCAGAAGTTTTCTAGAGGACAAGGAGGAAAAGAAAACCTGATGTCCAGTAGGATACAGGTTGCACACATTTGTTCTTTCTCTGTTAAAAATTTACCAGAGCATCCCAAAAGTTAACTGCAGGAAGCAAGTGGCCTCATGGGCAGCAATGTGAGCACACTGTTGCTGCTCACTCTGAACCTAAGAGCAGCCAGAAACAGCATGCTTCCAAACCTGCAAACTGTGTAGGGCAAGCTGTGCTGCTTTGACATTAATAAAAAGCACATGACAAGGTCAAGGGATGCCCATGTACATCGGAAAAGACTTTTTCCTTGTCTTAAATGAAGCAGTTCAAAATATTGAAATCCTGTCTTAAAAACAATCTGCTCTCTTGTAAGACCATACACCTGCAGCTCTTGCAAGACAAATGTTACGGCAGTCGGTCTTCTGTTTACAGCCAAAGAACCAGGGGTGACTGTTAATGCCAGGCTCAGAAAGTGCCATGGCACGCTCAACTCCTGTACACACACATTCACCCACAGATATGCTATTCCCTAACAATTCTGAGTTAACCAATTTTTGTTAAAAGAAAATGCACTAAGCAACTGAAACCTAATTTGAAAAGGAAATACAATATCCCCATAAATGTATGCGTGAAAGCCAAGAAGCTGCATAATAGGCATAGAAAACATAAAAATATGCGATTTACATATATTACACACTAATAATCTCTGTTCTGACATTATATTTAGAGTGCTGGCTGAGATGGAGTGCTTGTGGTTTGGTTGTTTTTCTATTTGATACAAACAAGGACACTCCTAGCTATCAGTTCCCCAAGACATCCATCACTATCTTATTCCTGCAGAAGCCTATCTTCGACAGGTCTGCAGGCCAGGTTCTCACCACAGCCAGGTGGTAGCAAGGAAACCAGATGCACAAGGAGAGCCATCCATCATCTGGAGGGGATCTGCAGATCTTGCCACGATGTAATAAAGGACTGAATATTAACCAGGTGGGACCCTTCCTATTCTCTCATTCTTATAAACAAGAATACCATTTTATTTCCCAGTAAATTTCCAGCCTGCAAGACAGCTACATTAAGTTCTGCTTATTAAAACTGAGCAAGATGTACAGTCCTCTAACTTCCAAGTTCATGGCTGAAGTGATAAAAATAAAGTTACAGCACCCCAGTCATTTCCCTTTTTCCTCTGTGCTTCACCTACTGCTTGCCTTGAACAACACGTCAAGTCCATCATACTCAAGAACAAAGTCAGAAAGGAGACATCCCACACAGCAAATAAAGCATCCCCAGAGGTTTGCATGTCAGACCCTCAATTGGAATAAACTGAAGTTAAAGGGAAGAGAGGGTTCAGATCTGGTAAGACTATAATCCTGTGAATCTTAATATTAGATTTCATTCTACAAATTCTGAGGGTTTTATTTTTTACTCATAAAAGATTATTTGGGTTCAAAGCCCCCACCTTCTCCCTCCCACTGAAGTCACTGTAAATTCAGCCTTATGCAGTGTACCTAGAGTGCTTTTCTGAGAGAGACACTGGTGGGTGGAAACATGATTTAATTGCTCACACACCCAGACTTACTGTGGTCAAAAATCCACTAGCTAGCGAAAAGATCCTCTCTCATCTAAATTCTACACACACGCGGGGCACTGCAACATGCCCACTCAGCAGGAAAATTCCTGTTTCTTTCTTAATAAAATCACCAGTGCAGAACTGGCTTTAAACTTCCTGGCTATACTCGGACACCTGTGGTGCACAGGTCCCAAGGAAACCCAGCAAGGGGATCCTCTGGGACCCCCCAAAACCAAGTGAAACACATCTTACACCCAGTAGCATAGCACAGATGCAATCGATGTCTTGGGCTCATCCTTCAGGCGTAAAACACAATAATTGTTTCTCTGGAATCACAGTTGTTTCACATAAGGAACGGTTTTATGCAACGAAGAAGACAGAATAGTTGCAGGGACACAAATCCTGGGTATATCATTTAATCCTGAGGTGTCTCTGTTATCACTTAGGCCCCAGAACTGTTTCAGAGGTGCTATTGATAACAATATGTGAGTATTTTAGGGCTTTTTAGGTTTTTTGTTTGTTTGTTTGCTGTGAGGTGATGGAAGGATATTTATCAGCCAAGTCAGGTTCATCACTGTGCTGTCAAGAAGCTGTTCAACATCTAAGTGGATATTGCACCTGTGTACGATCAGTGATGAACACATAACATCAATTTCTGAATGATCAGCCTCCTTCTAAACTTGTTGGTAAAGGCGCAGAATAAAGACAGCAGCTCTAGAGACCAGGGCAGAAAAAGGTTTAGAGCAGAAAGTTAAAAAACAAAAAACCAGAATTTTCATAGCATAAAGACAGAGCCGGGTGTAAGGAAGCCCAGCAACTGATTAAAAGAAGTCTAATCTGCTCCAGAATCTCATTTTGATTATATAAAACCTCAAATCAGCAAGACTTTGGGGGGAGGAAGCCTGGCCTCACTGTTTTGTCCCACTTTGCCCAGACATCACAAGATTTCTTTACTGTTGCGCTCGACTTCTGTGTCACAGACAATAAAAGCTTTGTGAAAGAAAAAAAAGATCACATTTTCCATAGCCAGAACCAACATACATTTAAACTGACACTAACAACTACCTTTGATGGATTAACGCTCAATCCTAGAAAGATATTTATATCCAAACTGTGGAAGCCTTGCATACTATGAAACCAACCATTTTTAAAAAGTCATGGCTTTTGTTGAAGATTGCATTTAGAAATGAGAATTCTTTAGAAGAAAATCCATTCAAGTCTTGTTGGAAGTACATCCGTTTGTTTTTTCTGTTGGTATTTTTTTCTCAAGGTTTCAAGCCATAAAGTTTTGTACTCCACTCTATGCTATAGGAATCTGTGAAACTTAATTACATTTACTGTTACAAAAAAGGGTTTATGAACTTTTGCCTTTGGGCAAAAATGTTTATTTCATTGCCTTTGTTATTCATTCTTTTCAACTCCAGTGCCTTTGAACTTTTCAGCTGCACAGAGTTATCACCGTTGCACAGGAACCAGGAACTGTACTCCCGAGATGCAAACCACAAGTTGAAGAAAACGAAGGAGGCAAAGATATATGAGTCGTTATTTTGGCCACCCTTTGTGCCATTAAAATCTCATTTTCTGCCTATTAGAATGCCCTCTCCCTGCTTAGGCAGTGGTGATAGTCAGTGATTAGTGTGTAATTGAGTATAATTGTCTTTTCACTTTTCATTTGTGTCATTCTGAGCTTCTCTCTGTTTTTCTAACCACTTCGAGGAAAAAAAGGGTGGAAAGAAGATAAAGCTGTTAAAACTCTCAGTTTCAGCCCTGAAGAGATTCCTGATTGTAATTATAGATTGCATCCTCTTTGTGACTTCTCAGAATTTAGTGGACATCTCTTTCTGAGCACCTGGGCAAAGCTCTAGCTAATAAAATAAACTACCGTCTATTCAAGTTTAACTAATAATGTCAGCTTCAGACAGATGCCTCATGTAGGAAAATTTAACCAACCTTTTGACACTCAATTATCAAGGCAATTTATTAACGTGATTTCCTAAGAAGAGCTCATGCAAATTAGAAAAACAATTATGGTAGTCATGCGTTTATACATTGCCGAAGAGCAGTAATGCTCCTAATTTATGTATTTATAACTCGATTATAGCTCATCTCAAAGTGTAGTGTTCAGCCCTCAGAACTCTCCGAGCACCACTTGCCTGCAGTTTTCCCGCAGTATCTGGTAAAGCCTTTGTGAGGTTATCTTAAAGAGATTTTATTCACGCAAAAGCTACAAGATCTACTTTCTGTACCTAGCACTGGATCTTCAGGAAAATAGCAGTATGTTACCAGTACCTAACAACTGAACGTAAACACAAACCCTGTATGATTACTTTATAAATCACTTGAAATTAAATATAAGCTATGACTCTTGATTCAGCCAGTAGGAAGAAAAAAATAAAAAAAGAAGGAAACTAGCAAACTGAAATCATGTGGCTTGTATAAAGAATACATTATGGTTTAAATTTGGCAATTCATTATACTGTGGCCTGAGGGAATAGACTCTTTGGTTCTGGTATACAGCAAATCCTCTGTCTGAAAACACAGGACTGACCTGAGGTGAAAGGCCATTGCCAATGGCAGGGTTCATGGGATTTGAGGGCCCGGACGGAGGCACAAAGCTGTCTGTATAGCTGGAAAATCCATGCCTGGTGCTGGGTAGGCAATAGGCAGAGCTGCTCTCTGGGTTTGAAGGGAGGCTGCTTTGGTGTACAGTGCTTGGAGGGAGAGGCTGAGGTCTATGGACTGTACTGCTTGGATCAGACACGGCTGGAAGGAAAAGAAACACGTTGATCATTTCCCTCCTCTTTTTCTAGCGTAATAAGTTCATTATGTGAAACTCAACTTGATATAATTTCATCAGAACCTGCATGGAAGTACTGATTAACTAGAATGGTAAGCCTTCAACATTGCTAGATATCTGGCTGGCCAGTAAAATTACATGAAAATTCCATGAAATCGTCATTATTAAATAGACCATAAAAGCCAAAACAGACTCTCGCAGCTTTTGGACAATTCTCAGCAAGTGCATTGCTTAGAATTGACACCACAAAATTATATATAACATATGAAAATAAATATATTTTAGATGATTTATATAATTATATATAAGCACATACACACATATAAGCTTACATATAAAAGAAAAGCTTAATTTGTTTAGAAGGCAGGCTTTCCCTTTCTGGTCACAGCACAGAAATTCTGCTGTGATTTGTAGTGAAGCTAACAATGGATAGGAAAAGTCCTGGGCTTCTGAAAATTCCATTGCTCAGATAATCTGGCAACAACATTCAACAGCAGTTCGCATAAAAATCTCACAGAGGGATCGAGGAGGATACAGTAACTTGGCTTATACAATCTCTCCTGTAGGGATTTTCTTTAACAGCAAAATCTAGTAAAGACTAGATTTAAAGATGTGTTTCCTTTGCTCCAATCTACCAATGTTCACAGAATTTCTGGTAAGGTTATGACCAATTTTTACCATGCTGAGACTTGCCACTATCTGATGCAAAACAGTGGTCTGAATAGCTGATTATTTCCACTGGGAAAAGCTGCGAGTACTTAACTGAAGTTTCAGTGCATCACTATCAGAAGCAACCAAGAGGACAGGACACAACTGCTGTGTCTTTCACACCACACCTCAGCAATGCATAAGACTATTTTTTCTCTAAAGATTGTACGTTTCACATGGAACCAGCTCTTTCTTGCAGCAAAACAAACTAGAATCCTTACATATTTTAAATGAGCAGACTTGCAAGGTCATCACTGAGGCAGTCCCTAAAGTAGCCGATGTTCTTTTTTCTACATTTTTAGAAGAAAATGTTTCTGCAGTGGATCAGCACGTGAAGCCCCCAGTAGCACCCTCTAGCCAAGTACCTGTTTGCTACTGTACCTTGCGGTATGGAGGTGGGCTGATAGGATGGCTCAGAGAGCTGGTATGTCGGCAGAGTCGGCATGGCGCTGGGTGGAAACCCTCCTGGGATCAGGTGGTTGAAAGCCATCAGTTGGTTGGCTCCTGCCTGCTTCCTCCATCTAGCACGGCGGTTGCTAAACCAGACCTACAAATGATTTAATTAGGCATATTTGATTTCTGTACATTTAATAAAGGTGCATCAGAAATAATGGCATCATATTTAAAATGCGATCAGTGCCTCAGAAGAGAGTGAGAGAAGGTGTGCACTGGGCATATCTGCCATCAGCTCAGAGCTCCTAGACGCTCAAAGAGCCCTTGGCACACACTTTCATGGTTCAACAGACAGGAAGCAGGAATCCCAAAGCCCAGTTTCCTCTCAACTGCAGCCTCCTGAGAAAGAAGCTGACTAATGTTTTCAAGCTTTAGTGCCTTTAATAGCTATTAATCACTGTCCTTATGTGCCAGATTTAATGAGAAAGGGAAAACATCTCTCCATTTGATCTGACTGCCAGCCAAAGCTATTAGGTCTGAATTGTTTTGTTTTTGCATTCAAATTGCTGACAAGTCAGCAGCATCCCTTGAAGCGCTGTTGGAAGGTGCTTATATATATATATATGTATATATATGTGTGTATATATGTATATATATATATATGTATGTATGTATGCTGGAATGTTATGTTGCCCTAATTATCAACAGAACTTTAAGCTTTTAATTTGAAAAACAAAAGCTCTGCATACAAATACACAAAGCCCACACAGCGAGTTTTCATGTATTCTGTATGTACAAAGCATCTCTCAATAAACTCAACATTAACACTAGATCAGAATTTCAGTACTAGATCAGTATTTCAGAACCAACCACTCTGAAATCTGTTCCCAGGACAGGGTATGTAGCCAATGGGTTTTGGATTAGTGGATCAATTCAGCTATAAATCTGCTTTCTACCAACAAGTGATTCCTTCACATCATTCTCAGCTCATGCTCTAAGTTTTCCAAGCCTTTGATGGCTCTTATTACCTACAAGAAAGGAAGAGACAAGATCTTACTGACACAGACAGTAAGAGCTGCAGCATGTAGGTTAATACTGGTATCAGTGGTGACTGCATGTCACAAGTCTGAAGGGCAGGCAAGCACAGCAGGGGTCCCCAGGCCTGGCGTGCGTCACCAGTGCCTTGCTGCAGGTTTAGAGTATCTTCTAGGTTAAACCTTTTCCATGAGGAGGACAACTGCAGGAGAGAAAGGCTTTTACATTTTGTAAACAGACATATTATTGAGCGTAATTGTAGATTGTGAAGCAGCTACATCTGATCAATTAGAAAAGATGCTAACAGTGAGCTAAGGTCTCACACAGTACGCCTGCAAAGCCTGCAGGCAGTGCAGCCTGAAGGCCAGGAGGCACACTAGCTGCTGAACCACAAGTAGAAGTACTTGTAACAGTAAGTGAGGTTTCAGATCTGTCACCCTTCCAGTGAGCAGCCCACACCAGCTTATGAATCAGCCATCACAGACTGCATTTCCAGGTGTAACATTACAGGCCATAAGCTGCCTTTATATGAGGGCGTAGAACATTTTGAACTCCCTTGCTGATATTGCAGCCTGAATTTCTTACTCCTCAGACCTCTTCCACATGCTTATGTCGCTCAGAGCCCACCAGTCTCACGCTCCTGTTGCAGTGTCCTTTGAAGATAACCAAAAAGAAGGAAGGGGGAAATATTCTGAAGAGGGAGAAAGGGGCTCTCTGAAGAGCCGAAGTGCTCTTAGGAAGGATAATGGAGGTCACAGAGGGAGTAGGGAAGAGTGAACACACATTGTAATTAGCCCACCCAGGTCATTAACTGTTGCTTTCTCCATGACACTCTGCCTTCTTCAGGTCAATAGGGTTATCCAGTGATCTTCAAATGCTTTGGGAACCTTGCTGAACGCCACTGTGTGGATTTCATTGAGGAAAATGGGGCAATGAGATTTTATTTTTTCTACAGATAAGGGTCTGTCTTCTGGCTCTAGGTCTTTCTTAAAAACCGAGTCAGATCTGAAACTGGAACTCAGCAGCAGCATTAATGCCAAGTGTTATGCTTTTATTTGCAGACTGTAGGTCTTGCCCACATTTAGCTCATTTTGTAGACGAGTGCTTTCCCAGAACCACAGAGGTGCACTGGCCATCACAGGCAGGGACATGCTCGGCAGTACCCAGAAGCCCAGGTCAGCCCGCAGTGAGCACATGCACAAGCTCGTGTTGGCCATGTGGCTGTGCTACCATTGCTGAGCCAACCAACGTGACTTCACCAAAACACTCAAAACAGCAGAGTGAGTTTCTACCAAATGATCCCCTGCAGAACAGGGCTACAGGAGTTTGTCCCACACAAAGAATCTGCCCTTTTGCAGGCAAATCTTAAACAAGATTTAAGCCCTTTTGCAAACACCAAGGACTCACTGCCACAATAACCATGTGCGCTTTCTGCTGCCCAGTGATGGAAATGCATCTTAGCAGCAAGCACAAGGGGCATCATCCATGTATGTCCTTGTTTTCCTTCAATTTTAATGGGCTTTGGGTCCACCTTGGTAAAAGCAAAAAGGATTTATCATAAAAATGACCATAAGTATGGCCCCAACAGTTCCCATCACACATCTTCACAAGTGAACACGCTGAAGCTCTGATTTCTGGGTGTTTTAACACAAGGATTTTTACTGCCTAGCACAGCCCAGCCCTTCTGACATGATGGCCAGTGTCTGAAACATGGTGGGTCTAACCTAGATCCGTAAAGTAGAGATGTGGTTTACCACAGTGTTTAACTCCTACTTCACACCAAGTACCCGCAGACCTCGAGTGTTGTGTGAGGTAGAACACAAAGAGGAAACAGTCTAACAGTAAGAAGGAAAAGGAACACAAAGAAAGTGAAATAGGAGAGTTAAAACATTGAAAAATCAAATTAATAAAGTCAAGACGAAGTGACTCTAAGCTAAATAAGTCAAACATTTTATTTATGTTTTATGTAATATTTGTTAAAATGAGTCAGATGCCAAACTTTATGCAGAAGCAGCTATACACTTTATAGGTTAAGTGAAACTATACCTTTTTAAAATCATGTTATTCTACTTAGACTACATTCAGCTGCCTTAATTTATTCTGAAAAGACCAGGAAAAAAAATTAATCAACACCTATGAAAAATCCGCATGCATCGTTGCCTCTAATTAAAGAAATCTTGAAAAATTTTGCCAATATTGAGACAAGGCAAAAATAATTACCACAAACCACTGTGTATGCTCAGAAGCATACTGTAAATACCCAGGGAAATGCTTTCTTTTGTTTGTTCATTTCCAATGTTATTGAAACATTTCCATTCAGTAAATTTCATCAAAATGACAAAATCCCCACGTTATGAAGTGGACTTTTCAAATCTAGCAGATTCCCCATGGCATATTACTGCTCTTCTACAGCCTCACTTCTGAGCAAACCAATCGCCATCTTTGTGCTGCAGTCACCATGACCATGCTGAATTCCCTCATGGTCGCAAAGCAATAGATATTAGAGCTTCTGCCTTTCAGAGACTCAAAATCCAGCATTCCTACACCAACAGACCCGCATCAGAAGAAATTTGACCTGCCTGTGCTAGGGCCTTAGCTCTAAATTAGGTCAGCATTGTGCTTGGTGTTGTGCAAACACGTGCATGGGCAGAGGAAAGGCAGTCTGCTGGGTGACCCCAGCACCCAAAGCGAGGCCGTGCTCGCAGCCAAGGCACGTTCGTGTTGGTGAGACTTTGGCTCCCCAGCTTCAGTGTCACTTTCAGAGATGGAATGTAAATTACTCTGACGATTTGGAAACAAAGCTTAACCGCAGAGTCTGGCCAAAATTTACATCTCTGAAGGCCTTGAAAATAGAACTGAAGAAGAGTGAGAGTATAGTGCAAAAGAAGAAAAAAGTGTAATTTAAAGGAAGTAAGCATTGGAGACCCAATTTTTCACACATCTGGAACTGGATTGACAAAAAAGAAATCACTCTGTAATATAGAATATTAAATAAGTATAATATAATTTTGTATGTATATATTTTGCAGTGCTGTTGAATGGATTAAGTGACCTAATAAGTTTCTCCCATTTCTGCTTTCTTATATTCAGATCCTGCTTTTTATTATCATTTTTCCTTTAAGTATTTTGCAAGCGATCGTGCCAGCATCTTACTTTGTTGATCTCAACAGGGTACTCCTTAAGAGATGCATTTATTCACTTGGGAACATAGCAGTGTAATCAGCCCTGACATCTCAACAGCCTGATCACAAACATAGAGTGCTCGATGTGCTTTTAAGGGAAAAACATCTCTAAACCACCAGCACAAAACATCTGAGATGTGAATTCTGCAGGAAACTCGCGGATATTTTGTTAGAACGCAGCCCTGACCATTGCAAGCGTAAGTGCCAAAAGCATGCAAAGTCAAAAGACTGAGCAATTGTTAGCGGCGCTTCTCATTTCAGCCAAAGGGCAATTTTCCTCCATTTGCCTCCTGATATTTTCCACATACCTGCCTCCTTGCCATATTCCCACCTCTTCCTTCCTCCAGAAAGCAAAAACAAACTAAGAAATGGAGGGAATGAGGACTTCCAACCACCTCCCAGCGTGATCCAACATACTCAGCTCTCACACATTACTCTGCCTCAGTTCTGCACAACTACTTTTAAAACACAACATCTGAGTGGTTCTGCTACTCAGTAGTACTGATTAATAAACACAATGAACTGTGTAGTTATAAATTAAAACACCACTAATTTGAGCACATAGGCAGTAGGGACCAGAAAAATGGAATCAAAGATCACATCCTTTCTTCTCCTTTATATTTATAAATGTCTTTTTGGGCCTGCGTGTGTTTGTAGTTGGCTAATTTATCTGTATGAATTCCTGCTTTACCTCAGGAAAAAGAAAATAATATTGCAATTGGAAGGTTATCTACTACAAGAGTGCACACAGCGTTTTCTTTCTCTATCCTATATATGATGCAAGAGGGACAGCCTCAAAAAGGGGCACTATAAATTTTCCATAAACCACATCAGGAATATCTGTAAAGATCTGCTGAGAGGTCTTAAATGTTTCTGAATCCATCCCACATTCCTTTACCCCATCTCCCCATAGGACCATGCAGCTGGAGCACGAGCTCAAACCATTCCAGAGGAGCTGAGTGCAAATAAAGATTTTTTTTGGCACAGGTCCCTCCTCCCCTGATTTCCCAGTGAATGCTTCTCACTGTTTGCTACTGAGAAGAGACTGTTAAAGCTAAGAGATTGGACTTCAGATCTTTCAAATCCTACCAGCAGCTTAAGAGTCGTCATTGCTTCTCTCCCCTTTCCCTCCTCTATCTTCTCCAAACCTTCTCTTCCTTTCCACATGTCACAGTGAACAGAAACATGCAATCACATCTCTAAAATAGTAAAATATTCCTACAGTTTTTCTTCTGGCTGCACGAGACTTCTGAGCCCTTAGGACTTCTATTTACTGAAGCTGTGATGAGCTTTTTACAACAGCTTACCACAGGGTTGACACGAGAATGTACAAACCCATCTCCAGCCTATAGGTTGAGGCCCCACGCTGCTGCCAAATTCACCCGGTTCATCCAGGACTGAAAATAAGCCTGGTGCGGGAAGGCAGAGGTGGCCAGAGGAGACACTACCCACTTCATTCCTTATGCGTTGTTTGTTACAGAAACCGTAACCGTGCCTCTCTGAAGCTCAGAAGGAGCCTTTGATCTTTATCTACAGTGGGGAAAATTTCACTTTTGGAATTAGCCCCCAGCTTGATTCAGTAAAAATAGGCCAGAGACCTGAAGAGTCTACACTGCAACTTCATGATGGCTTACTGAGTTTCTATTGAAAGTTTATGAGTTTAATTCACAGTATGGAAAGGTGTAACTTCATATTAAAGAGGAACACTTTTTTTTCTTTTTCTTTTTTTTCTTTTTTTCAGGGCCACTTTAGGATTTGACTTAAGTTTTTGAGTGGTGTATGCTGAGTGCACAACACCAACTAACTTTTCCTTCCTGACGCATCTAATGTGCAGAAAAGAGCAGGGTGCCCTTGGAAGAGGCAGCAGAGGCTGTCCTGTTTCCACATGACATCTAGGCTCAAACATGAGGGAGAGACTCCCAAGGTCCTGGAACACAAAGGCACTGTAGGAGGAATTCTAGGGAGTATTTTAACTTCTTTTTACATACAGTGCTTAAGAACACGTGATAATTACAGTTATAGATCTTGTGATTCTTGCAACATGGAGCTTGTTTCAACATTTCTTACCCCAAAAGCCTTTCCTGTCCCCACAATTTAAATACGCAAATAACATTAACAGTGTAAAGTCTGTTTTCAGTTGCTTGTAGCTTTCAAAAAATTCCCCTTAGGGGCTGAAACATTCTTAATTTGATCTCAACCCAGAGGTGGCTTTCCCCACCCCCTCCAACCAGCCTGCTTAGAAACACGTGGCTGGCCACCCTTCAGCAGTGAGAAAGTGAGAAAAAAGACAGTTTGGATGTTTAAGACTCTTCCTTTCACAAGTGTTCAGAGATCACCTTGGGAATAGAAGGAAAGAGTACGCTACAGGAGTGGCAGTTAGAAAAAGCAAAACTTGGAGCAACTGAAAGAATATCTCATTCGTTCTGTTGTAATCAGTTAAGTATTAATTAGCTAACATCCTAGACAATGTAAAACAACTCTATGAGATCTGTCATTATAGAAAATCCTATTAGAAGATCTCAAGAGAAAAAAAATAATGTTCGAATCTCACCCAGATTCAGACTGCAATGACTACATTATACTCTTGTACACAATCTTTGATCAAGTAGCAGTCAAAGAGGTCTTTGTGTATATATCCATATAAAATTTGGTATCTCTGATCTCTGTCATACTCTTACCAAAAAAGAAATGTGACTAAGAAAGCTTGAATGCTGCATCAGTATGGCTCTCCCGCCCTCTCAGGCTCAAGTCTCTTAGGGTTATTTCCTTTCACAGGTCTTCTTTTATTTCATGCCCATCATAGGTGGCTATTTTAAGGGGGCTGTAGAGAGGTGCTGAATGCTGATAAGGAAAATCCTGTATCCCTTAATCCACTGCTAAAACACTCTGCCAGCCCTTCAAGGGTACCAGACAGATGGAGTGTACTACAAAACTACACACAGGCTGGCTACTTCAACCCCGGCTCATCTCAAAGCCAGAAAGGTTTTGTTCTGGTGTTTCAATCATTGATTGACTGGAAACTTTCTTCCATGCTGGGTTAGGCAAAATATCCATATGTCAGAGGTACTGGGGAATTTGTGTGGCTATAGATCATAGGAGTGGTGTGAGACAAGATGCGTCTCAAGGGAACCAAGGAAGCCATAAGGAATGTAAAAAGTCACAGGGTTAAAGCCACATTAAGACAGCTGTTATGTTAATGAGAGTTCTGCTTTTCTTCTAGCTGTGGGTCATTGATTTAGAAAAACACGAACAAGGTCTTTTTCATTTTATCGTATCTTTGCACTGAAGCTCACATAAACCATCATATCCTACATCCAGTTTGTCTTGCTAAGGGGACGTATGTAGGAAGCTATTTTTATTATGCTTGTGCATGGATGATTTCCAGGGCTTGATTTGGTCTTACCTGGCCCAAGTTTAGATACAGAGCTGTTTTGCAAGCATTATACATAGTAAACATTTTAAGAAGAGAGTCATGCACCACTGAGTTTGCCCTCCAGACAAATTCATCCATACATCTGATTTTCTCTCACAGTCATAACAAACACTTGCAAGAAATTTGGTCTGAAGTCTTCCGCAAAAACATCTAGCAGGTAAAACTGACAAAGTCAGGATTCTTCAAGATAGATACTCAGTAAATGCAGGCAGCTACAATAGGCACGCTTGTCTTACAAGGTCGGAGGGATATTCTGAATCGCCTATTTCAGTTTGCTGAGTCTGAATGCCTCAGGCTGAGTTTCAAAGGGTCAAACCATAAAAACAGCTTCACCAAAGCTGCCAAATTCACCTGGATCCTTGGTCGGCACACAAGTTACTGCTCATTTTTCTTGTCAGCTAACCACATATTTGCTTACGAACACTTTGGATTGATTTGAACTGGACACTCTTTATCAAATCCTTCTTGGATGTCAATTAATGAAAGAGCATCAGAGGATTCTCCCTGCAGTACTAAACATCTCACAGGTCACGATTCTGTGTTGTGAATAGAGCAAGTCTTAATCGGAACCTGAACTCTTAGATCCAGTTTATTCCAGAAATATTTGGCTTCTAGTTGCCAATTTTGGACATCTGAAAATCCAGATTCATGCTTTTTTTTTTTTTATAACTTATATCAATCCCATTATTCACTCACTCCTTCAGCACTTGTTTTAGACAATCCAGATCTACGTGAAGCTGTGAAGACCTAACAGTTGTTTGAGGGTTTATTTTGTTTTGAATTAAGCAGACAGTGGGTATAGAAGAGTTGTTACAAGGTTTAAATCAAGTCAACTTCAAAAGTTAACCTAATAGTAAACTGTAGATACTGCACCAGTTACCATGCTTGCTTGCATGGCTCTATAAACACGTCCTTTTTCAAATGTTTTTTCTCTCCTCTGTTAATGCCTGAAAGACCCAAACAGCAACAGATGAAATCAGTTACATAACTATAAGCTGGCACAACAGCTGAACTGATTGTATGCAGAGTGCTGTCAAATGCATAAAATAAACAAACTGGGATAACAGACCTTCCTCTGTGAAGGCTGACTACGCTGTTGTTTTTAAAAGTTGGAAAATCACTGTCCACATACAGATGTAAAAACCCCTAAGGCTGTACATATTGTAGCTTCACGTTTTCCTTCTAACCTAGAGCAGGATCGTGTGAGAATACTAAAGGACTGTCGCATTAATAGGAACTTCCCTTTGTTAGGCAGCCTTTAAATTCATACCTGAACTCGAGCTTCCGTGAGTTTGGCTCTTTGTGCGAGTTCTTCCCGAGTATAAATGTCAGGGTAGTGTGTCCTCTCAAAAGCTCTTTCCAGCTCTTCCAGTTGCTCTGCTGTGAAGGTTGTCCTGCTGCGACGCTGCTTTCTTTTTAAGGGTAAGTCTGGTTCAGAATCGATATCAGAGCCTTCATCAGACTGGGCTGCTGATGCTCAAAATGAAAAATAAAAATAAAACATTAGCTTTAGTTGAAGAAAAAAAAAAAAAAGATGTATCGCTGATATCTTGTGTCGAAAAAGTGCTTTTATCTCCGTGACTCAGAACTGAATCAGCAAACTTCAAAACAGCAAATAAATGGGGAAACAAATCAGAGTTAAATGTTATGCCCTGCAAGTGTGCTCAAGCCAAAAGGATAGCAATTCAGTTATGAGTTTAGCACCTTTTCCTGACCAAAAAATATATAAGGACCTCTGGAAATCTTTTTGAGTGAATGAATTAATCAATTTCTTCATTTTAACTCCAATAATTTTCAAGCTTAAAAACCTGAAGCAGTTCTTTCATCTAATCAGACATCAGTGCAGCCTTCTTCCCTTATCTGCAGCACAGGTGCAAACATCTGTCACACTGTGTGCACTTTGCAACTTAAACATATAGATGCACGTGCATGAGACTTTCTCTACAGATCTATAATTAAATCCTTATTGCTGAGATGGTTATGGAAGTGATGACAAAGCTATGGGGAGCAGCAATGAAGAAATTAATTCTCCTGCATATTCAAATATTTCCTTATGTCTTATGTAGTATTCATCCTACACTCTGAGTGGTACTGGTGTATCTTGGCACACTTAAGCATTCCTGCTCATTTGCAGCTTACTTGCCTGCCTTAGGACCACCTAATAACATTAGGACAGTCCAGACAAGTGTTAACTCAAAAAAGAAAGCAAAAGTTGTACAGAGAAGTCCTGTAAAAATAGCTCAGAGCAGTATTTTTTTTTTTCTTGATTCTTCCTGTTACTGAAGTAAGGAGATACATGAAACAACCAAAACTGAAACATGCAGACGACTTCACTTTCTTTGCCTTACAGTTCTTCATTACTCCTCACAGGCTTGGGAGGCTTCCCAGCACAGGCAATGGCTGTAGGCAGACGCAGGTGTGTGCCAATGGCTCAGCCTCCAGCAAGCATTCCAGGATGTGACCACAGACCAGCCCAGATGTTGGACCAGAGGTCTCTCTCACTGTGCCCTGAGCTGGTACTTAAGGAGGGTCATCAAGAAACACATAGGAAGCAAGCCACTGATATCACAGGAGGCTGACAAGAGGCTCATAGAGGCAGTGGCATGCAAGGTTTCAAGCACTCACCCCACATTCAGCTGCCCCTACATCAAAGCCCTGTGGCACTGCCCTAACCTTGCTGACAGTGGAGTGAACACCATCCGCAGCCCAGTTGGGCTGAGCCCATAGCTACAGCTGTGATGAGGGCAGCAAAGCCTCTTCTAGTACCCGACCACATTCTCTTTCTCCAACAAACTCATGAACCACACACACACACAAAAAGACTTCCAAAGTCAGTCTTCACTTGCATATGCTGCTGTCCCAGGCAACAAGCATTCCTTCCTCCCCAAGCCTTCAAGGGAAACCACCTAAAGAGGGCAGACACTCCCCAGTGATGATGAAACTGCTTGTTCTGTGGAAATGCAAGCACTGCTTCTACTGCTTCAATGATTCCAAATAAATTATTGATAGAGACATTGATTTAGAATAATCTTCTTAACGTGATTTATTTGAAAGTAACTGAGAACACAAAGCCAGAACAGAAACCACTGTTCCTCAAGCTGCAGCTCAGACCCTTCACCTCTTTCAGTTATAGCTGTTTTCCATTTCCAATTTCACTCAAGCTGTTCAAATTAATAAATACACCTAATCTGTTTATTTAGTCTTACAGCATGGGAAAGAAAGAGTGCTTTTACAGACAACTCCACTGAAGAGTTTATTAATTTCTGCATAGAAAAAAAACAATAATTACTCTAGCCAAGAGGCTCTTCTGTGAAAGCTATCTTCACTGTCCAGACACCATAAGTATTTTGGACCCAACATACACCAGGCGTCAGCAGAAACCTCCACAGAGCTCAACACAAGCACATAGTGGGGACATCCAACTCTGAATCTTCTACTTGTGTGGAAGCTTTACTCCAAATAAAACTGAATTTAGCTGTTCTGGAGAATATCGTCCCTCCTGACAAAGGGGAATGAGCAAAACATCCTATCCCAAGTAGTTCAAGCTCATTCCTCCTAGAAGTCGCAAATCTAGGGCATCCCAGGATAAACAACAGATTGAGATAGTGACAAATCCCAAATCTTCAGTTGGAAACCCAACCCTAGTGAGTCAGTGACACCTGCCTTCCTGGTTCAGAAACAAAGAAAACACAGGACTTTTTAAAGAGATCGTTTCCCTGTGTTGCCTCAGATACCCATGACACCTACATGTGCCTGAGTGAGGCAAACTAACTTAAATGGTGCAATTCAGAGTGGATATTTATCACACTATGTCTGCCCTGAACACCCTCAACTAACTGGGTGGGGGTATCAGGAAGGCTATAATGATCTTTCTAAAAATATTTCAGAAAAATTTAGTGAAAACTTACAATGTTTCCCTGCACCCTCAGTTCACACAGGGGTGAGAACAAGAAGCTGACTTGATTTCAGTTTAGCTTTACTTTACAATAAGCATTATATGAAATGCACAAAGGTACTCCAGTCAAAAAAACTAACACTGAACAAAGCATCCAAGAGTCCAGATAATGTGTCTAACACAAATGCTAACATTTAGAGATAAAGTAATGAAACTCAAGTAGTGAGAAAATACATATCCAATTAAATGGTTTTCATACCCGTCTGATTTCATCAGTTTTACCTCTGCCAGGCTTGGCTACCAGGAGCAGCCTTACTGAAAGCTGACTTCCTTTGTCTTGGCTGATCTGCAATACTAAAAATCAGACAAATGTAATCTCAAAACAGTAACTATATGTCTCTGCAACAGACTACAATATTTTTATTTCCTGTGAAGTGTTTTTAAATAGCATTAGTTTTAAGGAAGTTTCTATCCTTATTTTTTTTATTAATAAAATACTATTATTAAGTCTTCGTACAGGTGAGAAGCCTACCAGAGCTTTGGCTAAGCACACAAATTGGACAAACCTCAGCCTTTGCAGTATTTATTTGCCATCAGCTCTATAGCCACAGCCTATGGCCCTCTTACTGAGTTAATAGAAGCACTAACTTCCACGGCATAACACCACTCAGCACAGGAAAAGGTGGTTGTTTTTAGCTATTTCCACCTCCACAGACCCACGCTTTGTGTATTGCTAACATTCACAGCTGTCCTAACGATCTGAGCGCTCCAACCCTGCAGGCTGTAAGCATGGCTCCCAGCCTCTCTCCTCCCTGCATGGAGCACCACCGGGGCGGCAGCCCAAAGCACCACCAGTAGCTGAGCCGTGACGTTTAATTAAGGAAGAAATTACAGCATTAAAGGGCAATCATTTGTCCCGCAGCCCCTCACGACCTGCCTGGTGGCCTGAGGAGAGGCTGCACCCTGGTTAGCGCAGTGGCAGGAGGAAGGCCCTGCTCAGCTTCACAGGTCACGTGGAACTCTGCAATTATCAGCTTTCCAAACACTGTAAATAGACGTGTCGGGGCAAAAACCAAATGACAAAATAATGCACAAGAGGTCATTCCCTGGATTGTTTCTCCTCTCAGCAAGACATTTCATTTGAATAATTAAATAACAAAAACATGACAACCATTTAAAAACCATACATGATAGATGCAGCACACTGCACTCCGCAGAGGCGGGCAGAGGGCCGCCGTCCCACAGCCTGCCATGGCACAGCTCCTCTGGCAGCCGCTTAATAAAACGTTTCACTGCCCTTTCTTCCAAGCCCCTAGACAGGTTGTCTGGGCTGGGTCTGGCCAGAACACGGCACGAGCTGTGCAGGCCGCAATCCCAGCACCACGGCTGTGGCCCCAGCACCTCCGTGTGTCGGCCACGCTGCCGGGTGCCGCCGGGCAGGAGGGGATGTGGGTGACCTCCAGCGTGTCGGCTCGGGTGCAGGCGAGGAGGAGCACGGCAGGGCCGCCACCCCCACACAGACCCGCGGCAAATGACAAATGACACTTTCTCTTTGTGATCTTTGGGATTTTTGTTGACTTATTTGGAGGCTTTTGTTGGGTCCTAAGAAATGGCCTGTGGCTGAGGCCCATTCTGCCGATTTCCACGCTCCATCTGTGGTATCCATCAGCAAGGCCCTCGCCCGCATTCAGGGCTCTGACACCTGCCTGGCAGGATGCAGGCGGCACAAAGGAGGCGGCCGGGCCGGCGGGCGGGGGGCCGGGCGGCCGGGGGAAGGGGACGTGCAGCAGGGGTTAATCCACGCTCCCCGGCCTGAAACCAGCACCTGGAGGCGGCCCCGCGAGACCTCTGCCCACGCCGGGGCCCAGTGCTGTTGCAGAGGAACTGAAAAGAGAGGAAGAAGAGGAAGCCATGGCAGGATCTGGGCTGCAAGGCTCACCCCGGCACTCCCTACAGAAAGCCCTGTGCTCACAGCCAGGCCAGATGTTCCCCGGGACCCCCACTTGCACTGGGGCAGGCCCTCAGCAGCAGGCATGGGAGCAGTCGACAGACCAGAGATACTCTGCGAGTCCTTTCTTTCCTCAAAATCAAATCCACAGGAAAATAAAATAGCAATGTTACTTCCTACCAGCATCTCCCTACCATCCTTCCCTCTCCTCCTGCTATGGACTGGCATTTGCATACAAAATATAATTAAAGCTCTAGAGTCAAGCAAGCATCTCACTGCCAGCCCTCCGCTTTCCTGCACTTTCTGGGAGAAATGCGAGGCCAGGTCCCTCTCCCCCTCCCCACCACAGCAAGGGGCCATCAGGAAGGGCATGGCCTGCCAGTTCTGTGCCTGTCAAACCTGGGCAAATGAGGCCTGACACTCAACAAATCCCCCAGTGCCGCAGCCCCCGTGCAGGCTGAGCAGTAGCCGTGAGCATGGCTGGCAGTGGGGACAGGTACTGGAGGCCTGTGGTTGCCACATGTGAGCTGTTTTGGACCCTCAACAGCCGGATGGCACCTTTAGCTGAGATCGAGCCCAAAGTTTAGAAAAGCACCCCAAAACTGAGGGCTGCGGTGCTCCCACCAAAGCACTTCTGGCAAGTTTAGCAGGATCCCAAGCTGCAATGTTATCCAGTTTACAGGGAGATTTGGCACCCCAAATTTCACCCTGCTAGAGCACAGCCAAGGACTTGTTAGCAGTCAGACTCCTCTGCCTTGATGGAAAAGTAAATTTTGAAAAACAAAGAACAAGAAACCACAAAGGACTCCAGTGGGGTTAAGATAAGATATACTAATGCTACTGCATGTTCCTGTTAAAAAAGTGAAAAATTAAGATCAAGAAGCACATGAAAAACAATTCTCAAACTTGCTAGAAAGCAACAGAAAACTTAGTACCACGAGAAATACAGATAGGTTGTAAAATTGCTTTTAACCCCTTTTACTGGCGTTTTGACTATGAAATATTTAAAAACAAGAAACAAAACGCAAAAGCAGCCCTGCGCTCTAGACATGAATATCGCTCATCTAACAAGGATTAAGTCACACTTCAATTCCCCCTTTGAAAACCACTGCTATTTGCAAAGGGCATACTTACAAAAACATCGTAAATGGCTTCTTTAAAAACTCCACAGGCACTTTTCAGAAGTCTTAACTGAGAGAATGAGAGAAATGGGAAGAAAATTTGTTGCTGTTTAACTAAACTGATTAATAATAGTAATTAATTGGTTAATGGAATTGGCAAACAGCAGTTGCATCTCCTGCGAGCTGCAAGCTGGAAATTCAACACAAAAAGGGAAAAACAGCTGCAGCAGTGATATAAGTGAGGTGCTGGAGAGGAGTGGATGGTATTTTTATTTTGGTTGGACTGATTCACATTGAGAAATGTGCTTTATACAGCAAAGTAAAAAGGAAAACATTAGCTGCAGTAAAAGGAAATGGCCAACAGTGACTTTTATTTACAATTACCAAGAGACAGGCTATTATTGACCATATGTGCCACAATCGCCCTCCTTATCATGGGGTTGGCCATCATGTCCATTGGGAGCTGTTAATGAACTGGGTAATTGAGCTGCTGACATGTGTTACCAAAACAAAACAATAGGAAGAAGAGACAAATGAACATTTTATTTGCCAATCAGAGTAGGTTCCGCTTTTCAGGGAGCTGTGCCTAAGTAAGTGACTGAATACATAAAACAGTGCATTGAAGGCAAGCAGATGCATGCACAATAATGGTTAACTGACAGCCTATGGCCCATCTGTGCTTAACATTTTGTTAAAGAAATTACTTGACTTGCTAAAGAGACAAATCATACAGCTGCCCCAAGTGCTGCATTATAAGAGATAAATCATTAGCTAAACTGTTTCATGCTTAAAATGACAATGCATATTAACAGTTATGCAGGAACATTTTGTCAGCACAGCTTGATGCAGTTATAACTTACAAAAAATGTGACAGCTCATAGCTATTCAACGATTTCAGCTTAGAAGAGAATAACAGCGCTGTGAAAATAATTCACTGCACAAACCATAGATAATTTACAGTCTCTTTTTAAAAATTTATTTTGCTTAGGAATGATGAAATAATATGGAAAGGGGAAAAAAAAAGGCCAGTATCTAACTGTTCTGCGCCATTAACCTGCTAGCATGTACTTCATTCAAAATCACAGAGCATCAAAAAGGAACACATTCCATTTTAAATATCAAAGACTGCATCGCCAGCACTAAGAATAAATGGCTAATTCTCAACAGTGCATGAAAGGATAAGGAATTTCTAGAGTGAAAGGAAGGGAAGAGGAAACGGCAAATACAACAGCTACAAAAATCTCTTCTTATTCCCCCACCTCTTCTAAAAAGAGATTTGTTTTGTTGATACAAGTAACGTTAAAGTACTTGGCAGCTTTGCACGTGGGCTGATCCCACTCTGAAGTTTCACCACTGTTTGTATGTGCTGGGAATTATTATTTTGTGCTGCAAACTAAATATAAAGGAACTGCAATTAGCACTCTGGCACTGCTGTGCAGACACAGTGCATATGTGTACGCCCACCACCTAACACTCACAGAAGCTGCTAAAGGAGGGCACAAAACTTGGCCCTCTCCTCCTGGCTTGTGTCAGGGAAGACAGATCCCTCAGTCAGACCTACATGGGCATCTGCACTACAAGAAACCAGAAGAAATGCCATTTGTAAAACCAGTGCAACCTGCAGGCCCACCCCTGTGACTTTAGACTCTGGTGCCCACAGTGGGGAAGGTTCAAGCTTCACAACTAAGGAAGTGTTCAGCTGCATCAGTGTTCCTCATGAAGGCCAGACCTCCTCACTGACTTAGCACAGTTTCTGTTCACCAGGCATAAAGGACTACTTTGGTGTTTCCTCTGGCAGAAGGACAGTCAGGTGCAGGTAGGGTTTGCCCTTGCTTAATCTCACATCAATCTTAGCAAATCCAGGGAAAGTTCACA
Source organism: Gallus gallus (assembly GCF_016699485.2). Taxonomy (NCBI): domain Eukaryota; kingdom Metazoa; phylum Chordata; class Aves; order Galliformes; family Phasianidae; genus Gallus; species Gallus gallus. The sequence goes on from NC_052540.1 coordinate 7,577,974, forward strand.
CAAAAGGCCATAATGATGCCTGCTCCGAGCATAACAAAGTGCCCGGAACAAACTCTGCTGTTCACACTGTCACTGGACTCTGAGTCACTCCAGACCATCCTTGAATATCCCCTATTGACAGAGAGGATGAACCTCTGGAAAGCATGGAGTCATCACAAACACATTCTGCTGACTTTTTCCAGGAGCTCACGAGTTCCTACAGCTGGGGGCTTTTCCAGGTCTTCCCACAGGGAGCATCCATGGTAACACTGAAAGCACGAGCCTCATATTTAAGCATTGCAACATCTTGTCTTCTTTCAAATATCACTATCAGTTTTCAGGGAAAAAATTTCCAGAGGGCTCATCACAAAAGAACACAACTGCCTCCTAAATGTACCAAAAAAAAAAAGGGTGAAAGAAACAGAATACTCAAATCCAAATGAGGCCACATCTCTCTTGCACAATTCACAGAACAAACTGAGAAAGGACTGGCAGCATGTCTTCAAGCCAGTAACAGCTGATGGAAGAGCTGACTGGTAATCAATTAAGGCTGAAAACAGTGAGTGTCCTGGGAGATGGAATTTGTCAGCTGAGAAGTGAAATAAAGCAAATGAAAGAGTTCCTAGGTAAATAATGAGACTGTACTACTGAGTTAAAGCACTGCAAATAATTGAGCTGTCAGCAATCTCTCACTGCATAGACAGTGTGTATTCTTAGAAGGAAAAAAAAAAAAATCTATACATTATATTTGGCCCAGTCCTTTGCAAAAACACCATACGACCAAAATCCCTTAAGTTACAGAAGGTTCTAACCAACTTTAGTATGACTTTTTGGAAGAAAATAATGAAAGAGTACAAATATTTGCAGCAAAAAAAAAGTATTGTGATTACTACATTCTCTGTACCTCTCAAATAGCTCTAGCACCTGTATTAGAACTGTCCTTAACTCAGAACAGCACTGACACAGCAAGTTGTAGGTAGTTTCAGTTCCATGTCAACACTACAGTCCCCTCAAGTGAGAAATGTGAGCAAATGAACCTCACAGCAGCTACCAGAGCTCGCAGGTACCACCTGGCCTTACTGTGCCATCATACGTACACTGAATGGACAAAGCAAGACATTTCCCAAGGCAGACATTGAGAAAACTGATATTTGGGAGATAAAAAGAAAACTTCTTTGCACATGCACAGCACCATAAAGAGATTAACACTTCAATTTGCTAATAGTGAAGCAAGGCATACAGCTTGCTATCTATTCAAAAGAAACACCGAGAGCTTAATTTCCAAAGCAAACCCACAATTCTTCTGTCCAGTCTACAGAGAAAGGGACCCATTCTCTACCACAGCCATAATTAATTGCCATACATTTGGCCTCATTTACTACTTGTTGACAGATGTTCTTGAAAACCTGCAAGAGCAACGGTTGCCGATGAAGGCTTAATAGTATCATAGAATCATAGAATCACAAGGTTGGAAAGGACCTACAAGATCACCTAGCACAACCGTCCACCCATCACCATTGCTACCACAAGTCACTAAACCATATCCCGTAGCTCCTCATCCAGACACCTCTTGAACACTGCCATGGACAGCAACTCCACCACCTCCCTGGGCAGCCATTCCACTGCCTGAGCACTCTCTGAAGGAAAAAGTTATTTCTTATGTCTAACCTAAACCTCCTCTGGTACAACTTGTGGCCATTTCCTCAGGTCCTGTTTGTTGCCTGGGAGAAGAGGCCAAACCCCTCCTCATCACAACCTCCCCTCAGGAAGTTGTAGAGCGCAATGAGGTCTCCTCTGAGCCTCCTCTTCTCCAGAGCAAACAATCCCAGCTCCCTCAGCCACTCCTCATAAGTAGAGATGTCAAGAATTATTTGGCTGAACGTATTCACACTTACATCATCTGCTTTGAAACCCCTACAGATATTAATAATAAATTGATCGTTGTCTCTCCAAATTGTTAGCAGCCCCAAAAACTGAAAAGGTAACTTCTGCACCAAATTCTGCAAGATATACACATTGGCTTTTTATTAATTGTTTCCCCACAGACATGAGCAGAAGCAGCAGGATCCCTGCAGGCTGTGCCTGGACACTAAAACTATGATTCTTTTTTTTTTTCTCCCGCCACCTATATTGCTTATTTTAAAGAAATATTTGTTCAGAAATCACAATGAGAAAGTTTTCATTGATAACAAGCCAAGGGGCTGATATTAACAGAGATTTAAAACAGTGAGAATGCGTGCCTGGAGGTAAGCAAGCAATCCACAGTGTGCACAGAGCACCGCTTGCTTGCGTTATCAAGCCAACATGAATTGTCCAACTGTTGCTGTCACTATATCATTATAGAAGGCTCCACCATGGCACTTTGTTTAAAAAGAAGTATGATTTTAAGCACTTCCCAAGGAAAACAGGCTAATTAACTTTTCCCGGAAAGGTGCAAATTAAGTAAATCTGGGCAAACAAAATAATGCAGAAGGCAGCTCCCATTTTTGGGATGAACTTTCCCTGTATTTTTAGACATAACTCCCAAGGTGCTCCCCAAACATCTACTGCCCCCCAGCTGCTGCTGCTGCACCCCCTGGCAGCCACACAGCTGCTGGTAAAGTCTGCCAGGAGGGATTTCTAAGTTTGTAGGGCTTTTGTTTGTTTGTTTGTTTTTCCTATCAATAATTAAAATTGCAGAGTTTGAGTTGCTGTAACAACATTGCCCATTTTCCAGCTTTTTTCTAACTCAGTACCAAAAAGTTCCAGAGATTTTCCTCCAAATTTGTAGGTAAGATTTTAAATAAATTAAAAATTATGAGAAGTCTGATAAAAGTGATAAAATTTTAGGCTGCGGCTTAGCTATTGGCTCCACTTCTAAGTCGTACGGATTCAAAGCTGCTTTGGGCCAGTCAGCTAATCTGTTCTGTATTTATCAACACTACGATGCAGTACCGATGCAGTACTACAGTTGTGCTACCTGTCCAGGCTGTGGAACAGCCCCTGCACCCACCTGCAGTCACAGCTGCCCATTCCCAACACCCAGCATGTACAACCCGGGCAGCCAGATTCCCAGCTTTCTCTAACTTCTCCTCCTGATGGCATTCCATGAGCTCCCGTTCTCACACCATCTGACCCTTCAGTCCTCCAGAGAAATAATCAGCACCTATGCACTACACACCTTTATCCTTGACATACAGACAAATGTACTGGTGGAACAGCTTGCATACAAAGTGCATGAGCACACAGCAGTGCATAATCCACATAATAATACGGACAAACACAACATACACATGTTAAGACCGATGGTAGCAATCATCTAGCACAAAAACAAGGAGAGAAACAAAAAGAGCAGTTCCAATTTCCCAAAGGCAGCAGATGTGTGCTGCAGGATCACTCACAACTCAAGCACACAGACCCAGCCCTCAGTCACTCACAGGTGCCAGGGATTTCCATGCACAGAAGTCACAAGGTACATTGCTTTAATCTAGTTCTTTTTTTCCAGCTGGGAACTCAGTGAAATGGCCTCTGCTTTTTTCTGGATCAGGAAGATGAATTCACTGCTAGGTGATCTCTCAAGTGCTGAAAAAGTAATGGCTTAATTACGGCTGATGGTTCTAACCTCCAGAAGGAGGCCAAATCCTCTATCACAACAGTAAAAATGGCCCCACACAGATTTCCTACATTTAAAACTAGAAAAAAAAGTTGCCAAGATGCAAACACATGCATTCAGAAAAGTCATTATAATGCCCAGTTTCCTAGCTACAATCTTTGATCTCTGTGAAACTATCTGAAATTGCTAAGCTGTAGGATTAATTGATAGCATCTATCCAAAGGTTCTATCAATTTCCCACAGGTCCTCAGCATTACAAGGGGAGGGGAAGAGATGAAAAAAGATCTGAGAAAAGCTGTGTGTTGACTATCTAGCTGTAAAAATTCTGGCTCTTTCTTCATCTTGCCTTCCTGTGTTACGGCACCACGAACTCAATCCCTGCTTGTTCCACTTGCATGTGCTGCAAGCACCACCACTCACAAAGGGTTAGATACGTGACACTGAGCACCCAGTAACACCAACAGGGGAATCTGAATAGCTCCCTGGTGAATATGTGAGAAGAGAGTTTTCCCAAAAGGACACACAACTGTTCATCAAATGGGAGGCTGGGTCTGGTTGTGTGAGAGCCACATCCAGCCTTGCTGACGTCGCCTGGTCTTAAGATGGGTGTGGGTAGACCTCCCGAGCTGGTGAGCAGGGCTCCTGCTTAGCAGAGCAATGTAAACAAGTGGCCAGGCAACAGATGGCCTGGAAACACTTCTGAGGTTTTCTCTGACAAGTACCTTCGTCACATCCGTTAGATTTTCCAAATCCTGGTCTAAGGGCAGATACCAAATAATACCCTTCCAACAACCTCGGACGCAGGCTGCACTCTGGCTGACATTCATTTGATTCTAACACATATCATCCCTCATGAAGAGAGAAGCCATCATGTGCAGTGGGTAACTTCACAGTGAATGCTCAGGCTGCGATCTTCAGAGAAGAACCTGCAGCTGCCCTTACAATCAGTGTCTGTCATGTCACCCTGCTTTGCAAAATTCAAATATTAAATTAGCTTTGTGATTTGACTGCCTGGGAAAAAAAGCTTGCAAAAGTGGCTTAACAGTACAAAATCTCATAGTAGCTCCATGGTTCATCTTTGCTTTGCTTTTTTAATCCCACACTGCTCAGAATTCCTCCTATGTTGTTCTGTATAGGACATAAATCCCATGAGTACCACTGTGGTTTCTAATCAGTATCTAAAACAAGAACATTGATTACAACCACAGCCTGCACGAGGGAGAGCCTAGAGCGTCTTCTGCGATAATACACAATGAGTGGGGCACCACGGCCTGTCTCCAAGCAGTCACACATTTAGCTGGAAGACTCGAATTTTCGTTACAACCTGGGACCATCGAGGTTCAGCAGAAGGTCTGTGATCTTTCTAAGCAAGCCTGGGCTTTGTTTTGAATTTTAAAAATGGGCCTATTTATGGTTTTGCATCAAAGTCATGTGAAATGTGTGGCTTTGTATGGCTTCAATTAGAGCCGAGCCCGAGGCACTAAAAGTTCAGATTCTGATCTGGATCCAGACCCACCCAACGCTGAGGGACATTTGGACAAAGGCACTTGGTTCTTGTCCACCTCCAATTCCAGCATGAAAACCAGGTGGGACCCACTGCCAGCAGACCCCTGCTCCTCCTCAGGCTTTTGCAGCTTTTCCAGCCTGACCTGGTGGCAGCAGCAGGAGAGTCCCTACTACTTCTGTTGGGATCTGAAACCGCTAAGCCACTGAGTTCCTGCAAACCAAAATCATGGCATCTTCCCAACTCTTACAATTAAGCTCGAAGCTATGAGGAAAAAAGAAATCCTGAATTAACAGCCATATTGACAGCTTTATAGAACCCCGAGGGCTCTGCCTACATCCAAAGAAGACAGTGGGGCTTTTTTAAATTAAAGTGAATTAGCAATCAAGTTCCTAAGAAGGATTCATTTAATAAGCTAAAGAGCAGAATTCAAAACAATTTCAAAAGTAATCCTTTGGCCATAATATAAATTATTCTCTGTACAGTGGAAAAATTGTCATTCTGTTGCTTGTCTTAATTGGCAGTTGTTTTCCTCTTTTAAAGTAATTGTTTATGACAATAGTGGGCATCATCTTGCAGTAAACTAATGTTGCCATTGGCTTGATTAGGAGCAAGATAAGGTCCTGATTATTGTCTTATAAATCCCCAGAACTTATTTTCTTATTTTTTACAAGAGGTATGGAGATAGAACCAGAAGCCCGTTCGATACTGCTGAGCACCTGAAGGACCCAAGTTCCCCATCCTCCTCCTCCTCAGCCTCTGAGCCCACCAACACGCTGAAGGAGCTGTCACACCAAGCTGGCTGCTCGAGCTCCGTGCACACTGAAGGCATGGTTTCATGAGCCCGTCCCATGGAGCGGGTGAGCTCCTGGCCAGCACTGCCCAGCACACAGCTCCCATGCAAGCTATTCTGCAGGGCTTAAACTCATAGTTCAGCAGCATGGATACACACACACAAGCAAAGTCAAAGTCAATCCTGCAAGCTCTTTAGAATGTTTATATCGAACTCAATGCTGCTACCATTAAAACTGAAGACTTGCAGACTCCTAAAATGCCATTCCCTTTAATATGATTTCCTATGGTAACACGCAATTCATTGGAAGGCCTTTGCACCTATTTAGGAACAGACAGACTTTCAAATTAACTTCAGTGGAGCCATGACAGATTATACCAGCAAGGTTCGGCTGCTCTGTCGTTTGGGCATGTTTCTAATTCACGTCATTTCATGCTTTCAGACCATGGTTGCAGCTCGGTGAGGACAGGAATATTTCCCCTTCTCCTCATTTCACTTTCTCATTCCAGGCTTTCTACCCCCTTTCCTCCCCACCCTGTTCTGTGCTAGTGGAAAAATAAAATCTTGTTAAAGCCCTTCCCAAAAAAATGGAAAGAGAAGGGAGCGTCTGTCTGCAGGGGGACCGGCATGTGGTCACAGCACTCACTCAGGATGCCTTGGAGCGACTGCCTGAGAGCAGAGCTGAGCTTACGCCCACCCTGCAGCATCTTCTCCATTCCCACTCTTGGAAAGGTTCAGCGAGTGCTTAGAAACAAACAGAACAAAAACTCAACACTCCAAAAACCAACAACCCCCCACTCTTCTCCCGAAACCTCTGATTTTGAGCCTGGCATGGGCACGTGTCCCCTCCCAGCTTCCAACTGGGAATCCCAGCTGAAGAGAGGAAACTTCTAGCAAACATCATGTGCTCCCAAGAAAAGTCTGCTTTGTCCAGCTGCCAAGGCCAGGCAGGAAATGTATTTCATCTAAAAGAAAATTAAAGCTTGTCTGCTACAGCTCAAGCTTCTTTCTTGAGACTTTCCTCCTATACATTAATGACATGAACTTCAGAAAGCAAGAAGCACCAAAGATTTCATTAATGGACAGGAACCACCCTGCTCCAAAGAGCAGCAGGCACGTTGCCGTTCCACGAGCACATCAGGGCTCTCCATTATACTGATTGACATCTCCGGAGCTCAGGACTTTCCAGTGCACAACGTTATATACAGTAACAAATCAAGAATATAATACTCACACTATAGAAGGAAAACCTAAAGGGAATCACTTCTGTTGCTTGTTGTCACACTGGTTCTCAGAAACTCCCAATTATCACTGCACATTGTATTTTAATCACTATTCACCGCCAGCATAATGAGCTTTAGCAAACAGTCACAGTTATTATCCGTATAGCTGGGCTTTGCTCTTCCCCCTCAAAGCATAACCAAGTTGCGACCTTCAAACCAACCTCTTCAACAAGTCAAGCAAAGTCCCTCCTCACAGCAGCAGGACAACAGCATTTAAAAGAACCCTAGTCCACATTTTTCCCCCCACTTGGTTCAATGGGAGAGCATCTTAGCGTGGAACTAAAACGAGTCAACACCACCAAGCACAAAGGATCGCCAGGATTTTCTGCAGCATGGGCTTGTCAAAGCAAGCAGGCAGTCTTTGTGTGCGCCGGCACAGCGGGAGCATTCCTGCAGGGTTGTGCTGCGTCCCAGCCGCCGTGCCCGGGGCGCTGGGGTTCCCACAGCCCAGGCGGTGGGAAGAGGAGAAAGCGGTGATGCTGTAAATGGGACAAACTGGTCAGCACGCTGCTTCGGAGAGGCACGGCATCCAGGAGGAACCGCGTGGGGGGATTTACAATGCCCTGCATCAAAGGGGATGGCGTGGGCTATACCAGTTCTTTCATAAGAAAGACACATCTGTCCCCGATATCACCAGCTCTGGCTTAGGACAGAGTGCAAAGACATTGCAGAATATCCTCTATGTCCGTGCAAAGGATGCTCTAGCTTTTTATTTTAAAAGTTAAAAACAAAAATAATTTTTAATCAATCCCCATTTTCCTTTTCTCCATTAAGAATGCCTCGGTTTAAGTCTCAGTCTTGCAAAGCGTTCCAAGAAATCATCCAGTTTCCCTGGCTCGATCCTCATATTTCTGTTTGCCCTCCACACCTTGCAGTAAGGCAGCTCTAAGGACACGGCCCGCAGCCGGCGCTGAATGGGTGACCCTCCAGAACACACTGACCCAAAGATAAACTTTGACCTGATGTTTGCTAATAACACTTCTTCTTAAGATGCCTTGTTTCTTTTATGAACTACTGCTTGACTCTAGGATCTAGGAGCTGACATGCATTAATATACATCTCTGAGTGCCCTTTGACTTGGCCATCAAGACCCTTTGACCTCAGACTTGATTCCTAAACCCCGTCAATTGTTTGCAAGTGGAAAAAACTTATTTTCTAGTAATAATTAATTTTGGTCATGTTTTATTTAGCATTTCTCTTGTCCTTTTAACTTGTCCTCGTTTGAGTTTGGGTATAACGGATGCTTATTTCATTTAGTTGCTTTCCAGTCTACAGAAAATACCTTGGAGTTTAGTTCTTTGTTTTCAAGCTTTGTAAGCCTCCAATGGTACCCCAGTGCCTCGACACTGCAAAAAAATTGCCCCAAGAACAATAATACATCCTGAAAAGCTTCCTTTTGTGCACTGCTTTTCAGACTGATCTGCGACTACAACCTCACAACTTTTTTCAGATAACTTCACAGCGCTGGGAGCCCCGAAAGCCGCTGGCAACACAGCCACACAGCAGCAGGATCAGCCCGTCCGCTCAGCAGTCGGTGCTGTTTCCAGCCAACGCTTGAAATTTTTACACTTACCTCTTGAAAAAGAAATGTGATTTGTTTACACAAAGTGTATATTTATTTTTGTACTTACATATACACACACACACAAATTTGTACCTTCTGTCCCTGTGCTTTTAGCAGATATCCACACACATCGTGTACACAGAGAGGGGCAGAGCCCACTGCCAGCCCAGCCCCACTGCCACTTCCCAGTGCATTCCAGGATGGAAATTTCTAATTCTTGGAATCGTGTTACATTATGGCAGGAACTGCTGCACTTCTGCCTGGTTTACATCAGGACTGAGGGATCGCACAAAGAGCGAACGCGTTCCAGCGCTTAGATGATGTATCAAGTGTACATCGCACACATCGCATTACAGCAATCAGTGGCTGGTAAGGAACACCAGCAAATGAGAGGCCTCCAGTCTTGGAAGGAGCACTGGGATACAGCAAATAAGGGGTTTTAGCAAAATGAAGCAGCTAGCCTTTATTTTTGTTTATAAAATGCAGCATAGCCTCAGCAATTACAATGTTATATTCTTAGAGCTGCTCTGTTTTTTTGCTAGGCAACAGTATTTCCCAAAAGTGCCAACAAAGTGCAGTTAAAATATAAGGTTTGCTTTAAAAATTTCTATGCACGTAACCAGCCAATAGATCTTCAGTGAAGACAAGCTAAGGGCAGGGTATATTAGGCAACTGCACACAGGGAAAGGAAGGAGCCTGTGTGGGAGGGAACACTTGGGTTCTACTTCTTGATGCAGGGGGCATAGGAGACCCCAGCTTGAGGCAGGGGTGGTGGAAAGCCAACCGAGAAATGCCATGCTTCCCAGCATCCAGTAATGTCTCTGGGCAGGTCCTGGGGGGCAAGCAGGGCCAGCTCTTCCACCAGCACTTTCTAATAGTGGTTTTTTGGACTAATCTCTCCAGACTTAAGAGAAAAATTGAGAAAACCTGCCTCAAGATGCCCACCCCACAGATCCCTCAGGAAACTGTCTGGTTTTGGGTCAAACACACAACTCTGAGCAAGGAAGCAACCTTCTCACCAAGTTCAGGCATGTGCCCACGGCTGGGTGACCTGCCCTGGAGCTCAGTGGGACCTGACACAGGCTGCCATCTACATGTAGCTTCCAAAAAATGGCCTTTAGGCTTTGAATAATGAGATAATTCCCTTACAGCCCAGCTCAAATGACTCCATCCAGCCTTCTTTTATTTGCCCCACTCACAACATGAATGGTGTTGCTTCCTTTCTCAGTCCTCCACTACAAATTTTAAATCGGAGCCTACTGAACTGGTATGCTACCAAAAAACACAATGAACAGCCCCTCTGTACATACACCAACATTTCCTGCAAACAGAGATTTAGGACAGAGCACTTCCCACTTGCAGCAGCAGCAAGTGGCTTAAATAGTATTTGGAAACAGCTTAAAATCAAAGGCATAAGATACTGAGGGCAGAACAGCCAGCAAACGACACCAACCAGGGCAACCACAGCCATGCGTCCTGTGCTGTGTGCCAAGCACTGCTTGGCATATGAGACAAGGCAGCTTGCAGCAGCTAAGGTTTTATGCTCTTTCAAGAAACCTCCTCTATTTTCAGCTGATTTACTGATACTTCATCAGCCATTATATAGTTAAAAGGATCCTCAAAAAGCCTTATCTTCAACAGGCTTTAATAATATTAACTTCCTCCTCTAAGGGGTCGCATCCAAACTCTTTCAAAACCAACCAAAAATCAATGGGTTTAGCTTCAATGGGACCCTATATAAAACCGTACAGACACCAGGAGGGACCCATGCAAAATAAGAGTTCACTGGTTCTGCACAGTTATTCCAGCTGGAATTCTTAGACAGTGAAGTGTTCATATAGAGCCTTTTTTTTTTTTTTTCTATTAATATATAGCTTTGAAACTATGCTATGGCTTATCTATATAGGAATTCCTCTTCTTTTCTCCTCCTTTAATAAAAATAAAGTGGCCACCATAAAAGAAAAGTTGACATTTCTGCTTGTACGATGGGACAGCCCTTCATACAAGCACAACCACACTGAATACTCTTTTAGATTATTTGTTAGACTGGAGTTCAAAGGAGGGTGCAACGTAGCCAGGAAAGAAAGAGAAAAGAAGGAAAAAAAGAAGTCCCTCTGGTTAGAATTTAGCATGCAGGATCTTAACAAAAGTGATTTTTAATTCACTGTGCCAATGCTTTTGTTTTCTCAACAACAGCGACAAAATACGATTTCTTCTTTCTCTTCCATAGTAAACCATTTCCAGCTGTTGATGAAGTTTTTTTTAACAGGATTTCAATCATATTGTATGTTGTCCATTTCATGTGTCCAGAGCTTTTTTGCAACCAATTCTTTACCGTGTTCTGCCCAATGAAACCAAGAGCACCACCTAACCTTGTGAGACAGCTTAGGGCTTATTAATGTGAGTGGGACTGCATAGAACAGGACTGTGCCAGAGATGGAAGTTTACATGCAGAAGCAACGGCAGCAGCACGGCCAAACACCAACACAGTCTTCCAGCAGGTTTTCCCTGTACAGCTCAACAGCCCTTCCCAACTAAAATCCATTAAGCATGACAAAAGATACAAGTAGGTAAGTCATGCTGTAAAATGCGTTTCAAGGTGGCTCTCAGCACACGCTTCTTCCCATGTTTCTGTTATTACACAATTCCCTGCATCAGCTGGATGGAGACCGGAGCGGTGTCAGTTCCTTGTTTTGCTAATGACAACAATTCAGTGCAACTGTGAAGATAAACTCAGGAATCTCTTCTCATGCCAGGACCTTAAAATATGTCTGTTTATGGGCACAGTCATTTGTGCAAATAAAACTGTGTACTCGTTTTGTATTTATAAATCCAGGCCAGTGGAAAATTAAGCCCGGTGGGGATAATTTAACCAACAATACAAAGAAAATTGTAAGGAAAATCTGAAACTTTGTCCTTAATTTACCCTGTTAGGGCAAAACAAGGCAGGAATCTCATACCATGTGTGCCACAGCGCTTAGGTACAAGAGCATATGTTAAGTAGACAGAGCTGCAGCCTCAGCTCTTAATCTCATTGTTTATTGTGGTTTAAAGTCTGACCCTTAACATTATATGTGGTTTAAAACTGCATTCGGGGGGAAAGAGAAAAAGGCTCTCCTAGGCTCGTAAATGTGTTTGTCTTTAAGGTTTGTTCCAGAGGAAACCATGCATGCCTTCGCTCGCTGCATATGCAAACCCTTACAAGATTCTGAAACATGCTAATGCGCGCATTCTGCACCCCAGGTTAATCGCGAAGGGTTTTTTGTTGGTTTTTGAGGAGCAGCTTGCCTCCAATCCACCAACCCACCACTCTTTATGTATATACGCTGAATAATTATGAAGCAGTGAGTATTTATCACCTTTTCTGAGCAGTAAGCAGAAAGAAATACAATACCATTACTTCCAGCTACTGGCTTTCCCAAGATAATTAGATAACACAGTGGACTGAAGCCTTGGTTAGCCCAATGCTGTTCAAGTTAAGTGATTGACATGCCTCTGTCTGGCTGCTCTATTAACTGTTTCATTTTGTTGCTATTTGCAGTTTGCTTGGCTAATACTTCGAACAAATACAGACTGTTTCTTTAGCCCCTTTTTTCTCTTTGACCTTCTCCTGCCCATTTTCTTTGAGTCACTTCAAACTGCCTTGAAAGGGCCTGTTGAATGCGCACAGTCCATCAGAGTCCCAGGTTCATCCCATTCCTTGCCCTGAATGCTTTACTTCAAAGATGGGCCGCATTCTTTAATTGCCCTTTGAATTAATATCAAAGGGTCACAATGCGAGTGCCAAAAGAGAAAGAGGCTTTAATGAAGCAAAGAGCTGCCATTCATTTGCAGATAAGCACGTTTTTATGCCTGACTGGTCACCGCGGCTAAATGCCTGCTGAAGGAGGCAGGGCAGGCGCAGACTTTCACCGAGCGGCGATTAGTTCAAACAAACACGGGTAAACAAATACCAACACCGACACCCCAAATAAGTTCGTAGGGCAGAACGCGCTAACGCGGGCAGCTCCCGCAGTGCGGCGGGCACCGACCCCGCGGAGCCGCGGCCCCTTCCTCCCCTCCTTCCGTCTCACCAAGGAGAAATAGATCTTTTCGCTCCAGCTTGCCCTCCTCATCCCAGCCCAAACACACAAACTGTTGCAATGGTGTCGTTTCCGGATAAACATCCCTCTATCTGCCTTCGTGAGAAGGAGCCGGCGAACGGCAAGCTGACCTCGCCCCGTTCGATCCTGTTCGTTTCCTGCGGCCGGGCACACTCGGCGTTAGCATTGCAGCAACCGTGGAATAATAAACTCTGTACCTACGCTATTTATTGACACGCACTTTGCTGTGCATTCAGTGCAGCGTTCAGATGCGGTGCTCAGCGTTATTCACTGCCCAAAGGTCCGAGATACTTTGTTTTAGAACTCCAGCCCTGGGGATTCCGTTTGCTTGACTGCCTGGTTTTGCCCATTTGAAGCCTATGGAGCTGCACTAAGAAAACTTACTCAGCTTCTTAATCCTACCTATGGAGTCTTCTATTTTCTCTTTAAAATGCCCAGATATAAAATTAAAATGAGCAGCTTTGGCATACATTGTAATGCAATTACAGCCACAATGCCAGTATACAGAAACAAGAAGTTCACAGGTGTCCTCTTTATAAATTCTGACTTATTATTTATAGACTCAGGCTTCTCTTTGCACAGAAATAATAACTTACTTAACAAATACAAGGTCGTTTTATTGCAGCAGAGTTATCCCCCCATGAAAGAGGATTAGCCATACTCAGTGCAGTGTAAGAGTGCCATGAGTGCATTCACGGCAGGAATCCGGCCGGCATCTCCCCTAAGTAAGGAGGCTGCAGGCACCCAGAGAAGCTCATACTGCATTTCAGCCCCCATCCTTCAGAGAAGGGTCTCTCATTAATACTGCACTCGTTGATACTCTCATTAATACTCCTGAACTTCCCCTGTGTGCACCCTGCTGGGAGGATTCACCCTACCCACACCGTGCATGGTTCCCACTGCCGACCCGCATGGCTCAGTCCTGGGCTTTGGTACTCATCAGGACGTGAAGAACTTTGACCCTGCACATCCAGCTGGAACCTCTGTCCTTCACACAGTCGGACATGGCTGTCCGTTAGGCTATGTGCCACAGTTACTGGCAGAGAAAGACATGCTGCCCTGCTGGAATTCCTCTCCTACAGATCCCAGCACATCCTGCTGCTCTGCAGCCCAACCCTGCTGAACCACATCAAGTGAAACTGCAGTACGCAGTGCTCAGAGACAGGAGTGGAGGTGCCATACCTGTAGGGAGCAATGCATCGTCCATGTGCACACATACCATGTGCACAAGCAGGGCTGTGGGATCAGTGCAGTGTCAGGGCTGGGCAAAGGCTCGGGTACAGCCCTGCTCACATCAGGACAAAACTGGTGCAAGCCACACGCCTCCCCACACAGCCACCACAATCATCACATTATTTCAACAATCACCAAAACCATGAACTATCCTCTCTTGCCCAGAAGTACAATGGTGTGCACAGTTGGATAGAAGTCCTTTGATACTAACTGCTAGTATTAATTAGCACCGTTTAGAAATGCAGTAAAGTGTCACAATTTTAACCCCTGACTGTAATGTATTATGCAAGTGACAAATGCAAAGAGGGATCAGGATTTGGAGCACACAGCCCAAAGATGGTCAGGCTTCGTATTTGGAATGTGCTGAGAACCAACCCAACAAAATAAACTAATTAGTTCAGAGGATTTCTGCCTTCTACCTTTAGGTAACGCTGCTTTACTCCTATACATTCAAAAAAGAAAAAGCCCACCACCAC